>NW_026962011.1:22851575-23158950 GCF_032445375.1 Bacillus rossius redtenbacheri | reverse complement strand
ACGGGCCCCCGACAATCCAAATTCACACCTTGGACCCTGTCACAGGAGATAATATTGTATACTACTTACTTATTTTATAATAAAAGTGTCTTTGAATCACGTAAATTATTCTCGAATGAACCTGTATTTGCCGACTTCACTAAAGTTAAAACTATTTCGTGAACGCCATGAAAACTATAAGTGTTAAACATCCGCTAAAATATTTTGTGGATAAAGCAGAATTATTTGTTGTTGGTAAAGAGTTGCTAAATTCACAATATTTATTTAATTTGGAGACAGAATATATTGTATAAATATCTGTACACTGAATGACCCGTATCATTTAAGCACAGGTTCGCCTTGAAGGACTCCAAGGCAGTGATAAACACCTAACAATCATTTTACCGAATGTTGCGACAAGGAGAGAATGTGAAATGTGGCAGCGGTCCAATGAACACCAGAGACTGACTTGATAATGTAAACGTTTGTGAACAATAACCTGTAAAACAAAATACACAAATAATAAAGCTAATATTGCACGTCTCTAGACATTGGCTCCAAAATTTGGATATTACTAATAATCATACTTTAAACGATAAAAAAATTGGTTTTCACCAAAAAAATATTTTGCTGGGTGAATACTTGAAGTTTTCTTGTGGCGGGAAATTTTTCTTATATGGTTTAAAACACGAAACCTTGCAACTGTATAAGGAAAGAAAAAACTGTTCTACAATTGATAATTTTTTTAATGGTTCACTGTTTATGACTGGTGAGCTGACAGTAGGCATGTGCCTATTATAAACTCAGCCAAACGCGAAACACAGACAATATGCTACAACGTTATAACTTACAGCTGGTATGGAAATATTTCCGTGAAAAATGCATGCCCCTACATATAACTGTATGTTGAATATTTCTGATTCATTTACGAAAAAAAAAAAAAAATTAATAAAGCGCACTGAAGCTTGAAGCTTCTGGCTACACTAGTTCCCGGAACAGCTACTCCCGGGCGCTGTCTGTCTCGACGAGGCGGCAGTCGAAATCGTTCCGTATCGCAGCCGCTGCGACCGCAAGTACGTAGCTCTGGAAGGCCTCAGCTCGGCTGGCCCTCGTCGGCGGAAATAGGCCCGGCGAGGGCTCTGGACGCTTGCGCAGTGATACCAACAGCGCCGGATGAGACCTGTTCAGCTTCAAGCTCGAGCAATCGTTCCGCAGGGCCCTCGCAAGCTGGCCGTCGATTGTGACGGCTTGAACGAACCGGACTCTGGCTATTCTTACAGCGCCGATAGCGAGGCCAGCGAGCTGGATGGCATGAGTGTTAACACTTCTGAACTGGTGCCTGGATACGCGCGCCTTCCCCCGAAGATTGAGACTGGACTGAGATGCTTCACTCACAGGATTGAGGTCTGAGTCATGTTACTTGTCTGATAATTAGGTGGTACGGAAATGTCGAGGATTCACTTGGCTGCAGGATACAATGCAAACCTTCATACAATGACACTGTGTTCATAAGTAGAGACCTGAAAAATTCCCGGATTCATTTCGCGATAGACTAGAATCCACACACGTATGCTTTTTTTCTGCTTGACTGATTGGTAGAGACAGGAAAAATTCACGGGTTCAATGACCTCCAGGATAGACTCCAATATCCTCTACACACTCTGGCAAATGCCAACTGTTCATTGGCTGTTGACTTGTAAGTCGTCTCGACTGGGTGGCCTGTGATTCGACACTTCAATGAGTGAGGGTCTCTAATTGGCCCTCAGTCCTCCAGATTAACAGTGGACCAATGGCAGAAGCAGCACTGTGGTATAATTATTTGAATTTTAGCATAACACGAAATGAACCCGCGAATTTTTCAGGTCTCTACTGATTGGACCACAGTTTATCTGAAGGACTCTGGGCAAATTAAAAACCTTCATAACAAGAAATAAGTATCGAATCACGAGCATCCCAGTTAACAGGTGTCACGAGTCAGCAGACAATGAGCATATGTAATTTTCCAGAGTGCATAGAGGCTCATAGAGTCTATCCTATAGGTAATTGAAATCACGAATTTTTCCGGTCTCTGTTCTTAAGTCGTCCGCAGTTATTTGGACACCACCCTCTGCGACCGTGAGCCAACTGTGCTCAGCTAGAAGAAAAGTAAGCAGTTCTGGCAGTGCCAAATAACAAGAACAAAAATCAGCCAATTAAAAAGCAAAATTTTGGTAGAACAAACATAATGTTATGAATTTTAGACAGACGGCAAAATAATTCCCGAATTTTCCGGGTCTACTGGTAACTGATATTTCTCAAAATTAATACCAGTGGTGCCACTTTATTAGCATTCAATTAAAAATTTTTATTTCTTACAAACACTAGCAACCACATGAAGTTGTTTACAAACACCGTTGACATAGCAAGTTATGCAGAAGTATAGGTAGACTATTGGTAGAGACAGACAAATTTCGCGGATTCGTTTCGAGATAGGCTAAAATTCAAATCATACACCTTTAAGCTGTTAGGTATATTTCAAAGAAATCTATCTATTCTAGCCGTTGTTTATGTACATTAAGTTCTTAAAATGTTCCAGGAGTTTATATAAGTTTCTAAAACATTTCTAGAAGAAATAGATACTTCATAATCTACCCACGCCTGTAGGCTGTGACGAAAGAGATTTTATTTATTGCCTCACTGTTATTTTTTTTTATGACTAAATTCCGTCCATGGAATTCTTGTTCTTGTCTGTGCTGTCGTCCTTGCGTTCCTGTTTAGATTCATCGTTGGGTTCATCTGATTGACATCAGCTGATTTAGGCTTGTTTCCTGTGGGCCTATGTTTTTCAATTTTTATTTCTTATTTTGCATTTATGAATTGTTCCCATGACAAGCAGTGCAAAACTGCAATGGCGCATGTCTAAGACATTGTATCAAGTCAAAAGGAAACGACATAGCCCGAACCAATATGACGTGTGAGAGCGAGTGTCGGCTGAAGCACGTGTCCGTACAGAGTCTGGCGGGCGGACGACCAGGCGGTCGGCGGTCAACTAGCCGCAGCCAATCAGCACGTGCCGCGTGGGGGCTCGGCCACGCTAATTGGCGGGTCGCGAGCCGCGGAGCGTGGAAGGGGGGGGGATGTCATCCCTGGGATAATGACGAGGTGACCTCGCCGCTCAGCCACCGGGGTCTGGGTGTTAGCCGCGGCTTGCCCCAGCTGATACACGTGACACGTCCTTGTAATGCAGCGAGCTGGCGCAGTGGTAACACACTGCACTCGCCTTCCCGAGGGCCCGGTTTCCAGTCCTGGTACAGCCATCCTGGTTTTGGTTTTATTTACAAATTCACACCGTCCTTTTTTTTGTAAATGGAACAGATATAATTATGTAAAATTACAGATATTTGTAAATTTGTACACTTACATGGGAAAATAAATTGTATCACAACAAACTAGTGGTCGCAGTTATACTGGGTTCGGATTTTTACCTGGGCATTTATGCTTTATGTTGTCCCAGTATCTTAAATAGTTAAAGGTATTTGTAAAACGTTCCCTGGATAGCTTTTCAGTATTAACAGCGCGCATAATAAACATGGCACCACAAAATAAAGTCAAATAGTTGTATATACGACTATATTTTCCATGGTCAAATAAAATAATGCTTAAATAAAACATAAATTAAAATATAAAATACGCGCCAATTTTCTTAAGAAATAATCAGTATTATTTCGAAGAAAACGTAATTCTTATGTGCAAAAATAACCATAGCCATGTGTTGTACAAATTTACAGTATTTTTCTTGTAGGTTACAAACTATTTCTTGGCAACAGGTTTCCAAGGGAATCTTTTGTGAAAGTACAGGCGTTTTCCCCCTGTGCAGGAATGAGAGCAGCGGAGAGAGGAGGAGGGGTTCACCGTAGGCGCGCCCCATGGCCCGTTGTTCCGAGGAGGAACACAATTACGGAAACGTCAGGGAAAGTTTCCGTCCGCGTCCTGCCGCAACAGCTTACTCCGCGAGACGCGAGACGCGAGACGCTCCCGGGGAAAGAAAATAAACGGGGGAACTTCATTTCACCCTGAATAGCAATTTTCTTTCCGGTGCGATTATGCCCTTCCCCCAACGCCCCTCGGCTTAAACCACCGACCCTCGGCAACCCTCCGGCATGTAAATCTTTTTTCTCCGATGTTCCATTGTTTTGCGCGCAGGCCTCGCGGTATTTTACTTTATTTCCTCGTCGTGGGTGTTGCTCGCCTTCTTCAGCTCTCTTCCCCCCCCCGCAAGGCTACTGATCGTCGCGGTGACCTCGCTCAACGGCCCAGCCAGGGGTGTCCAGTCCCGAGTCGCGTGACTTGTCTCCAGTTCGACACGTCTCGGAAGAGGTTCCATTCTCCCGAACTGTCACTTGCAAACAGGGGTGGCCCCAGGGTCCCGCGGCGCTTCTTTTAATTTTTAAAGTTAAACTTCTTTGGTCGCAACAAGAGTAAAATTTCAAGGTCGAATTTTAATGCAACGTCTTCGTGAAACTTTGTCGCGAATCGTTTCTGGCGCGAAAAGGACAGAGAAAAGGTACTCGGCAAAAGATAAATAAAGAGAGCACTATGCTATATACGTTGCTGGGCTAGTATTCATTTTCCTGTATGTGCGATGATTCGTCCCCCGCCAAAAAAAAAAAAAAAAAAATAACTGAGAGAGATAGATGAACTAAAGAATAAGACAGAGAGTATGCGCATGCGCTTGTTTCAGAAAATAGATGTAGGTATCCTATACAGTCAGGTGTAAGTGCCTTGAATTTTATATTTGAAACCAGCGCGCTCGCGTTCCTCCTTGTTCAACCAGCAGCGTAGAGAGCGCTGTTGAGACAGTTCCTGTATTTCCCGTATAGATAACGCCACCTGTTATGAATTTCATATTTCGTTCAGAGATTTGGCGTGTTACAAATGACAAAATTGTTTGAAGAAACAGTAACACACACAGTTTTTCTTTATGGTGTGAGTATTTCAACAATGAGTAAAACTTCTTGTTAATGAATCATCTGCCGTTTTACCTCTTACGATATACTTACGAGTCGAGGTTTGAATTGCCAAAGAAGTTTCTTTTCTATCATGCGCTCTTTTATGTGAAACTTCATTGGGCAAAGTGTTTAAAGAATGCATTATTATTATTTTTGTTTAGATTTGTGTGAGAAATATGTACTTTTAATGGATTGCGGAAGAATAAGATCGTTATTTTCGTGAAATTTAAAGTGATGGTAAATACCTTTGGCTATTGATTTCAAACGAGTGTTCATGATTTCGTATAAGAAAAACCTTCAAATATTTTATTGACTCATATAACGCGATTTCACCGAAATTTGATCGTGTGCATTTATAAAATTAACCCCTAAGATAAATTAGCAGGTTCATAGTAGATATTTAAGTAACAGAATGGCTTACAATAAAAATTGTTTAAAAATAACATACTCACGGGTGTTCTGACTAACCAAAGTGAACGCCCAGGGCCCCTCAAATTCCAGGACCACCACAGCTGGCAAAGCAATACGTGACATTTATTTACGAGCACAGACAACCCCATGAAGCTGGTTCTCAAGAACTGTTGGTAGAACAACATTGCCAGAACGATACGTAGACAATCGGTACTACGCGTGAGAACTGTCTGACTTTAGACGAGTTTCATGGCACATGCGCACTATGTGTGTAAGGCCGGTATTCCAAGACTCAAAAATAAGGGTTTAGGGGTTGAATATGCTACACCTATGCTATGACCGTGTTCCTATTGCACAAAACCGCTCCCAAACCTTGAGATAGGACACGGCCAGTCCCTTATTTTTAGGGAAAGGATTTTGGTGTCCTATAAGTGACATATCTGTTACCCAAACTTCCGCGCATGCGCAGAGCTCATTTTTTTGGTGATTTCGTCCAGATGGCAACCCGGGTCTGACGTCATTAACTCGTACATAGTCACTTTCGTGGACATCTGGGGACGTACCAAATATGTTGGTGTGCCAAATGAAACTTTATGGTAGAGAAACTATTCTGTAATAAATATATTTTGTACACTTTGATGGTCATAAAAATAAATAATTGCAACTTAAAAAGTACTTGAGATAATTGGTAGGGTGGTTCCATTTTTCTACGATGGTGCTGATATCTCTAGTACTTTTGCAATAACAATTGTATCAGTGGTTGTGAAAGGTTCGAAAGAATGCGTTGGAACCAGTTTCTAGCCTCTCGTTTATTTAAACGTTTGCCGATGTGTTTCCTGACTGGGATTCGGTTGGGACATGTGGACACGAGTTATGTTACGGTTTTATTCAAGAAAGGCAGTGCTTATTCGCTACCTTTCGCTCCTTTCGCTTCCTTTCGCTCTTTTTCGCTGGCCTCCACGTTCACCTGATATAACGTAAAGTGGTTTTTCCTTTGGTCCTGGATAAAATATCGGGTCTACGTCCCGCTGCCTAATGATTTGCCAGAGTTGAGACACAGAATCGAAGAGGCTATTGTTTCAATTACTCAGGACTGTTAACCAAAGCTTGGGAAGAATTGGACTTTTATGTTGGGTATGCTCCGGTTAATTAAAGGTGCGCATATTGAACATTTGTAAGGAAAATATGGCTAGTTTAACTTGAATTTTATGTAAATAGTCTAAATTAAACAGTTACAGTATATCATTGAAACTGTGACATTATTTTATGCACACTCTGTGGTGTGTAACACAACAAGAAAGATATTGTTACTTTGTACAAAACATGGCTGTGGTTGTTTTGCATGTATGAAACACGTTTTTCGATATAACAGTGAGCATTACTTATGAAAATTGGCGCATATTATTATATTTTAATTGATTTTTCATTCAAGTATAATTTTTTTTGAACCGTGGAAAAGACAATTGAATATTCAACAATTGGAATTTTATTTTGTTTTGTCATGTTTATTACGTGCGCAGTCAATAC
The DNA here is from genome assembly GCF_032445375.1 of Bacillus rossius redtenbacheri. NCBI lineage: Eukaryota > Metazoa > Arthropoda > Insecta > Phasmatodea > Bacillidae > Bacillus > Bacillus rossius. The sequence goes on along the minus strand of NW_026962011.1, from coordinate 23,152,045 downwards.
CGCGAAGCTATTCAGGGAACAGTTTACAACTGCTGTAGGCACTGGGACAGTGCGGTATTGTAGTCTGCAGTCTCCGCCATGGGGGAGCAACTTTAATTGCCGAGACTAAGACCTAGATTTCTGAAGTAGTTTTGGGCCCATTGGCTAGATAGTAGCTTTCATAATAAATTTATAACATGGCTACATTGACTGTGAGAATTAATACAGGTTTGTCAGACACACAAACCAGTGAAAATTAATTATCTTTATTTTGATTGCTACCTATTTTGTGACGGAGCATACCAGAAATTTGGCAATTTCCTACTCATTTATTTAGAACATGCTTTTATTTTTATTACGAAAAACCATTAAATTTTCCTCTCCCCCCACAGTTTAAATTTTCAGAGCGCAAGGCTGAGGCATTTAGTTTATCATTTTGTATTGTTGTATTGCTGTTTGTATTACTTGTACTTGTAAACCTTTTTTGAACTGAACTGAATTTGGATTTCAATATCTGGCCCAAGAGTTTTTTTTTTTGCTAATAGTTATGGGCCCACCCAACAGATGGCGTCACATGTCGTGCAAAACACGGTTTCATTTCCCACTGTAAGAGTCGCACTTCTATGACTCCCTCCTTGTTCTATGGTCTCCGCGCCCGGCACGACGCGAGCGGACAGGACGGGCCGCGACGCGGCAAGGTGACCCCGGGGGCGACCCCCACACGGCGCCCCGGGACGCCCACATCGTCGTGATTTGTCGGGCCGGCGGCGTGGGGGAAGCAGAACAGTCACTCCCAGCCGTGAGGAGGGGGGGGTGGGGGCAGCCGGGTCCCCCGCACGGTCACGAAGGAGCGACGCTTGTGGTCCTGGACCCTGCTCTATCGGCGCCAGGCGATCCGCGCTCTCGCGTTTCGCCGACACCTCGTTTTTTTTTATTTCTACAAGATACGGCATGCCATTTTTTTTTTTTAAGTTTTTAAGTACAATAAACATACATTATTTTTTATTTGTTAGGTATTGCTCGGGGCAGGTAATTTTTTTCGCGAAAACAACATCTGAACGCCCATTAGACTTGAATATGATATGCCCTCACCAGCAGTTCCTGCTTTGTAACTTGTGACAGTCTGCAAGAGAAGCCAATGAATGGCATATTTGAACGTGCCCATTCAGGACGTGTTTGCTTCCGCACTGAATTATTGCTGACATTGGACATGTACCTGAAAGAAACTCCACCAACTACGAAACACAGACGATGTTACGGTGTTTTAACCCTCAGCTAGTCTCGAAATCTTTTCGTGAAATAAATTACATGCCCCTACGTACAGTATACCCGGAAATTTTTGCGGAATACTTCAATTCCAATTGAGATTGCAAACATTTATACATTTGCATTTCTTTGATGATTCATTCGTAATCATTTCGACACTCTGCTCTAGGACTGCAGACCAGTCAACTACGAAATAGTATTAGGGCGCTTGCACACGCTCCGGCACAACCGGAGCCGGAGTTGGCACCGGCACCGGAGGACTCACAAGACAACAGTTCCTTATGGAGTGCCGCACACGCAGTCCGGGCCGGCAGGGAAACGGGTCCGGCTGCCGGCATGCCGGAGTGCAGCCGGAGAGGACCTCGATAATCCGGACTACCTGCCCGGCGCGGAGCTGGGCTGCCGTCACAGCAGGCACCTCAGTCGCTCGCACAATACAAAACACTGGCACATAGTCCAGGCATTTTTTTTAAAAAATGGGTCGATTTATGGACAAATTGCAAGAAAAGGTTTTATTATATCAAAATTTGCAGAAAAATTCGTAGAATAACATATCCAAAATCCACCGAAATCCACTTTTGGTAACTTTTTTCCGGGATTTGTCCAGGAAAAATGCCGAATAAATTAATAACTGGAAAACGATGCGTTCTACAAAGAAAGGTATACACACTAAAATTAAAGAGAGCCAAATTTTCTATAACATATCAAAAATGTACAAAAATCCACTAATAAATACTATTTGTTTTCTGGAATTCATCCCGAAAAACCTAAAATATTGAAATAGATTGAAAATGGCGCATTATACAGCAACATGTTTCAGGACAAAGTTAAAGTACACAACGATTTTCGTAATATATTACAAATTCACAAAAATCAATACAAAATAGGTTTTTCGTTTTCCAGAAAATGTCCTGAAAAAAAAAAGACAAAACGAAAACATATCGTACGTCAAGAAAGTCGTGACTAAAATTAAAGACTTTTTTTTGTATTAAATATAATTTCAATTCACCAAACTCTGCTCATATATATATATAGTTTTTTTTGTGACTCGTCCTGGAAAATCTTTAAAAATTCAATAAAACGAAAACGGAACATCGTATTGAAACAGTTTCGGTGGGACAAACAGAAGCACACAAGATTTCTTATACTAGATCCTAAATTCACTGAAATCTGGTAAATAGATTTTATTTTGTGATTGGCCACGGAAAAAGTATTGAATATGTAGGCTAAATAACAGAAAGCATTGTATCCCATGTCAAATTATGTCAGATCCGAACTATATTCATTTTCCATAATATATTTTAAAGTCACTTAAATTATAATCCTTTTTCAGTTAGTGATGTGTTAAAACGTTTTTGAAATCTACCAAAATTATTTTCCAGAAAAAAAAATCAGACTCATCAACTGCTTATCGTTTGAAAGAAAAATTCGACACGTCCATTCTCACAAAACATACCATACAATTAAATTTACACAAGATTTCCAGTGACCTGTTTCGAGAAGAAATAGAAAAATATACACACATTGGGATGCACTCTGCAACACACAATACTTAATATACATGCATGGATATGTAGGAACACCCTACCTTAAAAGCCGTCACAGTAATTGCAGTCCTCGGGAGGTAATTCACGCCGGTTTTTACAGGTTGATCCATGACAGTTTCGACAAGCCGAAGAACATGAGATGCCGTGTTTCTTACAACTGCAGTTGGATGCACCGCAACCATATTCCTTGCAAGTGCACCTGATTACCTTCAAAAGGCATTCCGGAGCTGTTGGCTTGTCTGTCGAAATTGGCAAGAGAAGGTAGCCACATTTTCTCCATCCCCATTCTTCTGGATTCATCTTTATTCCCTTCCATTCTTGTATCTGATAGAAAACCCTTAAGAAATGGAAACGAGCTAAAGCACTAGTTGGAGGTAACTGTTCTGGTTGTACATATTTGGAACTTGTAGCTGCTTTCTCACTAAACACTTTAAAACGCAAAGTGTCGAGTGTGTCACTTCTCGACCCATTGTACAGGCGTACTAGCAGCTGTTCTCCCGATTTTACAATGTCTTCTTTTGACACATTGGGAATACTATCTGAAAATACTTTCGCAAGTTGCCTGAAGGCACTGTCATTCTGGATCAGATACAATATTTTCCCCTTTCCTATACCATAGATGTGTGATTATGTGTCACATCCCATGAATGCATGGCAGAAAAGAATATTATTACAAATTTCATCACCGAGCTTCAGCTTTAGCTCCTTAATGTGATATGTTTTCTTCTGCCTTTGTTCACTTTTTAAACACAAACAGTTATGTGGTTGTGGGTCAAAGTATTATAGTAAAAGGTCAAGTAAAACTGTGTCTGTTCCTATAACTGGTGTCAACTGTTCTTTTGCACATTTTAGAGCTTTTTGGACAACGTAAATATCTGCATCACCTGGTGCTTCGACAACAGGACACTCTGCTTCGCGTAAATGTATTGCTAATAACCTTAAAAATTGTTCTTTATTTCGCTCGTTCAAAAGAAACATATATTTACGGAGTGATAGCTGCATTTCTCCTGTGAATTCAACTACAGATGATACATTACCTCTTGTTCTTCTCATGTGTGATGTGTCTTTAGTACTGTGAGTTTTCCCATATCCATCAAATACAGTAGTTGCTAATCCATAATTTTGATAAAGGCCAATAATATAATGAATTATTATGCCCTTAATTTAATTCACGATTTATTTTAAGTACGGTGCACGGTTTCAGTTTTTCTTTTCTTTTGATAACATTTTTCCGGGACATTTCCTGGAAAACAAAAAACCAATTAAATGTTGATCTGTGTGAAATTGTAATATATTATGAAAGCATTGTTTACTTTATCTTTTTCGTAAACCATTATGCTGTAAATTGCACAATTTTCAATTTATTTCATTTTTAATATTTTTTCCGGGACTAATCCCGGAAAACGAAGCAGAAGTTATAAGCGGATTTTCTTGAACATTGGATATGTTATGGAAAAGTTAATGTTCTTTAATTTTTGTCTCTACAGGTTTTGTCGTCAGATGTACCGTTTCAGAGGGTTTTTTTTCTTCGCGTTTTTCTGGAATAAAACCGGGAAAAAAAGGTACCAAAAGAAAGTGGATTTCGGTGGATTTTGGATATGTTATTCTACGAATTTTTCTGCGAATTTTGATGTTAAAAACCTTTTCTTGCAATTTGTCCATGTTTTTTCATATCTTTCCTGGACTAACAGTGCAGCAAAGACTTGTGAGATGGCAGGGTTCGGGTACGACGCTGTGACGCTGATTGAATTGGTAGAAACCAGACCGTGTTTGTGGGACAAAACCAGCGATAGTTTTAAAGATCGCACAGAGAAGCAGAACGCATGGCTGAAAGTGTGCGCATTTTTGGAACCTAAATTGCATGACATGGACAGAAAACATTAAATAAAAATATGTAGTAAGTACAATATGTACAACCTCCTGTTGCAAACGGGGCACATGTTTCTACCGCGGATGCTGAAACCAAACTACCGGCTTGCTGGTGCGTGTGCAAGGACATCGCTGCCGGCGCCGGAGCCGCTGCCGGAGAGGACTCCGGAATAAACCGGAGCGTGTGCAAGGACAGCTCCGGGCGCCGGATCCGTTGCCGGAGCTAGCACCGGGAAAATACCGGTGCGTGTGCAAGCGCCCTTAGAGTGCCCGAATCACATCGGTACACTGAAAAGAACAGGAGGATACACAGTAAGAAATCAGCAAAAAGGAAAGCATATCAGTAGGGCTAGGTATAGGGCCATGTATTTTTCGTGAAAATATTTCCGGACCAGCTGTGTGGTAAAACTCTGTAGCATCGTCTGTGTTTCCAGGTTGGTTTTGGTTTCGTTCAGGTACATGCAATTGTCGGCCCCAGAATCACAACAATTTTGTGCGGAAGCAAACTCGTCCTGACTGGCCTGGTCACAAAGTTGGCAATGGCTTCTCTTGCAGACGGGCCGCCAATTACAAATAAGATACTGATGTTGCGGGCATACCTTATTGCAGTCTAGTGAGCGACCTTATTTTGTTTTCAAGCTAATACATGTCCCTACCACCACGGGCGTAGGTCCGGAGGGAGGGATGGGGGAGGAAGCAGGGCCCGGAATCCTCTGGAATTAGAAAGCCCCGCTCTGAGGGCGCCAGCTTTAGCTGGCAAAGTGCTGATTGTGAAACGGGGTCAAAAATAAATAAATCTTCAAATCGATTTTTATGGAAAAATGTCTGTATATTTAAAGTTTTCTGGTTATTGTATCATATACGTGCGCCAAAATATTGGAGGGTTTACGACATACAAGCACCCTATCCAGAGATGACTAGTGTCGGTTAAAACCCATTCGCAAAAATCTCGGACCACCCCTCCTCCCCCCCCCCCCCACGCTAATCCTACATATTATCGCCCCAGCCTACCACTGCAGCAACAGCAGCGGGCCAATGGGTGGTAGGGTAGCCGATCAGCCCGCGCGGCCCGTGTTCTCAGAATGCTGCGGCGAAGGGGCGGGGGAGGGGTGGTCAGTAATAACAGCCCGCTGCCTCGTTACCACTCGAGATGGAGGCTGTGGGAACTGGCGCCACGAGATCGCTGCCCCTCACCCCCTCGGGCGGAGGGGAGCAGGGGGCAGGGCGCGGCCGCGAGCTGACTCACCTGGCCGGGGCTCGGCTCGTCATCCCAGGAGGCTCTGCCGGCCCCGCGGCGGTCTGCGGCTGTCTGCGGCTGTCTGCGGCTGTCTGCGGCTGTCTGCGGCGACGCCCACAAGCCCTGCGCACAAGCCCTCCGCTCGGAGCCCCGGCGCGCGCGTCCTCCACTATCATCCACCACCACGGGCTGGACTCGACTCTTCTGGGCACCAGGGTGTCCACAAGGAAAAAAAAAATATGTCGTACCAACTTAGGCAAGAAAAAAGTACTAGATTTGAAAAAAAAAAGTACTAAATTATAATTTGTTATGGTTTTTAACAATTTAGGAAGTTATTATGACATTGCAATGCTCTAACTTAAATATACCACACCAAACACACACATACATTCCATAGTTTTTTTTAAAAATAATTACGCTTAATAATAAAACATATTGGAGTTACTGTAATAATATTACATTAAAGAAAAAAAGTACTAGATCTGTACTTGACCACTAAAAAACTTATAAAAGTACTAGATCTAGTAGGAAAGTACTAACTGTGGACACCCTGCTGTGCACGCTCATCGAGCCACAGGTAGAGGGGTATCAGGTCCCACCATGGGCTTAGATCCCGTGGGGGCAAAGAGCCCCGGGTTCCCCCCTCACTGCCTGCACTTGCACAAGCGTGACTGTGAATCGGGTTTGATGTCAAAACTATGTCTTACGGAAAACTTTCTGTATATTTCTGCTTATTGTATGCATGCAGTCCAAAATAAAGGGGCGGTATACCACACACAAGCACCGTATCCAAAGTGGAAAACTCTCGCTTACGCCCCCCCCCCCCTTTTTTTGATAACCCTACAGATTTGTGCCCCTTGGCCTCGCCGTCTTGCAATATCAAATATTTTGATTCTGCTTGCAGCTAAGCTTCCGTGCTGATTTTTTTTTTTTGACATGGCATAGGACTTAGCTTTGGCTACTTGTTGAAGTCAACACTTGTGTACGGGTGTGATTATCATGATAGTTGTAGTCGTTCGTGTGAAATAATAGTTTTTTCCTCGCGGCGCTTACAGACTAGAGCCTGTTAGTAAATATGTTTTTCCAACAAGGTATAGAAGGTCTGGGAGAGATGATTTGTGCCTTGACATGCCAAAAATTGGGATGAATAGTTCAAAATTATAATTTGAGCAAAAAAATGGAAAAATCTAAGATGACGGGGCCTAATCCCCTTTAAGCACGCCTCATAGTACGATTTTTGTTGCCTAAGGGCCCCGCTCAGTCACGGGGTGTATTTGTGCTAGATAGACGGGATGATAAGTGCGACTCTCGCCGGTGCTTGTAGCGCGGTATCGTCTCTAAGCGCAAGGCTCTGAAATGGCACGAAGACTTCTCGTCGTGCATAGTGCAACTATGAGGTCTGAGTGGTATCTGTAAAATTATATGGCAGAGAAATAAAGATAAGGTGTAATGCAAAACCTTTGAGTGCTTTCAACGATCTGTAGCAGATGTTTCATGACCAAATATTAATATGAAAACACACGCTTTAGACATTTTCACTCTTATAAAAATAAAGTTTAAAAAATAAGTACGGAAAAAGAACTGCAGACACTACTCAGATATCTTGAGCAGTTTTTAAATCGCATGGTTTCTTCTGAACATCTGCGCACAGTATGTGTGATCAGGTAGGCTGGGACCTTAAGGGCCTTTAAATGTCCTCAAATTTTACTATTGGTCCTGTAAACCTCTTTAATAAACGTTTTATTCCATTTCGTATGAAAACACTGTAATTTTTTTTTTTTTATCGTTCTGGACTATGGTAGGTAGCAATGTTTCGCACATACAATTTTACGAGTATTTCAGAACGCTGTACGTGCAGAAGAGCCTAAAACGTACTTTTTGTGCCCGCGTTTCTATTGTCAGTGGTCGCGAGGTAAAGTATATACAATAATACTTGTGTACGCTTGAAGTGATTGAAAGTCTTTAAACTTCTCCTTGGACACACCTCAATTTTTCTTGATGTGAAAAATTACTAACCGTGAGCCACTATGGTTAGGAACTGGAAACAACTGTGTATCCCGTCACTTCCACCGGGGAGGAACGAGGTGGCGTGTTGGGTGGGCGACGGACTCGCATCACGGAGAGACCTGGTTGGAATCTCGGCGTGGCCATGCTGATGTCTGCTCTCCATTGTTCCCGGACATCCAGCTGGGATGGCTGGCTGGTATCTCCCCCGGCATCTCTGCACAGAAAACAAATATGTTCCGCACTTTTACAAAAAAGATTTCTTTGGAAACCAGTCGCTATGAAATATGTAATACATTCTTACGAAATTCGACGCATAATTTTACATTATGATTGATGTTTCATTCAAGCAGCACTTTTTTTCTATGGGTTAAATAACAGAATATTCAGTCATTAAACTATATTTTGTTTTGTCATGCTTATTATGTGCATAGTTAAAACAACAAATAACTTTGACTATTGGAGGTACTGGGACAACACAAAGCATAAATGTCCGGGTAATAATCCGAAGCCAGTATTACTGCGAACACTATGTTGTGGTGATACAGTTGTTTTCTTGTAAATGTACAAATTAACAAGTACCTGTAGTTTCACATGAATATTTCTGTTTCATTTACAAACAAAAAAAAATTCCAGTGTGGTTTGTGTGCTGTGAATTACCGTTAGTGAAGCCTCTAACCACTTCGTTGTTCACGAGACGTTCAGTACAACTCATTCAATCCCATCACATTCCACTCTACTCCCTGGCGCACTGACCGGGAAGCTAAGCCTACTTTTCACTAATAGTTTTGTACACGCCCGAATAGTTATCTTAGTGTAACATCGGCATTATTTTAAGTTTTAAAAAAACGTGTTGTTTAAAACCGTGACGTAAGGGTATTAAGTGACGTGGAAAAGAGAATAAAGCCATGAAAATAGAGCAAAATATCTTTAGAAAATTTCGGCAAGCATATTTGTTACGTCACTTGATAACTGTCGCTTCGCTGTAGATTCTGGTTAAGATCCCCGCCGTTATTGAGTCGAGCTGTTTGCATGCACATCAGGGGATCACGCATGGTGGCGACCGCGTTACTGCACAGGCGAACGTTAAAACGGTTAATTACACGCGAAGTTCAAAAAATTCCGTAGTTTTACGAAGAAAAGTGTTCAGGCGTGTAAGAAAGAATTTGTGAATCGTAGGTTGCCCGCCCAGAGAGCGCTCTACATTGCCGACTTGGGCGCCCGCTAATCCGTCGCACTGTTGCCAACTTTATTTTCATATTACACACCGCAGGAGCAGCCACAAAAAAATTCTCTCAGTGTGCAAACCTAACAAATATTTTCCGGTAGTAGCTAAACATGTATTTAAAACATTTTTTTTGCACATACGCCATTGGTAATTTACACTGTATTTCACGGAGGAACCTCAAGAACGGGCCAAGAGATGAATACACAAACACACATAAAAAAAAATTGGTTGTCTGTAAAGTCGGTTTACGGACGATAGTTTAACGTGACAACGTCATAACAAAACATTGATGAAATGATTGCATACTTTATGAATAAAATTGAATAATTTTTATTTTAATAATAAAAGAATAAATACTTGAAATTATACATGTAATCAGATTTTTAAAATGCAAGAATAATTAAGCTTTATTGCCGAAATTGTTGTTGTAATAAGCAATGAAAACTACAATAATTTTTCACTTCACTTTATAAACAGTCGAGTGGAAGAGTGTTGCAGCGCAAGCGTACAGTGAGCGTAACGGGACACAGCGTAACGGAACAATGTGCGTAACGGAACAATGTGCGTAACGGGACACTTTTTCATGCGTGTAGCCGGCGTTCATCGATTTATTAGACGTTGTAACGTCAACAAGCGAAAACCAGCCGATGTCTAAAGTCAAATGCATATATAATTCTGTGGAAGGAATAAGTGATAAAAATATCACCGTTCAGACGAACACAGCGGGCGACAACGACGAGACAGTTGCAACAAGAACAGCATTGTGGAATTCTCTGCGCTGTCCACAGCAGGTTCATTCAAAGAGCAGTTTGCAGGTTTCAACATAGACATTTAAAATTGACAGCAATTTACTGAGTAAAAATAAACTTTGACTTCATTAAAATCTTGTTCTTCCAAAAAAAAATAATTTCATTCCATTTATCAACGCAAACTCCGTTTGAATATGACATTACCGTCCACACTACCATTGCCAGTGTCCAGTCTCTTGATGTGAGTCACGTATGAGTTTCTTTCCATTTTTTACATTATTATAATTATACTAAAAGTCTGGAAATTATGCCTCAAATAATACCTTTTTTACATTTGGCAATACTGAAGTGAAATGGCGTTTCTTCCAGGAATGTTATCCTCTTTAGCAAATAGTGCAATATTAGTTCTCACATGAATGAACAATAGGTATAGCATACAAACGTCAAACTAACGCTTTCACCCGTAAATAAATCCATGAATCACACACTATAAACTTAAATAAACATCTTCACAAATTTGCACTCGAAATTTGAATATGCTAGAAGGTAACCGAACGGTTTGTACCAATCCATGTTCCTCCCTATTTAAATTTTCGATAGTTGAGAAATTTCGAAAACAGCAAATATAGGTAGATACGTTTTTATTTTTTTTTATAAATATATATTTTAAAAGAAAACCCAAACCAATACACATGTATTAGTAGTAATCGTACTCGGAGGACAGCTTGTTTTGGCAACACAATATTCACCCTCTCTGTGGCAGGTAGCAAAAACTTCCTACTCTAGGCTAACTCTGAAAAACGCTTTGTAGCCGCTCGTAGCGGCTTTCGGAGAAACAAAAACTTATTTTTTCTTGTAGCCCTTCTCCAACCGGAGTATCAGGAAATACAGCCTCGGAGCTTGGTTGGAATATTGCCTCACGCCGGACGCCATGTTGCCTCGCTGCGGACAGACCTGAGCGACAATAGAAGAAAATAAGGGCCCCGACCTTACGTAAACTAACAGACTGCTTCATCTGAAAGAACATTTGGCGAAGAAACATCTTTCGCCCTGGTTTCAAATGCGCGGTCCGCATGTTATTTTGGGTTGGCTATTGTCTTCCTAAAATGTAGAGTAGCTCTCGATGATTTAAAACTAAATTTCATTAACTTAGCTGCTTAAACGTGCTAATTTTACTTACAGTCTAGAACACAAAACAAGAATCACAAAATTAAAAGGGCGTTTTTGACTTGAAAAGCAAAGAGTTCCTATCTCTTTAGGGTGGGATTATGAATAATATTTCCATGACGGAATCAAGAAAAACAGAATCCTGCCCGCCCGCTTCACAAACGGGGTGATGATGTACGTCAGATATGAATGACGGAATCAGCATTGCCGTTTGCTATTTGATTTGCTACACACAGGCCACAAAGTAACCTTCACTGTTTGCTTCGAAACTGAAGGTCGACGTTAAGGGGTACAGATAGGGAAATGAAAAGATGCAATCTTGGTTTCAACAGTTTCAACGCCGTATCAAATTTTCATCGCTTGATATTTAAAATTATCCTTCGTTCAGTGTATATTGACAGTATCCATTTGTAGTCATTAACAAAAACGTAATTATGCAATAATGTCATAAATATTATTTCCACTATAATATTTTTTTTGTATATGGACAGAAATATTCATGTAAAATTACAGATATTTGTAAACTTTTACATTTACACGAAATCAAGTGTATCACTAAAACATAGTGTTCGCAGTAATAATGGATTCGGATTATTACCCGAGCATATATGCTTTTTGTTGTCCCAGTACCTCCAAAAGGTTAAAGTTATTTGTAAACCGTTCCCTGATAGCCTTCAGTGTTAACTGCGCACGTTAATAGACATGATACAACAAAATAAAGTCAAATGGTTAAATATTAGATTATCTCTTTCGTGGTTTAAAAAAAATTATGCTTGAATAAAACATCAATTACAATATAAAATTGTGCGCAAAAATTTTCTTAATAAATACTCCGTACCTATTATCTCGAAATACGTAGGTATTTCATTTACACAAAAATTACCATAGTCAAGTGTGGTACAAAGTTACAATATATTTCTTGCAGTATCACAAACTCTTTCTTGGCAACTGGTTTCCAAAGGAATCTTATGTAAAATGTAGAATAAGTTTTCTTTCCTTTTATAGAGCCAATCACTATTTTTTCCGACAGTTCATTAAATTATAGTCTTTGCCTTGTTACAGACAAACTTTTAAAATGCAAACGATCGGAAACTGTTGAAACTAAGATGGCACTTCACCCTCTTCGGTGGAGCATCACACGTCATGTTAGTGTTTTCAATTTTCTCGTCATTACTCTTATTTAAGGGCTGTTTATGTAAATGTAACACTATATCTCTCTATCATTTGTAATTCAATTACAAATATTTCCATGAAATATTTTCTAAGTGGAATAAATGTCAAACCTAATTCCTGTAAAACTTTGCACAAGTTGAAACAGTTACAAATATTGCGCGACTTGTTACACCCATTGTACAACACTTAGTAAATATCTCTTGAAATTATTTGTTACAGAACAACAAATTCAAAACAGCTAGATATAGTATTAAATTTACAGATATGGTCCATAGTAAACGTAATGACGGAAACAAAGAAAAATAATGGGTGCGTCTACTTATGTACGGGCGTTAGAAGTTATACTTACTTGGCGTAGTAAAAAACTAACTTTAATTTTGCTTGCAAATAATTTATATAAATAAAATAATAAAAGGACTGGGGTGATATTATAATAATACATTTTTAAAGTATGAATTCAATCAAATTAAAAATTTAAATAACTACTTAGTATTAAATATTAATATAAACATACATAAAGTTAACTTTTCTAATTTAGTAAAATAATCGATATGAATTTTAATTAATAATTTAAATCAATAAATTTGCTGATTGTTTATTATAATTTATTAATTTTAATTATCTATCAAACAGTAATGTAATAATTAATAATTTATAATGAAAAATAAATAATACATACGGAAATTTATCTTCACAAACACTCCCATGAAAACGGCCAGCAGACTATTAAACCTTCTCAGTTTAAACCTTCTCAGACACTCCCTGCCAGTAACCATGGAAGCTTACAGGCAACCTGACTACGTTATACATACGGGAACGTAACCTCATTTTTTATAATTGAATTTTAAAAAGTTTATAAACACAATACCTATCGCTAATATTCAGAAATTGATAACTGTTTCTAGTGATATGGACCAGTATTCAATATCAATCACTAAAGTATAAGATTTAAAAACACGTATATAATTTTTTTTTGTATGTAACTTTTTTATTTCAACCTGTGAAAAAAAAAATTCGTTGCATGGCGCGCGCGCATCGTAAAAATTCACTCTCATAATTTTTTTTTTTTTATAACGCACGTAAAGAAGTATAGGCCTGACTTCAGAAAATTCAACATCGCGTGTAACGGTAGCGAGGATGTCCAACAGTTGCCGGAAGAGTCTTCTCGCGTACAAGGAGATGGATATTCCTGATGTGTATAAAACACATTTTTGTTGGCGTCACGGACAACACCCGCGTTGTTTATTTTTTTTTTTCCCTCTCGCTGGTCGAAGCAGTTGCATCGGGTGCCGGGTGTTTCTTTCCCGGTGCTCTGACCCCGATGATGCTTTCCTGGAATCAATTAATGCCGAAAGCCTATTAGCCCAGTCGACTCGCAGCGGACGTGGCTGAGTAGTTTTTTATTGGACATGGTGCGGTGCGCGAGAGAAGGGAAAATGGGCCGGAGGAAGGGGGTGTGCAGGAGGAGGAGGAGGAGGAGGGGGGAGGCGCCAGGTAATCGCGTTTTCACGAGCGCGGCGTGAGGTCTCCGCACGCCCGTGTTTCCCGGCCATCGAGGCGACGTAACGACACGCGGAAAGGAACCGACATCACAGTCCGTCATAGTCCAGCGGGTTGATTACGAGCACACACACTTTGCGTTATAAATTGCGGTAAACAACGAAGGTTGTGGAGAATAACGCAAGAAGAAGCAACGTGATTACGAACACATCATTTTTCGTTAAAAACCGAACATTGATGACGTTGTGACGGTATGTACCGCAACTTTTGAGTACGAGCACACATTTAAGGCGGTATTTATCGCATTGTAGCTTCGTTATATTCCACGAGTATTGCTGTTGGTGAAACGAAACGACGAATGTATTTGATATCATTATTATTTGAAATAAGTTCCTTTTGGTATCTGAAAACGAAATTATAGTGGCACAATATAATTTTAAATAGAATCGAGAATGGTATAAAGCCGTAAAATTAAACATAAAACACTAATGTAAGGTTAGAGTTATTGTGATTATTTTTATCACGTGAACGTTAACGCCGTTTCTGTTTATTGGTTTAGCAACTGGACATTATTTTTAACGATCTACAGTGGTGTTTGCATGGCAACACGCAGGGCTTGCCACAGCACTTGCGCGAAATATTTAACAGCGTATTCAATAAAAACCACTAAGAAAAGCAAAAATCTAAATTTAAAATGCTTAATTTAAGAATTTAGTATATTGAAAAAAGTCAAGTAATACTCTTTGTAACTAAATAGATATATTTGACTGTCTAAACAGACTCTTAAAGAAACATGTTAATTTTTCAAATGTTGCTTGCCCTCTGACGTCATGGATTCGTACCGCAGCTAAGCGATAACACGGAAAATAACGAAACACGTATCGCAAGGTGGTTCATACTCACCGTTTGCGGTACGTGTTTCGTTAGCGCGTGAAGAGTAACGGAAGTTCTCGCTGGTGTTCATAATCAACCCGCAGATCAAACACATGTCCGTACAAGAATATCCCAGTTATCAATCTTAATAGTATCAACTGTAACCGTTGCAGTGTGTTTGGTTCAAGGTAACTCCAAACCGTTTTTGATAAAGCGCATGCGCGAGTAATGCTTTGTAGTTTTCTCGCCTGCAGCGCCACCAGTACGCAAAATGGCGAATCCTATGAGTATTTGCTAAGAGTGAATTTGTTATTTTAGTTCAACGTGCGTTCGCCGTTGGGATCTCTCTGTACGAGAGTGGTTGAAAAACCATGCGGTTATTTTTTTTTTTTTTTTTTAATATTTGGTGCTTTATAAAAGATCGTGTCTACGTTCCGCCGCTACCTAACTATTTGCCAGAGTTGAGACATAATTAAAGAGATTATTGCTTCCACTACTCCGTACTTGTTAACCATAGTGTGGGAATAGTTGGACTTTAGGCTGTATGTGGGCCGTATAACTAAAGGTGCACATATTGAGCATTTGTAAGAAAAAATATATTAGTGTACCTTCAATTTGATGTATGATTTGTTGCAAATAGTCTAAATTAAAATGTTATAATATATAATTGAATCTGGGTAGTTATTTTATAGACATTCCGTTGCAACGGGCTGCATGGGCGCCCGTGCACACGGCCTTCCCTCCCTCTCACTCCCTCCATCCGCCTTTGCCCCAAACCCCTTCCCTCCCCTCGCTTTCCCCTCTTGTAGCGCCATCTGAGCTTAGTTTATTTAAGGCCTTGCGCCCCCTGACTCTTGCTGTTTCGACGCTGGGACACCGACCGATCTACACGCCCCTTAAGGTACGGTTGACTTCAAATTGAGTGATTGCGGAAGGGACGCGGTGGCCGCTCCCGAAATGTAACGTAAAAGTTATAATTCTCCTTTTCTTGTTGTTTCGAAATTATTGTTTTGGCCGCCACCTTGTAAATTCCGATTAGTATTTTCTGTGGCTTTTCCTCCCGTTGTCAACCGTGCCTCGCAAGATGTTTTCGTCATTTTTCTTTGTTCATTTGGTGGTGTATCCCAGCGTTGGCAGCCAAGGTGATCAGGTTTAATTTGTTTGTGTATTTACGTTCCCTGTTCGTCATAAGTATTTAAAGGGCAAAGTTAAATTTTATATATGATATACTGCATGTAAACTTTTTTTTCTGATTTCAAGTTGACATCGCGTCGTGTAATAAGGGTCTTCTGCCCCGTGTGTCTAATGGGACCGTGTATAAATCATGTATCAATAATTAATGTGTTATAAATTGAACATGTGTAATTATCTTCTCAATTGTTGATCGCCTTGAATTTACTATTTGAATAAATTGTTTTCATAACAGTCGTTCGGGAAACGTCTCGTTTGATGGTAATTTCACTGTTTGTTGTTAGTGCAAGGCAATCAGTTTACCACTCTGAGAAAACCCCTCCCAGAAGGGGCCTAAAGTGTTATAGATATTATTCACTACCACGCGGGTGCACCGTATTCTTTCAATAGACGCAGCCTTATTTACTTACAACCAAACCACACGAATATAATTAGCGGCCCCATCATTTCCTTGCCTGGTTAATCCCATGTACTAGTCCTTATTCTTTCGACACAAAGACTGAACATAGTGCAACGTCAACGTGCTAAAATTCTGTAACTCGCATTTCGTTGTATTCACTAATCCACTGGCATTTTTACTCTCAACTAGATTGAATAATATTCGAGCCTTCATTGTTGTGGATTTATTATTCACACGTAGTAGATAAAGTTCGAGTTATTGAACCTTTGGAAATTTCAAAATTAAAAGAGTTACTTATATATATATACATATATATGTATATATATGTGTGTAATAGAGGGAGAGAGAAATGTTTAGGTATAGGCTAAGCATGTAAAGCCTACAGGCTAAATCAATACAATAACCTAATCTTTTTTTTGGTTACATCGAAAAATAAATGCATAGTCTGCAGAGAGTTTCTCTCAGCCCCCCCCCCTCCCCCTTATTTGGCCGTGCCATTCAGGACGTGTTTGCTTCACGCACAGAGTGACTGTGACTCGTGTGATAACAGTGAGCGTGTACCTGAAAGAAACTCAGAAGATGCCACAGTGTTATAATCAACAACTAGTCTCGAAATATTTTCGTGAAAAATACATGCCACTACCGGTGGTCACGAAATCAAACATTGAACTTCAAAGAGGTCATGCATATATGAAACTGGTTTTCTTATTTCGCTACCAGCCCAACTAGGTTTTACCAGGCATTCAGCTAGTGAAACTGTTCATTTATTTGTGAGTCAAGAAAATGTTTTTTTTTTAAGTTTTTTAAATGTCTATATTTAAGGTTTCAATGGTCAATGTCTGTAATTTGTTTATTAAATAATGTAAATACTTAGGTTAGAAAGTATTTTTTTTTTTAAATTAGGATGCAAATAATCGCTCACAAATATGTATTGCTACATCTTTCAAGAAAAATAAAAGTTTGCATTTAAAATATGAACTAATTATTTGTTTACATTTACCAAATTGCGTAGCGTGTTTCAACGAGAATTCGTTTTGGATCTCAGCGGAGTTAAACGTCCCAATATATATATATATATATATATATATGTATATATATATATATATATAAAATTCTTTATTCTAAGAATTGTTGGTTGATTAGCCCAATAACGATGTTATGAGCTACGCTAATTGTGCCCAGGGGGATACATGGGTCCGTGATATAGACGATAGCTGCAGCATGTTATTTATAATATTGGTATAAGTTGTTTGGATTAAAATCACGTGGTCCCTCTACGGTTGTGTAAGACGTGACTGCGATACGAAGAAACGCCGTTAGCAAATATATGGCTGGTTAAGCCTCTCCTCTGAATAATTACCTTACAATTTTAGAACACCTTTCCACAGTAGACGTCATGTAGTAAACATGGCGGGCGTAAGAAAACTGAATAAAACAGTTTTGTAGCCACCAACAAATATTTTGTGACTATTCACCTTAAAGAAATAAGGTAATAGGGACCCCTAGGTCTATAAAATCTTCGAAAATAGAGCAACTTTACTTGATACATCCCAGTCATTTTTTCTCACAAAAAAAAAGGAAAGGAAATCACCGTTAATCTTTTCTAGTATCAGTGCTCTAACTGCTTAAAAGATAGTAAAAAATAGGTTTTAGAAATTTTTAAGCACCGTCTTAAGTTCTTTTGTACTTTTACAAAAGATTCCTTTGGAAACCAGTTGCCAAGAAAAAGTTTGTAGTAGTACAAGAAAGATATTGTAACTTTGTACAACACATGGCTATGGTTGTTTTTGCATATTTTACGAAGTAATTCTTACGAAAAATGGCACACAATTTAATATTTTAACTGTGGTTTCATTCAAAAATAATTTTAAAACACAAAAAAATATAATTTATTAACTCAGTTAATTTTGGAAGGCTTTTTAGGCCTCGGTTTACAAATAACTTAAACTATTGGATGTACTGGGACAACATAAAGCATAAATGATTGGGTAAGAATCCGAACCCAGTATAACTGCGGATGTAGTGATAAAATTGTTTTCATTTAAGTGTGAAGACCAAGCTCTGAATTATTAAATGTCATGTTTTGCAACTGTATTGTTTTTTGTAAGAGCCGAGGAGCCGTCTTTGACTGGGTTTGGTTTCTTTCAGGCGCATGTCTACTGCCGGCACACGAACACAGCAACTCTGTGCGGAAGCAAAAGCGTCCTGAACGGCCTGATCAAATAAGGCAATGGCTTCTCTTGCAGACGGCAGCCAATCACAAGGAAGAAACTGCTGGCACGAACGTACTTTGTTGCAGTCTGGTGAGAGTTCATTTACCCCCCCCCCCCCCACCAACCCGCGAAAAATACATGCCACTATTTCCATGCGACAGTTTGGAAATGAGTACTACTGGTGATTTTCTTGAGAACTGTCATATCTGAGACAATTTACGGGACACGGAATATCAGTGGGGGGGGTACAAAAATTTACTGTGAGAAAGGATTTAAAAATGTAAGCAGGTCTTTTAGTAGGTACTCGCCAGTGAGGTGTAACATCTAGTCTCGGTAACGAGAACATTCATGTGTTACATTGCAAATACATACACTTATAATACGAAACTCGGACACGGAAATTTAACGTAGAATAAATTAAAATAATGTCGACCGTGACAAAAATATACGATGCAAATCACACGTGAATTCCCTACCAGCCGCTACAATTAATTCCCTGCCGAAGCAGTTACGTCGACTATCGAATCATTAGATTACCATAAAGAAATTTCAAAGTTTACATATAATGAAATGGCTGACGTAATAGCGAAAACGTCAAGTAAAATGGCTGTATCCCGACTTTGGAATTGATTTTCAACGAGGAACTTCACTAAAATACTGATCGTCGTGTTAAAATTCATCAAACAATTAAAATGCTTTCAAAGGTTCACTCTTTGTATTTGTGAACTTTGGTTCGCGCCGTACGCCACAGACGGCAGCATAGTGGTTGTTAGTTACACATATGTATATTTCCCTTCATTTCGACTTCCGTTCCCATTCACTGAAACGCCGTAAACCGACGAACTTAGATGTTCACACGTGAAAGCTGAAGCTGAAGCGGATGAAAATGCCTGGGATGCCGGCGCACCTGTGGCAGGGCGGTCAGTCCGCGGACGATCACGTAGCTATTCATTTGTCGACGGGATGCGCACGAGGACCGCGATCAGCAAGGGGACCGTCCAGCGAGGTCCCTGGACGAGGGGGAGCACCCGGCAAGGGGGGGAGAGGTCGTTGTCGATTGTTTATTGTTTTACTGCCGTCATCAGGCTTCGCGCGCGGTCCCCCAAACCCCTCCCACCCTCACACACACACAATTCCAGTTTTTTTTATTATTTTTTTTTAACGCAGTCTCGTCGGGACAAACGTTGGTCACTGCTGGTCACGCACGCCGCCAAACACGCCGCCACACACGCCGCGTTCGTTAACGCCCTGTGTGGCTCCGTGGCGCGGGTCCCAAACCATGTTTCGAATTGTAATAATTTCATTTATTGCGCGCGCGATTGCCCAGTGCTATCTAATTAGCGGACAGACATTTTCGCCATTGTCGCATCCAGCCTCCTGCAAACACAAATAATAATTTGCGTAGCTTTCCATAAACGATTTCCAATAAACGTTTAAATGTGCACAGTTTATTTGGACTATCAAAACTGCGGTACTTAAAATGCGACGTCTCGCACAAAAATGTTCTTTTTATTACTCTTTGAAATTCTTAAAAAAAAAGGATTCATTTTATCTATAAACATTAAATATTAAAAAAGAACTCTACCCTAAGTAGAATTTATTTACAGTGAAATGTTCATATCATTGAAAGCGTAATCAACAGAATGAAAACTCCCCACGTTACTTAAAAAAAAGCAAGCAAAAAATAAAACCGAAGTCTTTCTTAAATGTTTAAAGTCATGCTTTTTCGTCTATAATAAACATTTCTAACCATTTTAATGTATATATATATACTATTGTACTGTTTAACTATTATTTTGAAGCTCACTATAGACATAAGTTTTGATTGATATTTCCATCATTTATACATAAAAATCTTGCATAAAGTTTTGGCATGATATATTTTTTAATAATTTAAAAATAATGTAACTGAATTTAGAAAAAAAAGTCTTGTAACTATATAACCTATATAATATATAGATATATTATATTACCTAAATAATCCTCAAAATGTAATTTTCAAGTTCGTCTTCAAAGTAGGTACTTCCTCGGTCAAACCAGTTTTTTTTTCAGAACGTGAGAATAAAAACTGAAATTATGAAGAAAAATCACTGAAAGCATGGTGGGAGGAACCAAATATTAATGCTTGGTTCCACCACACCATGTCAGTGTAATATCACTATTTTTGATTTGGGACAATTACTACGCATGTTTCGCTACTTAAGCTTTGCATGTTTTGTGCAGATTTTGTCACCAAGTACAAGGTTGTAACAAACAAGTCAAATATTATAAGTTCGTTAAAATATACAGTACGCAAGTGTTTCTCTAAAGTACACTCACAAACTTGCAATGACAAGCGAACTTTCACAAGTTCACAAGATATTTTCTTGAATGTTACCTATGAAACTCTTGGTTATTGACAATTGTAGCTAATAACAGCTTGTTGATGACACTTGGTATCTATTATTATTTTTATACCTACCTCAAAAGGTAGTTAGGTTATAATCACAAATTTACTAATAATTCTTCTAGAAATATGTTGTCTAGTTTTTCCACCTATGGTTTTAAAAAGAGATTAACTAAAATTATACACCTACTCATATATTACAACTGAAAACATTAATGACGGTTGCTACTTAATTAATTAAATGAGATTATGCTGCCAAATCTTGTCAGTTCCAAGTGCGACTATGTCATGTCACCAAATCTTCTTGATTTTAAAGTGCGCAAACTACTGCACTTGTCACACACGCCAAAACATTCAATTATTAGTGATAATTTTTAGACAGTGAAATGCCTGTTCGTAACAACTTGGGATTTAAATGCTTATTTATTACGATTTTTACTTACAAGACTTGTACATTTGGGTATATGGGCCCCCAATGTAAGCTTCACGTTATCTACATATGTACAAAGTCAAATGAATAATCGTGATCACAACTTTCTCTTTGACTAGTCGCGTGTCGCTCACCCACGTGATGTTAATTTCCTGTTTTTCCGCAGCTGACTGATGAACAGATACCCGAAGATAGCACGAATTCATTCAACGGCAATTTAAACTCCGAAAACTTGAACAATTTAGCGACGTCTCCAATTGAGATGCAGTGGTTTCTACACGTCCCGAGGAAGTCCAACACAACGAAGGAAAAAATCAACCAATGAACAGTCGAAACGATTTCGGATAATTAAAGAAAAGATTTTTCTTCTATGGATCAGCGTTATTTACGGATTCCTAGTTGATGAATAAATACATCTTAAGAATCCCTGTTTTTCGATATGCTTAGTCATAAAAAAACCTGTGATTAGGCTAAAACTCAAAACCGAACTACACACACGTCAGTTAATAGAGCCACGATTATTTCGTGGAATTATTGGGTAGCGTAGTATACTTGAAGCACCTTTACATCTGCTTTACGTTGATGATTGGGCTAAAGTTGTCGTGACGACCCTGAGCCGGTTATAAACAAGAATAATGAGTGGCCACCCCATCACGTTTAACGTGCCAGAGTTTGTGACCATATTGTGGACCAACGGAAACAACTTAAAAAGCTTGATCATGTATCAGAAAGTTTCGTTTAGTCTGGAGTGGACTGAATCAGCGAAGCAATCGCCAGGGCGTGTTTTTTTCGCTAATTAGACTGCATTAAGGCATGCCTGCGCTGGCGAGTGTCCCCTTGCGTTTGGCGGCCGTCTGCAAGGGAGGCCATCGTCCCGTTTTGCCGGGCCATTTATGACGCTTGTGCTTCATCAATGAGTGGCAGAGATATGGACCTGGCAGAAGATATGCCCCTGAAATAAACACAGACAATACCACAAAGTTTCAGCTGGTCTGGAAATATTTTAGCGAAACAAATGCTTGGCCCTAGTAATCGTTAGAGACAGAAAAAAATCGCGGATTCATTTCGCGGTAGGCTGGGATTCAAATACGTTTACCTTTTTGCTACTGAAAAACTCTGAGCCCATGAAAAATACCTCAACTAAAGAAGTATCAAATCAAAAGCACCTCAGTTAACAGGTGTCACGAGTCAGTAGCCAATTATAATGTGCAATCTTCCTCGAGTACATATAGGATCGTTGAGTCTCTCTTAGAGGTCATCCATCGAAACCAGGAATTTTCCCAGACCCCAGTAATCGTGGCCGTGGATTGGGGGCGAACCTCTTTCAGGTGAGGAGGTAGGTAGGAGGTGGTAGGGACGGATGCATGGCCCTCTACAGTGCCTGCAGTGTCGGTATTTATAGCCGGAGCGACGCCGGACCGTCACGCGGGGTGCGGGGGGAATAGGACCACCTACAGCGAGGGTTGGTTTTCATTCCGCCGCGTGATTTACACCCTCTCCTTCCCCCGGCGGCCGCGGGGAGGGAGCCGGCCATTTGTTACCCCCTAACCCGGCCGCCGCACCCCTCCGACGCAGCAACAGGTACCGGCCGCTACTCCCCTTACGCCCTCCGCCGGCCTGCCCCGCGCGCTTTATGACTCCTCGCGGGCCGACCACCTCCGCTGCGCCACAAATTAATGAGCGTTGTAATTGGATTTCTTCCGCGTCAACCTCTATTCACAATCCAGGCAACTGAAATACCGCTAATGAAATGTGAGTTTTTTTCGTAGCGTGCTACTTGGCTTAACGGAAATGTCGCGCAACAATTGACGTGCTAAATCAGACGAGAATTTTGTACAAAGGGTATTAATCGGTAAGGTCATGTATTTTTTTTTTGCGAAAAGAATTCCAGACCAGTTAGATGTTTAAACTTTGTAGTACTGTGCGTGTGTATGTCGTGATTGACTGGTATTATTTGAGGCACATGTCTCGTGTCAGTACATACCAAACATAACCATAGCCATCCAGTGCGGAAGCAAACGCGTACTGAATGGCACGGCAAAAAAAAAAACAATAATTTCTCTTGCAGACGGCCGCCAATTACAAGAGAACAATCGCTATTATTGCAATCGATTTTTTCTCTCGCATAAATACATGCCCCTATTTATATGTAGAGCCACGACTATTGTGCGTATTCATTGGGCAGAAAAGTAACTTGAAGTACATATACATCTGCTCCACATTGATGATTGAACTACAGAGCTCTTGGCATGACACCCCATCAACGAGATTGAGCCATTTTTAAACAAGGAGAAGAAGTGGTTACCCAAATCACGCGTAATTTCCAAAGAATGTGACTTTGTACTCGACCAATCAGCAGTTTGACAAGGTTGGATGTTGAGTAGGCAATTCGAGTATAGCCTGGAGGGAAATGAACCCGCGGAGAGACCGCAGCCCCTGTACATGGGTTGAACAGCTCGACGTGTTCAGGTGCGGACAAGGGACGGGAAATGTAAAACGGCGCAGTGACGGAACGCAGGTGGAAGGGGAAGAAAGACAGGAGAACCTCAAGAGAACACATCGGCTCAAGGCGATCTCCCGCAAATTCTTGCACGTAGGAGTACTACCAGCTCACTGTAGGAAAGGTTTTGATGGAGATTAAAAACTGACGGAAACTAGCTTCTACTGCGCAGCTAAGTTTCCCTCCTTTCTTTCTTTGCGACAGAGAATATCCGTCACTCCCCTCTCTGTCACAAAGAAGGAAGGGGGGAACCTAAGCTGCGCAGTAGAAGCTAGTTTTCATCAGTTTTTAATCTCCATCAAAACCTTTCCTACAGCGAGCCAGTAGTAACTCCGTAGTCGACCCAAGGTCGCCTCGGAGGGTGAAGAGTGCCGCCGCTACCCGCAGCCCTGCGCTGGTATCAATCACAGCGACAGGCGAGCCCCGAGGGCTGACCGCCAGACGAGGGTATCGAACCCCGGAGTCGGCTAAGGAGCACCAGAACCATTAGCTCCAGTCCTGGACGTCCCAGTTTCAATGGTATATTATAACAGTTTAATCCAGGTTGCTTACCACAAACAATACATAAAATTAAATGTAAACTTACTTAGTTTTTACTTACGAATGTTCAATTTAGTTACGCGGCACGCATCCAACCTAAAGTCCAATTCGTCCCACACTTTGGTTAACACGTCATGGAAGCAATAACTTCTTAAATTCTGTGTCTCAACTCTGGCAGATCATTAGGTAGCGGCGGAACGTAGACACGATCTTTCATAAAGCCCCAAAGGAAAAATCGCATGGCGTAATGTCAGGTTAAGGGGCCCGCCTACCTAGGCACACATACGGTGTGCAGAGCTTCAGGAAAAACAACGTGATTTCAAAACTACTCAAGATATCCGAGTGGGGCCTATTTACGAATAGCATTTAAGAGTTCGCTGAGGACCGAAAAGTACTTTTAATTACGGATTAAGTTTTTAAACTGTATTTTTAGAAGCGTTAAAATGCCTAAAACGCGTGTTTTCAGAGTAATTTTTAGGCATAAAACAATCAGTACAGATTCTTGAAAGCACTTAAGGGGCTTGCATAACACCTTTATCTTCATTTCTCCGCCATATAATGTTACGGTCACCGCTCAAATTTCACAGTTATCCTGTGACGACGAGACGAATGCGCGCCAGTTCAGAGCCTTGCGCTTAGAGGTTATACCGCGCTGGAAGCACCAGCGAGCGTCGCGCTTATCATCCCGCCTCACTAACACACATACACCCCTGACGATGCGGGCCCCTTAACGTGGAGATCAAAGAAAAGAGCTCTGTCGTCTCGACCATTACGACCAATCCAACGGTCAGGTACTTCGACGTTCAACTACTTTCGTACAAAGAGATTCAAATGGAATGGGGCTCCATCCTGTTGCCAAATTATGTTTGCAAGTTCACTCTCTACTAATTGATGAAAGAGCCATTCTTTCGCGCTGCAAGAGAGAAAACAACAAAGTAGTTTTAGCGCACGCGCTTATCTAAAACTGTTGGATGTACTCTTTAAGTGTGACATTGAACCAGCTCTCGACAACTCTTACTTATGATACTATTAAGATTTATAACTGGGACATTCGTTTCTGGACATACTGTAATTATTAGAGCTATGGTTTGAATAGTTTATGTGTAGGGACAAGAAAATTTTGCGGGTTCAGTGGCCTTCAGATATAGACTACACACTCCACGTTCTCGTAGTATTAGCAACTATTTTTTTGGCAAATTGTTTCCAAGGAATATTTCGTTAAAGTACATAAACTTTTTTTCCTGTGTAAGTAGAGACTAGATTGTTTTGCGGAAGCTTTCGTTCCAGGCTAGACACAACAAGCCCTTTAATAGTGTCAATGGTTAGGGACTGGAACGATTCGTGGTTTCAATGACCTTTAGGATGGACTCCCAAAATCCCCTAAATACTCGGGAAAATGCCGCCTGCTTATTGGCTACTGAATTGTGAGACCTGTCAACTGGTGGATGCTTACCATTAGATATTTAATTGGTTGAAGGTTTTACATTGACTCAAAGTCCTTCAGATAAACAGTGAGCCAATCACAAACCCAATATGAAGGTACATGTGTTTGGGTTCTAAAGTAAAGCTACATGAATCTGCGTTTTTTTCCCCGGTCTTTGTCAATGGTCGGTAACAAGTGCACATCACTTTGGCATGAAATTGGGTAAACCCGTCTTCTTGCATGTAATTGGTTCGTGGCCTTCAAGAGTGTGCCAAGAGCACCGTAGGACAACGATCAAGGCGAAATATATGTATATGTGGTTTTAGTTTACTTTGATAGCCAATGAATCCATTAAATAATCGTGTCGCTAGTCATAAGTAGAGACTGGAAAAATTCGCGTCTCCAATGTCCTTCAGGATAGACTAAACAGCCCTCTGTATATTTGGGCAGATAACGCCAGTTCTTTGGTTGCTGATTTGTGAGCGTCTCAAATGGGTTGTCTGTGATTGGATACTTCTTTGGTTGAGGTTATCTCATTGGCTCAGAAACCTTTAGATAAACAGTTGGCCAATACCGAAAGCAGCTCAACGGTATATGTATTTGAATTTTAGCCTATCGCGAAATGAATATGCTTATTTTTCTTGTCTCTAGTCATAAGTAGAGACCTGCGAAATTCGCGGATTCAATGACCTCCAGGATAGACTCTACTACACTCTACACACTCGGGCAAATGCCACCTGTTCATTGGCTGCTGACTTGTTAGTCGTCTCGATCGAGTGTCTGTGATTCGACACTTCTTTGAGCGAGGGTCGCTAATTGGCCCTCATTACTCCAGATTAACAGTGAACCAATTGCAGAAGCAGCGCTAAGGTATAATTATTTGTATTGTAGAATATTACGAAATGAATCCGCGAATTTTGCAGGTCTCAAGTCATAAGAAATGACTGGAAAAATTCGCGGGTTCAATGACCTTCAGCACGAAATTCACAGTCCTCTCTTTAATCAGGTAAATAACGTCAGTTCATTGGCTGCTTACTTGTGAGACGTCTCAACTGGTTTGCCTGTGATTTGAACTTCTTTGTTTGAGGGGATCTCAAACGAAGTCGCCCAGATGAACCGCGAGGAAATATTGTAAAAAACAGCTTAAATGCATATTTATTTAAATTTTAGCCTTTCGCGAAATTATTCCGTGAATTCTTCCGGTACTTAGTCATAAAATACATAAGTAAACGATACAGTGGTTTGCGGACTAGCATGTCGTATAACTTAGTCGTGATAAATCACTTATACTTACAATAAAAAAAAACCTGAACAATTCTTGTTAAAAATGCTAGTTCCAGTTGGCATCAGAATAAGAAGAAGAAAAAAAATTGGACGAGTGCAAGACCGTTAAAGCGATGGCGTGCTTATGGCGATATTTTCCTGCGCATCAGAAGGTCGTAGCCCTTACGCGCAGGACATTTAACTGACGCTCGGTGTTATCGTTGCAGGCTGACCTCAACAGTGTTTTATGCGGCGACGCTATCATTTTATGTCGCAGTAAAAAAAGATAAAGGCTAATGCACGTCCACTCGGTTGCTTTTAAGATTCTTTGCCGCGTGTTTATTCCTGGTCTCATGGGCCAGGTGTAACGTTTGTGACGTCAGCTCCCTTCGTTGAATTCAGACATTTTATCTCTGTTTAGAATCTCTTCTCAACTTCTATACGTGAAGACACGCCCTAGTACGAAAAATATTGTGGCAGTTAATTTCTCGTCTTTAGATAGTTGCCTTTTTTTCAGCGTAGTCTATGTGCACATTTAGAACTTTGAGTAAATTTGTAGACTTTTCAACGAAGAATCCACCTCAAACAACAGATGAATTCTTTGTAGTTCAATAAAACTGTAGCCTATGTATATTTTTAGCAACTATGCCAGATTTCTTCTTTTTAATTCTGTGTTACATTGTGAACAGGGTAATCATGCGCGTAAAAGAAAGAATATATCTTTATCTCGGAGGCGTACGACACTATGTCACATGACATATTTTTCATGAGAGCAGTTTAAAGAATTTTAAAGCGCGTCATATTTAATCAACTATTTTCTACCTCAAATATTTGAATTATCGACATATCGTAGATCTTATGGTTGTATTTCAATAGAAAAACGTAAAACGGTGGTCAAGTTTATGGTTAAATGTGAATTTTGCCCAAAAGTGTACATAGTGTTTTATGCCGCTGAGGTACAAATACTTATATTAGATTCTGTTTTACACTTTATAAATTTTTGAAGGTTTTGTTAACAGACCAAGATAATTTATAGGGAGTTTGCTTTGAAAGAAAAAAATCTTTGTTACTGTAAATATACGCTGGCCCCTGGATACGTTCCAGAGTTATTCGTACATTTATGGTAATTTTTAACAGTGTACGTAAGCACGCACAGTTAAAGAGTAAAACAGCTATGGTAGTTCTTGTAAGTTAACAAGCAACACGGCTATCCACTTTCCACGATACTGCGATAACGCCGAGCAACATAATTGTCTACTTCCGATCTTTTTTTTTTTAAACACCTTTTCCTCAACAATAATAGCA
Source organism: Bacillus rossius redtenbacheri (assembly GCF_032445375.1). Taxonomy (NCBI): domain Eukaryota; kingdom Metazoa; phylum Arthropoda; class Insecta; order Phasmatodea; family Bacillidae; genus Bacillus; species Bacillus rossius. Next base: position 23,123,802 of record NW_026962011.1, on the reverse strand, counting down.
CCGACGTAAACATAAAAAATACAATTTTTTTCCGTTTCTGTTCTGAAAAATGTAAGTACGTGGTGATTGGGCGTACAATACTGATTGGTCCTCTTTATCGCAACTCGCGTATTGAATTTAGTAGCAGTAACAACAGAATTAAATGGAATCAAGCAAGGTTCCAAACGACAAACTATCATAAAGCGCCCATATTTGGTCGAACAGGCAACACTGTTGAATGGTGTAAATATCACACCTTGATGATTAAGGAAGGTTTTTGTTGAAAAATAAAGTTCAAAATGGGACTTTATATTGAAGAAAAGACTACCCCAACGAATTAACAGCTTTTTATATATTATTTAGTTAAATCTGATACTTTGTATTATTTATCCGAACTTTTTCATGAATAACATAAAATATATCTAAGAAATCTACCACACTGACATTTTTTTCTAGTGCCAAATTGTAATCTACAAACGTTTCACAGTCAACTGCTCCTCGGGTGTTCTTTTGATTGCTGCAGAATTTCAATTCCTCTACTGATGGCACATTTTCCGATAGGATTATGTATAGGTGTTTTTTTACTGGATTGTAGTCCTTCAGAGAGTATCAAGTAAGCTGTGCTATAAAGACAAGGGTCAGTCTTTGTACAGACATTTATCGTCCAGAATGCTACCAAATAACAAAGCAAATTTTGTAGGACTCTGACAACATATTTCCAATCCTTTTTTTGTTGTTGCAAATTTGTAGTTTAATATTACTAAAAAATTTCTAGATATTTTATCGTCAGAAGAAAAGTAATAATTCCACGCATGTGTCTACACAATTGATTACTAGAACCAAATACACAGGGGTAAGCATTTCTCGCAAAAACAACTGACTGCAATAATGTATGCATGCGCTAGGATTGTTTCCTTGTGATTGGCGGCCGTCTGCAAGAGAATCCATCGTCCGGTTTTGCCGGGCCATTCAGGACGCGTTTGCTTTCGCACTGGGTGGCTGTGATTGGTGTGAATACAGTAGACGTGTGCCTGAAATAAACACAGCCAACCACGGAACACAGACAATGCTACAAATTTTTAACACACACAGATGGTCTGGAAATATTTTCGCGCAAAATTGAAATACCCTAGAAATACAGTATTTAACTCCAGGCTACATTTAACATTCACACATACACTCAAGCGCCTTTAGTGTGCTAATTGGCCGATGCCAAATTCAGAGGTGACTCATCATTTGGACTTGGTCGCATATGATTGGGCGACACTGCTTTTTCTCTCTGTTACTGGCTAATTATTAACCAGAGCGTGTCGGGATAACTGTGCGTCAATCATCACCACCAATGTCAATCACATGCATAAGTACTTAAACGCTACTTCACTGTAGAATGAAGAAGCCAAGTCGTGGCTCTATAGCTGACAGTGAAAATCGTGTTCGAAGTTAAAATATCTCCTGTTCGTTCAGACTTAAATTGTAATTGAAAACCTGTTCGGCAAGTATATAACCTGAGATGGCTGGGAATAATTTCTCACCGAGAGAAGTGGCTGTGTTTCCTCGGTTTACTAATCTTATCGCACATATTAAACAACATGGTGAAATATTTTATAGTGATTAAATGGTATTTTTTTGTGAAAATTCGAGCGCTTACTACAGTCCATTTTTTTTCTTGCATTTGCAAACATATAGGGACATAACTCAAGTTTTACTATAATATGTTGGAAGTAAGCTAAAATAAGAGCTTGCCTTCAAGTTGTAAAGATATGCTCGGATGATTGATGTACGTATGCGTGTGTGTGTATGTACGCGCATAAATAAATAAATATAGCGTAACGAGTCACCTGATAGTGTAACATATTTAAACTGACGCCGTACTAGTAACTTGTAGTCGTGTGTCTATCAAGCGCAACCACAAAATAAAAAAATGTGCGTTAATATTTCAGATGTTATTGCATCTTTCTTAAAAAATAAACCAGATGAGTTATTAGTAAGGAACTGCTCCTCCTAATGGCCAAATATATTAAGGGGTAATTAAATTGTGTTACCTAAATTTCTATGATCCTTTCTGTCAATAGGTTGTTGTTATTTATATTGAAATAATGGTACTAAAATTTCAAAATTTTCATCAAAATAATGCAAGGATCTGAAACAATGATAGTAATTTTGATAAAGGTTAAAGATAAGTAATGTTATTCAAATGAATGTATAACAGGCTATGTATAAGTTTAGCACCGGATAGTGATTTTTCACGACGGTTGGTCCTAGAAGTGTTTTCGGATAAGAGGGAATGGAATGTATTTCCGTGGGTCACAAACGACATACCTACACCGCCAGCACAGCTGTATGTGGCCAGCATCTTTGAAGTACAGTTTAGCGCTGTTGTCGCGCGTCCCGTTCCCACAAGCATTGATATTCGTATATTGTTTATACCGAAGATACTAACGATTACTATTTAATTATTAATATATATATTTTTTTAAATTTTCGAACGGACGCTCTTTACAAATGCTCCCGGTGTCTTTGTGAATTTGCTGTTATATTCATAATTTACGGGCACTAAGCTTAGGTACTTACTTTGAACATGAATTTACAAGAATGTTCTTGGTTAGGTAGATACACGTTCAAAAACTTGTTAAGACTCGTGCAACAACACTAATTTCTTTCACGTGTGTGTTTATCCTATTTATGTAAAAAAAAAAAAAAATTCGAAAGTAGGAAGTCAAAACACGTTGTAGGTTTCTACGAAGATCCTGTCATCTGACATTACAAATAACTTTTCGTTCATTTGAGGTGAATTTTTCGTTGGAAAGCCCGTAAATTTCCTGTAATTTCTTAGAGTGTAGCTAGACGGGTGTGTGTTCGGAACGAGCGCTTGCATGTTCTCGGTGCCTATACGTCGATGGCCGCACCTGTTGCGGCTGTCTGCGGGACTTCGCTCCACGAGAACCAGGCCGCTCGGAGAGAGACAAGGAGAGAGAGAGTGAGAGAGAGAGAGGGAGGAGGGCTCGATGCTGCCCGCCGTTGACGGGGTAATTGGCGGCCAGAGGCAGAGATGCCCCCTCCTCCCCCCCCTCCCTCTTTAAAATTGCCCGCAACCCCCCCTTTTCCACCCCAGGCCACATACCTGTTTCCTGCTTTTATGGCTTTAATTATGTCCCGGGAAGGGGGCCTGAGTTTGTTTTAGGAAGGGGATTAATGACACGTATTATTATCCCGTATCCTCCCCCGGCCCCCTCCTCGCGTGATGGTCGTGATGACAGGTTCCCGGTGGTCCGGCCCAAGGTCCGCGGCGGCGTCACGCGAGGCTGCTCCGCGGGCGGCGCGCCCGCCAGGGGCCTAACGAGGGGTCTCCGCCTCGGGTCCGTCCGGCGAGGACACGTGCCCCCCGCCTGCTTCACAGTCGGGGAAATGTCAGGGAAAAGTCAGGGAAGAGTCAGGGAATGTCAGGGAAAAGCCAGGGAATGTCAGGGAAAAGGCAGGGAAAGGCAGGGAATGTCAGGGAAAAGGAAGGGAAAGGCAGGGAATGTCAGGGAAAATGGAGGGAATGTCAGGAAAAAAGTCAGAGTATGTCAGGGAAAAGTCAGGGAATGTCAGGGGAAATTTAGGGAAAGTCAGGAAAAACGCATGAAATGTTAGGAAAGAGTCGGGGAACTTGGAATTGGTCAGGAAACGTCTGGTAATTCACTCTAAATCCTGAAAAAGTCATGGAAATTTCCCAGTGATAATTATGAGTGAGAAATTTTCGTTCTCCAGTCTGCTGTTACCAAAACATTGAAATATATTTTTTTTAGATGGTGTTTTATTTCATAGTCAATAGTCATACTTACTATAAAATAATATATTTCTTAAGAAAATTGGCGCATAATTTTATATTTTAATTGATGTTTCATTCAACCATATTTTTTTTTAAATTTTGGAAAAAATAATAGAATTCTCAGAAATTTGACTTTAGTTTGTTGTATCATGCTTATTACTGTATGTGCGCAGTAAATATTGGAAAGCGATTCAGGGAACGATTTACAAATAACTTTAACTATATATTAGAGGAACTGGGACAATACAAAGCATAAATGCACAGCTAAGAATCTGAACCCAATATTACTACGTACGCCATTTTGTAGCGATGCAGTTGTTTTCGTGTAAATGTACATATTAAAAAATATATATCTGTAATTTTACATGAATATTTCTGTTCCATTTACAAAAAAAAAATACAGTGTATGAAGTTGTTTACAAACACTGTTGACAGAACAACAGTGGCGAAAGGGTACTATGTATGCCATTATTACTACTTTAAAAACCCGTAACATGTGAGACAAGTTACGTTGCACAGACTTTACTAGCGAGATGCGCGGCTTTGTTGAAGCCACAACCACGTGACTTGCAGGGTACCGGTTCCATCTCACGTCCTCGACTCTGGACCGTTGACTGAATATGGCTGTAGTACGCGTGCGAAAGATGCTCAGTTTAACATGTTTCGTGTTCAACACTGAATGGCCTTAATTTCCAGTACATAAATCTGGACTCGCGATGATCCGTCTCATTTGTCCGTCACCGGTTCGTCCGTCAATCACATGACATGCAGCCAATCAGATAGCCCGAAAAATTCCATACGTCCATCCGTCAAAACGGAAGGATGAAACTATAACCTCAAAAAAATGTCTGAATGGAATTGTCTTTATTTTTAAAGTTTTAATTTTTAGTTTGTTTTATTGTTAAGATGCTTCCGTTTTTTTTAACTTGTCTATTAACACGTTTTGTTTTTAATATTTGAAACAAATATTGCCTGAACACAAAAAAATTAATAATGCACGGTAATTTGCAAACATATTTAAAAAAAATATTTTAAAGTTTGATTAATAATTTATAAGTGCTTACTGTACATGATCGTCAAACGGTAAACCTTTACAAGATAAATTTCCCCAAAAATATAAGCACTGGTTTGTTGGCAGCATCCAAGTAAAAATGTGCGAATCATTGCGAATAGCTTTGCTTGTTGACGGACGGATGGATGGTGGACGGACGGAGGACAGACAGCCGCGTCGCATCATTTTGAGTCCAGCTTTACACTCGAAATAGTGAGTCGTTGTGGACCGACAGCTGTTTTTGAAAATAATCTTTGATTGCGATTCAAATCAGTTAGTGATGCGTCACTAATGCATAGAATCGTAAATTGCCCCCTAGACATTTAAGACATTCCCCGAAGGACAATAAACACGGTTAGGTACGTTTGCATGATTGCATAGCAACTGGGTAAAACCGCTTTTCCCCCGCTTCATCTAATTGCTTCACCATATTGGTTAGAAGCCCTAAACTTTAGCTGAAGTGTAGTTAGTATTTTTTTTTGCATTGTGTAAACAGTTTTAAATGACTGTAATTTATGTTAGGTTTAATGACGGATATGATAATTCATACTTAGATAATAACCCTATTCAGACGTTATCAAACACACTTTCTTTCAAAATTATTTTGAACGGAGCAGTATAGCGAAGACAATATTAAAAAGTGACTTCAACTACATCAAAATATTCCGTTTCTTGACAATTTATAACACCATGAAATATCAATAACAATATTACAAAATTCAATGACCCAAATCACAGGCAATCCTGCCTACACTATGATTAATTCGTGGAATTTATACGTTCTTTGAACGATTCCTGCAACGGGGAAGATTGATTTAAAATATGTTTTATGGACATGCGTCTTTGCTGGTTTTCACAGTATGATACAAAGAAACCATGAAAATGGACAATAAAGATGAATACAACGCACAGAAAAACCAACCAAAATCAGCTGTCTTTGCATTCACACATTTGACATAGGCTGATCTGGTCTCGTTTTTCTGTTTGCTTGTGTGTTCGTGTGTACAACTTTCTTGTGCATCATTGTGGTTACTGTATGACATACAGTGAAAACCATCAATGGTGTATGTCCTTAAAAATGTTAAAACGAGTTTTTTTATACAAAGTATTTTTTTTTGGTAATTTTGTTTGTTACTAATTGACTGCTAAAATAACACTCAGTTTACATTTACTTGGCACTAGTTTCCAATAATTTTTGGCAACTACAAACTCACGCTTTCAAATGAACGGTATAGACATAATAAAAATGTATTATTGCAATGACTTTATACACGGTTACTATAGTAACACGAATCATGCAATCATTTGAGTTAAAATATGGTCTCAAGTAGAGCGCAAATAACTTTGTAGTTCCATCACTAAACGGATTTTTTTTTCTTAATTGTCAAATTATACGTATCTTTGCTAACGCATTTGGGCAATTGTTTGGATTAGAAACTCTCGTAGCAGCCAATGCAATAGACACCGACTTACTTGTGTACAAGTATTTTGGAGTGCATCCTCGTAACAGAATTCAACATTTTTGCAAGTCTTAACTGAAGCGCTAATTTTACTTTCTATATTTTTGAATTTTAGCAAAAAAAAATGTTGAAGTATCATTTGGCAAACGGACGCGCGGCTCAGATGTTTACATCTGATCGCACGCCAATGACGACCTCATGCGCAGGACGACGAGAGCTGCTCTACATCACGTCTTCACTCTACGGTCAGGTTAACAACCGCGGTGCCATGACAGCTGGGCCCGGGCGCACAGCAGGTGTTCCGGAACTGCAGGCACCCGTAATCCAGCCGTCATCGATAACTGACCTCTGGAACGTCGCCTCGGGCAATGTCGTTTTTGCCCGCGTCCGACTATAGGCCTGGTGTGGGTTTCCAGCTTCTTTTTTTTTATTTGTTCCAGGGGAAGGTGGAGGGGTTAAGACTCCCAGTGCAATCTTCTATCTCAAGAAGAAAAACATACCGAGGTATTACTTTTTTTTTTTTAATCCCCTTTCCCCCCTCCAAGGCCCAGAGGCACCTCCAGGCTAACCGATTTGATCCGCACTTCCTCTCTAATTACCCGCTGGCACTGGAAAATGCCCGATGTTATCTCGTGCCTTGATGCGGGTAAAAACTGGCGAAGGAATTCATTACCCCGACCCCTGCCCGCTGACTGCAGGGGTTTCGAAAGCAGTCCCGAGGGCAGAAGCTTGAGGGGTGGTTACTTTTGTCATCATCTACAGTTTTTTTTATTTATTTGGGCTTAGCTTCTCGTCGATAGCGAGGTCTTTAAGGACATTAAACACACAACACAGACAAAGAAAAAATGGGGGTGGTTATGGTCATAGTTTTGTCAAGATCAAGCAATCACAGATATTTTTATATTTATACATTTAAGTGAAAACAACTGTATCACTACAAACTAGTGTTCGCAGTAATACTGGGTTCAGTTTCTTACCTGGGCATTTATGCTTTGTGTTAATAGTTATGGTTATTTGCAAAAAAAAAAAAATTCCCTGAATAGCTTTCCAGTATTAACTGCGCACATTAATAAAGCAAATAAAAAAAATTAAAGTCAAACTGTTGAATATTCGATTATTTTTTCCATGGTTTAAAACAATTTATGCTTGAATAAAACATTAATTAAAATATATAACTATGCACCAATTTTCGTAAGAAATACTCAGTATTATCTGGAAGAACGTACTTCATATATATGCAAAAATAACCATAGCCAGGCGTACAAATTTTTAGTATTCCACACTATTTCTTGGCAGCTGGTTTCCCAAGAAATCTTTTGTAAAATTACAGAATTTTTTTTTCCTGTGAAGCACTGAGAGTCTCAGAAAACTATTTGTTTTTAGCATTCTATCAGAGGAAGTTTATATTTTTTTGTCAAGGTGTCGCATGTTTGGTTTCTTCTCATTGGCGGGTTTGGGATCACACGAGCTACACCAATAGCCAGTTATTTTTTAAACCTGTGTATATTTCATCGTATTACATTACCCTTTACTCTCTCAAGCGCTTCAAACTCACGTTCCACGAAAATGAGAACGGCTATAATGCTTATTTGTTCGACATTTGCGACAGATACTAAATCAATTTTTTTTTTAGGTTAAACCTTGGCTGTTATTGGCGTAAATTGGAATGACTATGAACTTCCAAAAACTTTGTCTGAGAATCTGATGTAATACAGGCCTCCGGTGATATATATTACTCGGTAACATATTAGCTCTTGTTATACGGCATTGGTGGGAATGATTGCGTGAATGCGACGGAAGTCAAGAAATGGAAACTTGTAACAAACTCGGTTCTGCCATCTGTGGTGGATGGCGAGAAACCAAAGTTCACAAAGACAAAGGGAAACTTTATAGTATTAACTGTTTAATGAATTTTAAAAAAAAATATGGGCTGTATTTTAATAAAATTCCTTGTCGAAAATCATGTCCAAAGACGGGGTTTAGTATTTTTTTTCCAAGTCTTTTTCGCTTTTATTGGAGTAGTTCCATTATACAGTTTAAAATTTCGGTCTACTGGTAAAATGATTCCATAGACGACGTAGCTGCTCCAGCAGTGAAGTCTAGCGGCGGGTTCAGAAACTACGTGTGATTCGCGACCAGATATTTGAGTAAATTTATCAGACCCGGCATTATTTTCAACAATTCTACGTTAAATTTGGTGTTCGAGTTTTGTACTATAAGTGTATTTGCAAACAAGAAAATACGCGAATTTGTTTGTTACCGAGGTTAAATGTTTCACATCACTGGTGAATACTAAAACACTCGCTCACGTTTTTTAAACCATATTTTCGCTTCTGTCACTAGTAGCCATCTAGTGGACGACTCGATTTTCTCCCCGGTTTAAAAGGTTTTACGAGCTAACAGCCAGCAGACACTACGAGAACACAACCCTCCCCCCCCCCTTTTTTTTGATAGGTAGAAGTTATATCGATATCGATCTACATAATAAATCACACTTTAATACATATATATAAAGAAAATACCTTTTAACATCGCTTTGTTAATTTCTTCATTTTAAATAATAGTAGGTACGTATATCGAAATTTTTGTCATTGCTAAACCGGAAAAATATCAAACATAGACACTGCAAACATAGCCTTTGTCAGTTACTTCATTGCAAAATATGTGTTTTTTTTTTTAAACATCATCACTTATCGGCAGCCACGATATTTCGCGGATTAATTGGGTAGCGAAGAAGACTTCAAGAAGATATACATCTGCCTAACGTTGATGACGGGACCCTGGTCTAGTTATTAACTGGGTGAAGAACTGGTTTCACAACGTGTAACCCGCCAAAGCATCTAAACTTGTTATCACCATTAAGCAGGTGAAACGAGCTTGATTACATACAAGCATTTTGAGTGCACCCTGAAGTGAAGTGAATTTTGTTTTGGCCTAATCGTGGCTCTATTCAGGCGATACGAATGTAGGAAGTGTATTTCAGATACACATGACGCAGATGTCGAGAATATCCGAAGTGCATGCCAACACTATTAAATCGGAAACTACAACGAGCAACATCGATATCAAACAATACTGCGAAAATCGCGATAAGCAATACGTAAAGCTCGGTTTCAAATTCGTCACGTAATATTTGCGGTGCCAGAAAACTGTGGCATCACGCCTGGGTGTACCGAAGTACGCCGTAACTGCGTCATGATGAAGTATTTACGGCGCGCGCGCATGGCAATGCGGCACGTGCGCAAGATAAATGTGGCTAGAGCTCGCACGACAATATTGCTTGAGCGCACGACAATACGGCGCGCGCGCACGACAAATGTGGGACACTCACACGACAATGTTGCTTCGGGCGCACGACAAGGTGGCACGCTCGCACTACAATTATTGCTTGGGCGCACGACAATACGGCGCGCGCACGCGACAATATGGCACGCTCACACGACAATATGGCACGCTCACACGACAATATTGCTTTAGCGCACGACAATACGGCGCGCGCGCACGACAATGTGGCACGCAGTGGAGTGCGTGTCGATCGTGGAGCGAGACGGACGACGCCGGCCGAGTATCTTGTTGGTTCAGTCGACTACCGTAAATTACAGGTTCGGCGGAAATTACACGTGGGGGCCCCCCTTATTTTCTTTTTATCCCTCGGCCTATTTTCTTTACGTAGCCCCACCCCTCTCCAGCCCTTTTAGGCTCGCTCTGCGGTGCCCTGCGTCACAGAACACGTGATCGTACAGAACCACAACTGCAGAAACAGCGAACATTACAGATGCCGATTCAGATACTCTTGGTTATAGGTACGGTGCAATCGTGGTTTGATCCATAACATTGGCTTCAAATGGCCATTGGATGACATGTGGTTTAAGGGCAACAGTTATTAGATGTGTAAACATCTTAGCTCTCGGTATACGGCATTTGGTAGGAGTAATTACGTGAAAGGAACGGGTTGCATGTAACGGAAATGTGTAACCAAGGTGATGCCAACTTAATTTCATAGAGACAAATGGAAACGTTAAAACAATAACTGTTTAATGAATTCTTACAAGATGGGCAGTATTATAATGAAATTAGAAAGTCCAAATTTGGAGCTTAATATATTTCTCATGTCTTTTCGCTTTTATCGGAGCCGTATCATTATATTGTTTAAACTTTAACTCTAACTGCTCCGACAGCGAATTCTAGCCCGGTGAGGGAAGGATGTTAGATGTTTACTCATCACTGTAGAGTAGTGAAAGACTCGCTCATATTAATTAATTCATTTATTTGTCACCATATAAATATACATAGCTATCATGAGCCTCATCTGCCGAAGGCTAACAGTGTCCATGCTCTTGGCTGCTGCAGGCGTTCTTAAAGCTGTGCCAGTGTTTGTAATGCTCGTTGGCTCGTCAAAATATTTATTTCCATCCATAGGGAATAATTAATTTAACTTTATTTATCTGTAATTTTTTGTTGAGTGATTAAGGATTTTTTGACGTGACAACGTCTAATAAATAGATGAACGCTGGCTGCACGCACGAAAAATTGTCCCACTACAGATGTCCCTTACGCATGCGTGGCATCTCTCTGGTATGTTGCGGACGGTACAGAGAACTCGGCCGGCACGTGGCGGCAAACCGAGGTTATTGTTGTGCACCGCGCCACGGGAGTATATTCGCAAGGAAATGGCATTCTTATAAGTAGCTACGTATTATTTTAATTACTAGTGTAAATCAGTATATTTAAACAGGTTTGTATGAGTATTGTTTTAGCTGTGTAACTAAATATTTATTGCTGGTATGATACTTGTCACGCTTTAGTTTGACATTGGTAATTATTTGTCATGAGTTATTATTTGATCAAATAAATCACACACCGTATTATAGTTATGAGCCCACGAGCGTGTAAATATTTCGAGTCCAACAGAGAATACTTATGCTAGTTAAAAGAAATTAAAACAAATATCGTGGGTGGAAAAATTTTTAAATTTACATCGTCTGAAACGGTCATATTCAATATGGCCTCGTGGCCGTGAGGTTAGAATGGCGGCCTCGCAGTTAGCATTGCGCGCGGGAAAAATCTCCGTGATTTTTCGCGAAAAGTGTGGTTTAAAGTGCCGCGATAATATTTCCAGTGCGATATTCATGTGCTACAACAACTTCTGCATGGACACAATTATTGGTAAGCCGCGGTTCTGCCGATTTTGTCTGTAAATAGTGAGTGATAATACGAGTGCCTATGGACACAAACATGAAAAATGAATCTAGGTCAGCCATAGAACATGGACATTTTAGAACTGCGCATAGCGATATCCCAGAGCACGACCCTTCTATAGAAGGTAGCCGCACTGAATCCAACATGGCGACTTGGGACTACTATTTAAATTCCACTCGTCAAACAATTAATAATATGCCACCTTTGAATATAAATAATGGACAGTGCCTATTCGAGCTGTACTGTCCCGCGAATCGAGAAACCATTTCAAGTGAATCAGTGTATGGCCACTTTGGCAACTTGTTTCTCGTGGGATCGGATGACGAAAGACAAATAATGTTCAGAGTTCATCTGAGAAAAATCGACCAAGATGACACCACGAACCACCCCTTTATAATTTGCGACACAAGGGAATTCAGACCAAAAACTTTCAGCCCTGATGAAGTAATACCAGAAATTATCTGTTAGGACGAGTTTTTCAGATACTTTGTTGACTGTCAACACACATCGAACACCAGAAATGACATTGACAACACCACCACTACCACGCCAATCAACACCCCCACCACGCCAAACCACACCACCCCCCATGGACACTGAAAACAGCTGGCAAACAGTAACAACAGGGGAACGACACAAGAGGGACTCCTCACATCTGGAAACAAGTCCTCGCTCAGCCCCAATTCTCAAAGCAAACCGCTTTGAAATGCTGATCCAGGGGAATGTGGACGCTGAGCTACTCCCGCCACAACCAGCTTCGACCAGCAACAGCACCCCAGAGGCGACTCCCCAGCAGCACCAGTGGCGGCCCCCGCCCACGAGAGACACCGCTAGAGGACCACTGCTTACAACTTCAGGCCAAGGTTCCCAGGGGGCCCAAAAGAAGATGACGATCATAATTAAAACAGGAATGAACCAGTCATTCCTTCGGTTCAGACCGGAACTGGCGAAGCTGCTACTCCACGACTACGCCATCAGTACATCCCGCTACAACGTAACGATTAAAACCTCTACCAAACGGGACCACGAAGTGCTAATCGAATTTGTCAAAAACAAAGACTTCGAGTGCTACACTCACCCTCGCCCCAACCAGAAGAACTCCCCTTTTGTAATCCGCGGCCTGCCCACCGACTACGACCTGGGGGACCTAGAAGGGCAGGTCCGCTCCCTCGGCGTCGACATCGCCAGCATACACAGGATGGATAGACGGTCACCTTCTGGCGATTCTACACCTGTACCACTATTTCTAGTGTCTTTGAAGGGCACTATCCAGCTATCAACCATCCTGGGAACCCACTACCTGGACCATATGAAGACCACCTTCGAACCCTACAGAGGACAGCGGGAACTCCAGCGATGTGTGCAATGCCAGCGCTGGAACCACTCCATTCACACGTGTGAAATGAGACCTAGGTGCGTGCGGTGCCCAGAAGGCCACCCATCCACGGCATGCACCCAGCCTGCTGACGCCCAGCCACACTGTGTCAACTGCGCAGACCACAAGTTCGAAGACACCCGACACCACACCGCATCCAGAGACTGCCCAGTCTGGCTGGCTGTGCTGTGACTTAAGGTACCACACACAACACACACCACACAACCTGCTGCAACCACTACCACAAACTTCCCCTCACTGAGACCACCGAAGCTCACCTTCGCGAGCCAACTCAAAGCATACAAAACCACAACACCCACAGCTATGACACCAAACACTACACTCTTGCATGTGCCACATCCCCTCTCTCACGACACCCGCGCACCACCTAACTTCATGCCCCGACAGCATAACCACAGACAGCCTCCACCTAATAATAAACAATCTAAGGTGGAACCCAATCTTTTTGGAGAACTTACAGAACTAATTAAACTAGTAAAAGAACTTAACTTGTTAAAATGGGTTCCTTTCTCCTGGACGGCATCAGAAAATTCAAGTCAGCGCAGAATTATGACGAAAACAGCACAGTGATCCTCTCAATACTAACAGGCCTCACCAATGCCTTCCCTTAAATTCACTGTCTGGAATAGAAACAGCATTGTCAACAAGACTGCAGAGTTCAAACATTTCATATCATCCCATAAACCAGACTTGGTATTGTTGGCTGAAACCTGGCTCAGGGATGGTGTTCCGTTCACAGTACCAGGATATGTGATGCACCGAGCTGACTGGCTGGGTGGTGCTCAAGGAGTAGTGGCTCTTCTCTTGTGTCAAACCCTGTCCCACCACAGGCGACGAACACCGCAACTGCAACATGTGGAAGCGGTGGCGGTTCGACTGCACACGAACCCCACGCCCCTCACTGCCGTGGCCCTCTACATTCCACCTACCACCCCATTCCCGGCGGAGGATCTCACCAGCCTCCATCGGCTCGACTCACGATAGATGCTAGCAGGTGACTTCAATGCTAGGCACACATCCTGGGGCTGCCTTAGAAGCAATTATAAAGGTATTGCCCTCCACAAGTACCTAATGGGAACACCACTAACACTCCATGCCCCTGATACATACACCTACTACCCTCATTCCCATACTGGCAGCCCCAGCATACTGGACCTGGTGGTAAGCACCCCCCTACCCAGAGTCCATGCCCTTACAGTCAGCACCGATCTGACATCAGACCACCTACTCATCGTGGGGATCATAGACACCACAATCACCCCCACAACCACCACCCTCACCTTTAACTACAAGTTGGCTGACTGGAAAGCATACCGGACAGCCATGGACCAGCAGCTAACCTGCGCCATAAAGCCCACTCAAAGGAAGAACTTGACCAACATGTTCTTCACTTTGCAGACACCATTATCACCTCTGCTGCACTGCACATCCCCCAAGTTAGACCTCACCAACTGGGAGCCCCCTTCCCCGATCACATCAAACAACTCATATCATCTTGCAACAAGGCTCGGGGCCAATGGCAACGGACCCGCCTGCAGCCAGACAGGGATGCCTACAATGCACTGTTCCGATAGTGCAGAGTGGTCGTCGCTGAATGGATGTCGGCGAACGAAGTCAAAAAGCTTCGAGCTCTGTCACTCGCGAATGGTTCGATGTGGCGCTTTGCGCGCAGTGTCCGTTCCGCTAGGTCGGCGATCCCACCTCTCGAGGTGGTCGGCAGCATGGCGGATTCGGCGACTGACAGGGCTGAGTGCCTGGCCGACCACTTTGCCAACTCATTTACCCCAGCACAAGTTCCACCTCATCTATCAAAGCTCCCCACTCACTACACCCCCCCTCCACGCCCTCTACCTGGTGCTATCAAACTGGCCACACCCAGACAGGTGAGGAGGGAAATAGACCGTGTGCGTGCCAACGCCGACCCAGGCCCTGCTAGCATCACACCACGGCTTATCAAATCCATTTCACAGAAAGCCCTCATCTACCTCACTAACATCATCAACTCCATTCTCATCACAGGTCACTACCCACTTCCATGGCGCGAGGCCACGGTAGTACCCATTTTCAAGGGGAAGGGCGCCGCCAACCGGCCAGCATCATATCGCCCCATATCGCTGTAATCTGTAACCTCAAAAGTAGCGGAGCGGATAGTTCTGGCCAGGTTGGAGGCGGAAGTAGCCCGCCTGCAACCGCTGCCAGAATTCCAGTTTGGTTTCCGACGACACCTATCAACCCAGCATGCTCTGGCCCATTTCACCGACCAAATCACCCTCAACTTCACCCAAAGGAACCATGTTGGCATGGTGTTGCTAGACCTGAGTCGTGCATTCGACACTGTACATCACCAAGCCCTTATCCTCAAGCTGGCCTTTCTGGGATTCAACCCTGCTTTTCGTTCCATACTCCATTCTTTCCTGGAAGCCCGCACTTTTAACATACGGGTTGAAAGGTCCACTTCATCCTCGAGAGAGATCACCGCAGGAGTCCCACAAGGATCCACGCTTTCACCCCTCTTATTCTCCCTGTATAAACATGATATTCCTTCAACCCCCCGAATGCACGATCGTCATGTATGCGGACGATACCGCGCTGATGGTAAAACATCATGATCCCCTACAAATAAACGCCAGGCTGACCTCGGCCATCCGCATTATCACAACGTATTTTACCTCCTGGGGCATCCTCCCAAACCCCTCCAAAACTGAAGCCATATTTTTCACTAGACGACGCCCCCGTCTGCCACCAGCGCTGTTCGTGGGAGGCGCAGTGATTTAGTGGAGTGACTCAGTTAAATACCTCGGTGTGACACTGGATCGCACTTTGCGTTTCTCACCGCACTTCTCGTCTGCCACTGCCCGGGCCTACCGCGCATATAACTCGCTATCCACCCTTCTCCGCCCCCACAGCCCCCTTTCAGACAAGGACAGAGTGCGCCTCTTCAAGGCGTACATTGTCCCTATTCTATTGTACTCCTCAGTAATTTTTTCCCACGTGCCCGACATCCGATTCCACCAACTAAAAACATGCTCTAACACATTACTCAGAGCAACACTCGGAAAATACAAATATGTAACCAATATACAGCTACACGCCCTCGCAGACACTCCAGCACCCAGGGATCTTGTTATACAATACGCAGACACATTCTTTCGCAGAGCAGCACAACACCCGTCCACACTGGTACGTCACATTGGTCACCACAATATTACACAACCTCACCCACACAAACTCATAACCGACTACCATCCAGGGCGGTCACCGTGACTGGGCACACCAGATACGTCCCTTCCCCCTTCGGTGCGACCCGCAATAGTGTTTTTTCCTGCCACGGACGCCCACCATAGTGCCGTGCAACCGTTCTCTAAACGACGACTGTAACTACTGTACATAGTTTATATAGTGCTTTGTTTTTGTTATTATAATACATGTAATAACAAACACACTTGTATATAGTGCGTCCTACAATAAGTGCTCAAACGAACAAAAAACATCGAGCCCCGGGCTCCAAACAATGCAGAAGGTTTTTTAAACTTTTCCTTCAAGGTAAAACCGAAAAACTTGTAAATAATGTAAAGGTAAATGTATGTATATGTGTGAATAGTAATGTTTACTAAATATGTCTTCCCTCTTGGTAAAAGAGTACTGAGTGCTGGAGTACCAAATATACTGTACAATCACATGTAAAAAATGCATAAATAAAGACTTTTGAACTGAACTGAACTGAACATCCAATCCAAAGGTTGTCGGTTCGAGTCCCGGCAGCTACGGATTTTTTTTGTATTTGTAACAATAAATACGGTGCACGCAACATTTCAAAAGTAATAAATATATTTGAATTAATTAATGCAAATAAAAGTAAATTTATTAATTAAATTGTAGATTTCATTTTACTCCTTTGTATCCATACAAAATAGTGATAATTCAATAAAAATGATTCACTTTTATTCATAAAAGTATGCAGATGTAGATTTTATCATACAAAAGATAGAACAATTTTAAAAAAATTCTTCCTCAAAGAATTTAATATTTTTAATGCCTAAATGGTTTGGTTGCAAAAACATATTACGGCTCAGTCTCAGGCCGAATATATTTCCTTTTCTTCTGGATCAATAATTTCATCAATGTTTTGTTATGACGTTGTCACGTTAAACTATCGTCCGTAAACCGACTTTGCAGACAACCATTTTTTTTTGTCATAATCAAAATCACTCAACAAAAAACTACAGATGAGGGCTGGAATTAACAGTTCATAGCTCCCTTCGTAGGCACACCACCATATTTGTTCGATTTGTTTGTAATTATCATATATTTTACCTAATACTTTTGTGTGAAAATGATTTTGATAGTACAAACCACTACTGCAAGCGTTGAAAAAAACCGGGGTTGTAATAAGAAAATAAATAAAACTTCCATACCATGTATTCCAAAAAATTAATATTTTTTTTTAGTTTTTTTTTAAAAATATAGTTAAAAATTTTTGTCAAAGTAAATTATTTTTTTTAATAGATATAATATCAGATCAAATATAATTTATTTTAAAACTCCTAAACTTTATCTCAAACCTTTGGCTGATACAACTTTTGATGAAACGAACTATTACCGTAAATAACCGGGTTTGAAACTATAAAAATTACAGCTTTCTTAGTATAAAATTCGTCGGAATTTATTAATAACCATCTTAATATTACCTTAAATCTTTAACTAAATTTTTTTTTAGATCACGTATTAGTTCAAGGGATGAAAAATAGTGTTTGGAGGTCAAAAATAATTGCATAAATACTTTAGTAGGCTTAATATGAAATTATTTAAGATATTCAATGCTAGATACATTAATTAAAACAGTCTAGATATTTTCTCAGCGTGGAATATGAAAAAAAAGTTAAATCTTTCATTTAGAATATTGGCGAACATATATAATGTTATTTAGGCTACATTAGGTTCTTAAAATGTTACAAGATTTTATAGAAGTTTCCTAAATATGTCCAGAAGAATATGTGCTTCGAAATCTACCTACGCCTGTAGGCTGTGCCGAAAGGGATTTTCTTTTTCCATTTACAATCACACTTTTCATATAAAAATGAATGATTCTTATAAAGTCTATTGCAAAAACCAATAACTCTTTTCGACGCGAATAAATAAATTGTAGATTACTTTAAATAAAATAAAAGAAACATTTTAGCGTCAACCGTTAGTCATTTACGAAAACAGAGGAGTAGACAAACAGAGGCAGCGTTACGAGCATTCTGTAACATCACTGCAGCGTCATTTCTGCCTCTCTCCCTTGCCTTCTGCCGTTCCGGCCGTTCCAAGTAGCATATAGCACGTACGCTACGTATCTATCTCCGCCCTCCGCCATGCAGTCTTCCCATTCGACCGCTAGCGCATGCGCTGGACTGGCGTCGTCGCCGACGCACTCTCCTCCTCTGCCGGTTCCCCCACCACGTACTAACTATTGTAGCCCCCTCAGCAAAGAAGTATCACTTCATAAATACTAGCACGAAAGCTTTGTTGCAAGCGGTATGAAAATATTTGTAATTGCAAGATGGCGAGGCTTGACAGTTACGAGCGCGCGGAGAGACGACCGCGCGCTAGCTGTCGTAGTGTTCAGTGTTACAGTGTCGCGTGTCGCAGTGTCTCAGTGTCGCCGTGACATAGTGTCGCAGTGTTGCAGTGTCGCATGTCACAGTGTAGCAGTGTCGCAGTGTCGTAGTGTTGAGTGTTACAGTGTCGCAGTGTCGCAGTGTCGCAGTGTTGCAAGTCGCAGTGTCGCAGTGTCTCAGTGTCGCAGTGTCGCAGTGTAGCAGTGTCCCAGTGTCACAGTGTCGCAGTGTCGCAGTGGATCAGTGTCCCACTGTCGCAGTGTCGCAGTGTTGTATGTCGCAGTGTCGCAGTGTCGCAGTGTAGCAGTGTCCCACTCTCGCAGTGTCGCAGTGTCGCAGTGTCGCAGTGTAGCAGTGCCGAATGTCGCAGTGTTGCATGACGCAGTGTCGCAGTGTCGCAGTGTCGCAGTGTTGCATGTCGCAGTGTCTCAGTG
Organism: Bacillus rossius redtenbacheri; assembly: GCF_032445375.1. Taxonomy (NCBI): domain Eukaryota; kingdom Metazoa; phylum Arthropoda; class Insecta; order Phasmatodea; family Bacillidae; genus Bacillus; species Bacillus rossius. The sequence goes on along the minus strand of NW_026962011.1, from coordinate 23,104,872 downwards.
TCCCAGTGTCGCAGTGTCGCAGTGTAGCAGTGTCGCAGTGTCGCAGTGTCACAGTTTCGCAGTGTAGCAGTGTAGCAGTGTCGCAGTGTCTCAGTGTCGCAGTTTCGCAGTGTCGCAGTGTCGCAGTGTCGCAGTGTCGCAGTGTCACAGTGTCGCATTGTCGCAGTGTAGCAGTGTCGCAGTGTCGTTTTGTCTCAGTGTCGCAGTGTCGCAGTGTCCCACTGTCGCAGTGTCCCACTGTCGCAGTGTCGCAGTGTAGCAGTGCCGCATGTCGCAGTGTTGCATGTCGCAGTGTCGCAGTGTCTCAGTGTCGCAGTGTCTCAGTGTCGCAGTGTCACAGTGTAGCAGTGTCGCAGTGTCACGTGTCGCAGTGTCACAGTGTAGCAGTGTCCCACTGTCGCAGTGTCCCACTGTCGCAGTGTCGCAGTGTTGCATGTCGCAGTGTCTCAGTGTCGCAGTGTCGCAGTGTCGCAGTGTCGCAGTGTAGCAGTGTCGCAGTGTCACAGTGTCGCAGTGTAGCAGTGTCCCACTGTCGCATTGTCGCAGTGTTGCATGTCGCAGTGTCGCAGTGTCGCAGTGTCGCAGTGTCGCAGTGTAGCAGTGCCGCATGTCTCAGTGTCGCAGTGTCGCAGTGTCGCAGTGTAGCAGTGTCGCATGTCACAGTGTAGCAGTGTCGCAGTGTCGTAGTGTTGAGTGTTACAGTGTCGCAGTGTCGCAGAGTCGCAGTGTAGCAGTGTCGCAGTGTCGCAGTGTTGCAAGTCGCAGTGTCGCAGTGTCTCAGTGACGCAGTGTCGCAGTGTCGCAGTGTAGCAGTGTCCCAGTGTCACAGTGTCGCAGTGTCGCAGTGGATCAGTGTCCCACTGTCGCAGTGTCGCAGTGTTGTATGTCGCAGTGTCGCAGTGTCTCAGTGTCGCAGTGTCGCAGTGTCGCAGTGTAGCAGTGTAGCAGTGTCCCACTGTCGCAGTGTCGCAGTGTCGCAGTGTCGCAGTGTCGCAGTGTAGCAGTGCCGCATGTCGCAGTGTTGCATGTCGCAGTGTCGCAGTGTCGCAGTGTCGCAGTGTCGCAGTGTTGCATGTCGCAGTGTCGCAGTGTAGCAGTGTCCCACTGTCGCAGTGTCCCACTGTCGCAGTGTCGCAGTGTTGCATGTCGCAGTGTCTCAGTGTCGCAGTGTCGCAGTGTCGCAGTGTCGCAGTGTAGCAGTGTCGCAGTGTCACAGTGTCGCAGTGTAGCAGTGTCCCACTGTCGCATTGTCGCAGTGTTGCATGTCGCAGTGTCGCAGTGTCTCAGTGTCGCAGTGTCGCAGTGTCGCAGTGTCGCAGTGTCGCAGTGTCGCAGTGTAGCAGTGCCGCATGTCGCAGTGTTGCATGTCGCAGTGTCGCAGTGTCTCAGTGTAGCAGTGTCGCGGAGTCGCAGTGTCGCAGTGTCGCAGTGTCGCAGTGTCGCAGCGTGCTCGCCGGGCGGTGCCTGCCGTGAGGGACGTCAGGGGCTTAGTGTCGCCGTCCGAGCGCCTCATGAGGCATGCACAAAGCGAGTGGCCGGCCGAGCCTCGTCCAGATACTTCCAACTTCCCCCCCCCCCACCTAGTTCCTCTTCCGAGCGTTGGCGCATGAATTATTCCTTTTCAGCCGCCGACACTGCTTCCTCCCTCCTATCTCCTCAACACTCCTCTTCACGGCTGTCCGTGATTACACAGTTGCGCGCTGACCACGCCGCCAATATTAGAAAACACTAATTAGTAGAGACCTGCAAAATTTGCGGGTTCAATGACCTCCAGGATAGACTCTACCACACTCTACACACTCTGGAAAATGCCACCTGATCGTTGGCTGCTGACTTGTGAGTCGTCTCGACTGAGTGTCTGTGATTCGACACTTCAATGAGTGAGGGTCTCTAATTGGCCCTCATTAATCCAGATTAACAGTGAACCAATGGTAGAAGCAGCGCGAAGGTATAATTATTTGAATTGTAGCATATCACGAAATGAATCCGCGAATTTTGCAGGTCTCTACTATTTAGTAGGGGCATGCAGATTTCGCAAAAAGATTTCGAGACAAGATGAAAGTTTGAACACTGTATAGCATCGTATGTGTTTCGTGATTGGGTGAGTTTCTCCCAGGTACTTTTCGATTGTAACAACACCAATCACAGTGATTCATTGCGAAAGTAAACGCGTCCTGAGTGACTCGGCCAAATAAGGCAACGACTTCTCTCACAGACGGCCGCCAATCACAAGGAAGAAACCACAGGTGCGGGTAGCCTATACCTTGTTGCAGTCTAATAAGTGTTCAGATATTTTCGCGAAAAATGCCTGCCCCTACTAATTAGAGAAAATATATATTTTTTTCGCGAATGTATTTCCAGACTAGCTACAGTTAAAAATATAACACTAGCATTGTCTGGGTTTCGTGATTGGTCAAGCTTATTGTGGTGCATTTCTACTGTAAGAAGGGGCGAAAATATGCTAAAAAAAGGGGGGGGGGATGGTACGCGACTTTTGCGCGCAGGTTTTACGCGACACAAGTCATCTCTAGATCCAAGGTGCTTGTATGCTTTATACTGCCCATACAGTTAACAGGACTCGCAATTCAATAGCCAATAGGCAGGCAACATTTGTCCGAGCACGTGCCAGATTGCGGAGTCTATAACCTAGATATTACTTGAACATGGCAGTACGTCCTGATTTACAAATCAATGAAAAAACCCTTAACTGAATTGCCAGTTATTATCACTAATTTTTTTTTAAGTAACTGTTTTATACGTATTAAGAGAGCAGATTAAAAAGTTTAATATCTAACACAAAAGATTTTGTCATTACACTGTTAGAAATTACAGCATATTTATGGACTTTTCAATGAAGGATTCATCGTGAATAAAGATAAAGTATTTCGTGATTTCAGATAAGTTGTTCTTTGTCCGCATTTTGTTTATTCAGTATAAACCGGATAAACACACAGGTAGAGGCAATATCGGTGTTTTTGTAGCAGTATGGACCAATTCATGAATGTTTTGCTTATATACCAATATTATTCTTGTGAATTCGTGTTCTTTCCAATAAATTGACTAAGATAACGGTAGATTTACGAAGACCTCTGGATGATTTGTATTCAGATTTATTCGTAAATTAAATATAATTTTTTTTAACAAATTGTTTTTAATGCTGACAAATTAATTTTTTTCTTTCCGAGAAAAGTTTTTTTTCGGTCGCGGTAAAATGTTGCTCTTAAATAACGGGCTCTTGTGGCAAAGGAAAGTGGGTTTGATCCCAACACGTCGGCATGACTAATATTTAAGAGCATCGGGCAGATAGCCAAGTGGTGGCACTCATTGTACGCTTGGAGGCTCCTTCGTCTTGAGTCTCCGTGGATGATCGTGCGACGTGAAAGCTCAACTCAAGCAAACATTAACACATGTGTATTTTTGAGAATACAAAATCATAATGTAGATAAATAAAATAAAAAAATTCAAATTTTATATTATTGAGAAAAAAATTGAATCAAATTAGTTTATTATTGATTTTTTTTAATTGAATTTCTATATTATAAATCAATATTTGTCTATTCGAGTATCGCGCAAAAAACTACCGAAACTATTTTTATAAAAAATTTTTTTTTAAAGGCTTATGATTAACATTTACAAATATGTGTGGTTTAGGTATATTTTATGTCGCTACGATGACGGTAGACCAAGATATAACAATAAAATCACATCTTTCACAACCAAGTGCAGCCAATAGCCTATAGGTAAGCTCCCATTTATACAAACATCCACTTCTACCAATACTACTATGTAACACACATGGCCCCCACATTCGATTACGAGCCCTGGGCCCAGGATCGGAGACGCCCCCCCCCCCCCAATGTTACTGTCACGTGCCACATAATTGAATGGTTATTTCTGACTTACACTATTTAGAATGTTATTTAACCTGAAAGTACAAGTTATAATTATGGTTACTATTTGATAAGTGAAAACTAAACTTTATTTATAAAATATTCAATATGTTTTTTTCTATTTTGTGAAAAATTTATAATAGTTAATCATTTAAAAATAAACAGGGCTGGACCCGGGCCCTCGACCCAGGGGTCCACCCAGCCACACCCTTGTAGGGGCCATGGTACCACATACTTAGTATTATTAAGTTAATTCCATCACAATCAGTAACTATTTAACGATTGATGATAACTTAATTTATTGCATGATGTTATAACTAGAGACCTGTAAAATTCGCGGATTAATTCGGTGATAGGCTAGAATTCAAACACATATACCTCTTAGAAAATTTTTCTATTGGCTTACTGTTCATCTGGACGAATCTCAACCAGTTATAAACCCTCAACCAAAGAAGGATCGAATCACAGACAAACCAGCTGAGACGACTTACAAGTCGGCAGCCAATGAACTTGCGTTATTTGCGCGAATGTAGCCTACAGGGGTATGTGCAGTCTATCCAGAAGGCCATCGAAACCGCGAATTTTGCAGGTCTCTAGTGATAACTGAAGGAAACAAAAAACACCAGCATATATATTTGGTTAGGTGTATTTAGGGAAACTATTGAGTGGTCGGCGACGCACCGAGTGCGTGCCTGGCAGAGACCTTCATGACGAGCGAGGAAGACAGCTGCTGTCCCCCCCCCTTCTCTCCCCCCCCTCCAGGTGCCCTCGGGGTTGAACGAACTGGAGGACGGCGCCTCGAAGCGTGACGCGTCGTCGTCCGAAGACTTCCCCCGCTGTCCCGAGTCGCCGAGAGCCAGCGCCGAGAGACGTGGAGGTGGAGAGTCTAGCAGGAGGGAGGGGGGGAGGAGGAGGAGGGCATCGATTTCTGCTCGCCGTGACTTAGGGTTAGGGGAGAAGGGGGTAATTGCGTTGCCAGCCTCAGGGCCTCGTGTGTGGCATAGGTCCAGATGTACGGAAAAGGGTGGGGGGGGGGAGGGGAAGGAGTTAGGGTTGGGGGGCCCGCATATAAGAGGATATGGTTTCTCCGACTGGTCCATGATTACAGTGTCCACCGCGGAGAGGCAATACAATATAATTATAGGTCGTAAACACGGAACCCCCTCCCCCCCCCCCTCCTCCTTCTCCTCGGCTGATCCGGCGGATGGTTTATTGATATCCGCGCGGCGGGCGCACGACGGCTCGCGGGTCGGGCGACGAGTGTACTACTCGCCGGGCGCTGACGAGGGGAGCTCCTAGTCGCCGACCACCCACGTGACACGCATCTTCCGCCGTCGTCCCGCGCTCAGCGCCTCGTTCCACGGTGGCACGGTGACGGATCTCACGGAACACAGTTCCCACAGCAGCACGCACACGGAGACGGCAGTTCCGATCCCTTCCGTTTACCTTGCTCCAATACCAATAGAACACGAATATGTGTCTGCGGTTGTGGCCATGTTTAAAAAAAAAAATAATTGGTTGTCTGTAAAGTCGGTTTACGGACGATAGTTTAACATGAAACGTCATAACAAAACACTGATGAAATGATTGCATACTTTTATGAATAAAATTGAATCATTTTTATCGAATTATCACTATTTTGTATGGATACAAAGAAGGAGTGAAATGAAATCTACAATTTAATTGATAAATTTACTTTTATTTGCACTCATTAATTCAAATATGTTTATTACTTTAACGAAGAGATTATTTTAACTATAACTTTTATACATGTTTGCCATTTATCTTCTTCCAATCTGTGTTATTTATTCTGTTAAGGATAGGACGATGATAGGAAAAGTAGGAAACGAATGGGAGTGTTTCAAGTTTAATGTGCCTCGAAAAAGTCAAATCGATGGTTGTTCCAATCGAGTGGAAGAGAGATAGATGCGGCGCAAGCGTATAATGAGCGTAACGGGACAAAACGTAACGGGACAATGTGCGTAACGGGACACTTTTCGTCACACGTCACACGTCAAAAAAAATGTTTCAACTACATACATCTCTCGTGTTTTATTTTAACTGTGTGGTTTATTTTTACTATGTACGTAAATTCTGCCCGTGCTACCGTCTCGAAGCATATATTTACATTAAATTAATATTTCCCAGCCTTTGAAGTACAATCACATTGGTTGCCATTTTTACGTGTCTATGCATTGTATAAAACAGCAGACACGCGATAGTGAAATGTTCCTGGTATTCCGTCACTGTGTATGTGATCCGTCTTCGTTTCCCTGCCGGGTATTTTACTTAATTATTTTGCTTCATAATATTTCGTGTTTTTACACAAGATTTTAAATAATAACATAAAAGAAACTTTATTTTTTTTACTAAAAATGCTCCTTTTTAACTGTTTTTATGAACTAATAACATTCACAAACCAATAAAAATTATTTTTTCCAAAAAAATTTGGAACACCCAGGTTTCTGCGGTTTTGGTAAAACTTAAATTTTTATTGATTTAATTAAAGATCTACTAACTACAGAGAATCTTAAGGCCAAGGCTACATTCGAACAAAGTGATGTCAGTACATGCTAGGTCTGAAATATAAATTATGCCTTTAAGTTAATATAAAACCATTAAATATGCTCTTGTTCAGTAGAGCTCAAAAAGCCTTTAGTTATATTTTGGATTCATTAAAACATTAAGTGCAAAAACCCTGGACATACTAGAGGAAAAAATAATTTGGGACACCACCCCCCTTAAGTCAGATCCGTGAGGTATCCATCCGGTGGCGTCAAGGCTGCGGTCCCCGGAGACAGAGAGGAAGGGCCATCGCTCCCCCTTCCCCCCCCCCACCACTCGTGAGTTCAGCGCGCCTCGTTAAAGGCACCGCCGGGGAGCCGTTTAGTTAATTATATTCCTGGCCCGGCGATGAAACGCTGTTTGCCGGGACCTAAGTTTGGGTGGTGAGGGCGAACGGGGGAGGGGGGGGGGGATGAGAAAAAATAAATGAAATGCTTTACCTGCGTTTGGGCACCGCACCGGTGAGATGTGGACTCCGTTCTGTCTCTCGAGGCAAGCAATGGCCAGACGCGTTTTTTTTTTTTGTTGCCTCGAGCCTGTGCCTGCAGAAGAGTACACTCCGGTAAATATATCCAGCGTGAGGAAGCACATCTGCAACTAAGAGCCAAACAATACCAAGTCCACATCATACTTTTCTTCTGGTTTCAATGCGAGATATATGTCTTAAAAGTTCATTTTTACATCAAACCATTACATTGTAACTCACTCAAAAAATATTTTTTTTCCCCCCTGAAACATCTACAGGTAATATTTTAAGAGCGTATGGCCAAAGCTTTAGTTTAGCTAGAAAAACGTAAATTCTGTGACTGTGTCTGGTGGAAAAAGTGCCCCATCTGAAAGAAATTAATCATTAGTTCCTTCTTGCTGGCCGCATGAATGTTGAGATTGATGGAAAAAAGTATCATTGACGGAACTGTTTTGTTACTCCCTTGTAAATTTTCCCAATTGAGACTGACTCGTTTGTTTCTTAAGAACAGAAACATGTTCCTTATTAAATTATTTATGCGTAGTGTTTTTACCTTTTTCTTTTAGAACTCGTTTAAATTAAAATACGTATGTTAAACCTTAAAATAACACCTAATGAAATTTGTGTTTATTCGCCATTATTTTAGACAGTAAAGAAGTTTTATATACCTTAGATAATGTTTTTAAAACCATTTTTTTATAAATATGATATAAACTGCCAAATATATACAGGACTTTTAAGACGCTGTACACACAGTCATTTGACCTATTTTTTTTTACTATGCAGACACTGCATATATATATATATATATATATATATATATATATATATATATATATTGCTGACACGTCAAAAAAATCCTCTATAATATCTTACGTTGTTCATTACAAACAGAAATAAAAACAATACTCACAGGTATAATTTTTATATTTGACAGGAACTATCTGTGGCATCAGATTGATAATCGTGGCAAGACACGTAGTGCAGATTTGGGAGAATTCCGGTCCGGTAGATCTGATTTATGTTTTCATGGATTTATTTCAGGCCAATTCTGGGATGATTCCTAAACAAAGACCATCGATAATTGCTCCCCCAGTTTCCTTGGTTTGCGTTGTTGCGTGCGACCGTCTATTGAGACGATAGTTACCCTCATATTTGATATTTATGTGGAGTTTTGTAAAATATATTATAGATAAAATACTAAAAATTCAAAGCTCATCACGGTATATGCGGTATGGATTGAATTACAACCATTATTTTTTCATGCGAAATAAAAAAAAGTATAATTATACCGATAATAGATGGGACAAAATTAATTGCAGACAAATATGACAAGTTTATAAGAAATAATCCTTATATTTAAAACAAAAAGAATAAACACATTAAATCTCAATATGAAACGGAAAAATTCACCATTATGAACTCACTACTAAAAGAAGCTGATATTAGATGAAATGCTGCCATGGCGACAGGCCCGTTGATATGGATACGAACATTCTACTTTTAACATCTACCATTCAAAATAGATTTGCATTTTTAACTCACAGACATTCTTAACTTACTTCAGTTTCACGTAATTCACTTAGCCTTCAGTGTCATCTGGGTTCTTCTGCCACTGTTACACGGCAAATTGAACTATTTCAATGGGATATTTTTGACCCAGCAATTGATGACATTAATTCGAACATGTTTCAATGAAAGTTATTTCCCTTTAAGACTATCCAGGTTTTTTCGAGTACTTGAGAACGACGTATCTTCATTGTGATTGGCTTGTTTAATGTCAACCAACCGTAGATAAGAATATAGCAGAAGCAAGTCGTGCAGCTGCAAAAAAATATTAACAAGTAGTCTAAATGCAATACCCAAAGTGAATGGTTTTGTGTAATGACAAAACTGAATAATTATTTGATACGATAGCTTTAAGAATGCAATTAAATGTCCATCCTAATAAACACCGAAATATAAACATTAACATTGTGACTGATTCGAACTGTAAACAACCGATTCCCGTGTAACCAGACAAGTACGTTCTTCTCAAGATAGTAAATTTTCTCAATGATGGCTACGTTAATATTTTTTTTCTTGTTAAAATAGTTTAACTATGCCGAGTAAAGGTGCTCTTACGTTAGAAAATTGTTTTGCATCTCCTACCATTAGGGGCCCGCCTAATCAGGCGTGTATGTGTGTTGGTGAGGCGGGACGATAAGCGCGACGCTCGTTGGTGCTTCTAGCGCGGTGTCGCCTCTGGACTGGCGCGCAGTCTTCTCGTCGTGCATAGCACAACTATGAGATCTGAGTGGTAACCGTAACATTATATGGCAGGGAAATGAAGATAAAGGTGACGTAACAATCGAAGATGGCGGCCGGGTCCTCGACTTCTCCCATTGCAACCTGCCACAGGATCTACTATTATATACTACTTACAAATTACAACAAAAAATAATTTATAAAAATACGCTGTATCATATTATCAAAAACCCCGTGTTTTAACACTTAGCTAAGTCAAAGCTGAACATTTGTTAGAGATTCGTTTTGTGAGAGAGGGGGTTCTCGAAATGGGCCTATTACCGACAACTGGTTAGTAACCATAGCAACAGGTAATAAACGCCATGACGTGGATGTCCAGAGCGAACGTAAATGTCTTTCGCGTGTAACAAGACCGCAGTCGTCGTCCATAAATGGTCAACAAACCGGTTTTATACGCTGAAAGCGCTGTCTTACATCTCAATGCAGCAGCATTTATTAACATTGCGCCGCACATTGGCATCTTGGATTCCATTTCGTTTATAATGTTCTTTATAATATATAGGATTAAGTCTGAAATTCGACCTAAACCTTCTGCTCCGGTTCATCACTACAAAACAAGTTTAAAAATTCGATACTACTTAACGTCTAAAGTGCTTTCAAAGGGTGGTATACGTCTTTGAAGTTGGGGCTGACGAAAAAAATTTTTATTGTAAAAAAATAGATAAAGAATCTGAGATAAAACCATAGGCGTGCCCAGACATTTCCATTAGGGGGGGCCCTGCTAAATTTTTATCAGAAGCTGAATTTAGAATGTTAAATAGCCTAAATAAATTCACTCATTGCCGTGTTTATATTTTTGTGCACTATCAACAAGATATGTTTACTAGTTAATATTTATATCCGTATAATTTTAACAATCTTGAAAATATGTTTTTTTTCCATAGACAATGTTTAAATGGTACTTACAAATTTTTTCTCCTCGAATATTCCAATAGCTTGGTCCAGATCTACTTTGATGAAATGAACTTCTTTTTAGTGAATGCAAACACGGCAATTCAGACAACAGAACTTTAACAAACCTCTTAAAAAAATTTTTTTTTGCTTGGTCATTTTAAGGGACATTGTGTTTTAAATAAACTAAGGCGGCTGTATTTCCAGAACGATAAAATGTTTAAACATATTGTTAATTAGCACGCTGCAACACTGAAAAACAGTTTGAGTGTCACAGTGCCAGGAATATCGAATATTAACGAACGTATTAGAGAAAATGCCGATCTGAGTGATTACATTAGGGGGGGGGCCATGGCCCACCTGGCCCCCCCTGTAGGCACGCCTATGGATAAAACACTGAGCGTCTGATTTATGTTTAATTAAACGAAGTTCTACAACCACCACGAATTTTATCGTTGTATAGTAATTATTTCATTGAAATAATTGCTAGTGTAAAACTCCACAAAAATGTGTGCAAAATAAAGCTGTTACCCCAAAATGTATCAATGAAATACTTCTGCTACAGCAACAAAAATTCGCGGTGGTTGTAGAAATTAATTCAATAAAACTGAACACAGACGCTCAGTGTGACATCTGACAACTTCTATATTATTTACAATAAACATGTTGTTCAGCTGCAACTTCAAATACGTGTACCAGAAGCATTTTAGACCATAAGTCGTATATGTTTTCAACTTTTTTTGCTGCGATGAACCTGCAACTGAAGTAGGCGTCGGTCGAATTCGGACTGAGTCTTAATATGTGTGAACTGTACTAGGGAGTGATTTAATTACATTTTAATGAATATAATACAGGATGTCCATAAAATAATGTCCCAGATTCAATGGTATATTAAACCAGTTAAATTGAGACTATTTACAACATATCATACATTAAAATAAATGTAAACTACTTAAACTAGTTTTTCTTACAAATGTCCAATTAGTACACCTTAAGCTATACGAATCCCATTCAAATATAAGTTTAATTCTTCCCACACTATGGTTAACATGTCCGGAGTAATGGAAGCAATAGCCTCTTTAATTATATGTCTCTAATGTGGCAAATCATTGGGTAGCGGCGGAACGTAGACACGCGATCTTTTATAAAGCATCAAAGAAAAAAAAACCGCATGGGCTAATGTCAGGTGAACGTGGAGGCCAGCGACCATCGGCGGATATTTTTGTCACATGGGGGATCGAATTAAATTTTAAACGAAACGCACGTTGGATTGAACTTACGGATTCACTCTTAGCAAATTGCAGGACACAAAACGCTTTACATTCAGGAGTCGCCATTTTGCGTAGGTGGCGCTGCAAGCGAGAAAACAACAAAGCAGTACTCGTGCATGCGCTTATCTTTAATTGTGACCTTGAAACCAACACACTACAACGCTTACAGTTGATACTATTAGAATTAATAACTGGGACATTATTTTATGGACATACTGTAGGTATAGATCGTAGGCCGACCAGAGTCAGTGATTACTTCTTGATTTCTGGATTGAGGCCAGATACTATGTTTCGGCATGCTTTGTTACAGGCATTTTCAATAGTTTTTTAATACAATTTTCAAGATGGCTGCATCAAGGTACACTAAAACGTCTGACACACTATTATTAACACAGACGTGGCCCCAACCCAGACCCAAGAAATCTACTTAATAAAACTCTAACACTACAACACAAGGTAACTTGAGTACCTTTGGGGAGGGGGGGGGGGGGTGAGGGAAGGTGGGCACTAAGGAGGGATTTTTTTGAAATTCTATTCCTAAAAGGGTTGAAAGGTGAGGTAAGGTTGTATGAAGCGAAATACCACTGGCCAGCCAGCTCGCCGACCTGCGGGAGGGGTCGCCCCTCCACTACCGCTACACGTAAATCCTATTAGCGGCTTCTGAAATAGTCAGGGGCGCCTCTTCTTGCCTCGTGTGGAGGATTCCGAGGGTCCCCAGAGCACCGTCGCGAAGTGGCGCAACAAGGACGCCACTGTTCTCGCAGCTTCTGATGACGCGACACTTCCGAGGGCCACGAGAACTTTCCAGGGGTGGAATTTGGCAGGTGTACGAGACGTCGCCGTTCTCCTGGGTGGGAGTGGTGGAGGCGACCTGTGAAAGCAGTGAAGTGAAGAGGGCAAGTGACTACTTGGCGAGCGATAATGATGGCCTTCGTGTGCGAAGATGGGAGAATCTGGGACGAATGAGTAGCGCAAGGCAGTGTGTTGGGACAGAGGTGTGCGGTAAGAGACGAGCAGTGGAGAGAGCCATTGTCGAGTCCGAGCTCCTGTCGGGGGAGTAAAAAAAAAGTGGATTTACGAAGGTGTTTGTTTGATTTGTGGACAGACATTTAGGTTGTGGGAATTAGAGTTAAAGTGCAGTATTTCTTTAAATAAAAAGAGTGCATGTAACTCAGTACCTACTGGTGATAGAAGTGAACGAAACTTCTTTGGCAATTCAAACCTCGACTTGTAAGTATATCGTAAGGGGTAAAATGGCATGGAGAGAAAGCGAGAAACCAGAGATTTGTCTAAATAACCACGAATTAACAAAATTATTACTCATTTCATAAATAAGCTCAAACCCCGCTGTGTTGCCCTCTGCCCAAACACACCCTTACTAGAAGCCAGCGAGTCGGCGTGGAGTCAGGCGCAGGCGGGTCCCTACCGCCGCGACCCGCCTATCCCTGCAGCATGGCAGGGTTCAACCTGAGCCGCACACCACCACGTGGAGCCCGCTCAAGGGAACACGGCCCGACAAGTTCCCTGCCAGCGTCTGTAACCGTTTCGCGTCAGAAATTGTTTCACAACAATGTTTCACGAGAACAAATGCATTGAAATTCGGCCTTGAAATTGTACTCCCATCGCACCCAAAGAAGTTTCAATTAAAAAATTGGTTGTCTGTAAAGTCGGTTCACGGACGATAGTTTAACGTGACAACGTCATTACAAAACATTGATGAAATGATTGCATACTTTTATGAATAAAATTGAATCATTTTTATCGAATTATCACCATTTTGTATGGGTACAAAGAAGGAGTGAAATGAAATCTACAATTTAATTGATAAATTTACTTTTATTTGCACTCATTAATTCAAATATGTTTATTCCTTTAACGAAGAGATTATTTTAACTATAACTTTTATACATGTTTTCTATTTAACTTCTTCCAATCTGTGTTATTCTGTCAAGGATGGGACGATGATGGGAAAAGTAGGAAACGAATGGGAGTGTTTCAAGTTTAATGCGCCTCGAAAAAGTCAAATCGATGGTTGTTCCAATCGAGTGGAAGAAAGATAGATGCGGCGCAAGCGTACAATGAGCGATATGGGACAATATGCGTAACGGGACACTTTTTCGTGCGTGCAGCCGGCGTTCTTCGATTTATTAGACGTTGTCACGTCAAAAAAATCAATATTGAACTAATTGTATTAGCTATCCTTCCGGACTAGTTTCTCTGGCTCGGGCGGCCGGCGCCGCGCGACTCACGCGAGCCACACGAGCCACACGAGGCACGCGAGCCACACGAGCCACACGAGCCACACGAGCCACACGAGGCACGCGAGCCACACGACTCACGCGAGCCACACGAGCCACACGAGGCACGCGAGCCACACGAGCCACACGAGCCACACGAGCCACACGAGGCACGCGAGCCACACGAGCCACACGAGGCACGCGAGCCACACGAGCCACACGAGGCACGCGAGCCACACGAGCCACACGAGGCACGCGAGCCACACGAGCCACACGAGCCACACGAGCCACACGAGGCACGCGAGCCACACGAGCCACACGAGGCACGCGAGCCACACGAGCCACACGAGGCACGCGAGCCACACGAGCCACACGAGGCACGCGAGCCACACGAGCCACACGAGGCACGCGAGCCACACGAGCCACACGAGCCACACGAGCCACACGAGGCACGCGAGCCACACGAGCCACACGAGGCACGCGAGCCACGCGAGCCACACGAGCCACACGATCCACACGAGCCACACGAGGCACGCGAGCCACACGAGCCACACGAGGCACGCGAGCCACACGACTCACGCGAGCCACACGAGCCACACGAGGCACGCGAGCCACACGAGCCACACGAGCCACACGAGCCACACGAGGCACGCGAGCCACACGAGCCACACGAGGCACGCGAGCCACGCGAGCCACACGAGCCACACGAGCCACACGAGCCACACGAGGCACGCGAGCCACACGAGCCACACGAGGCACGCGAGCCACACGACTCACGCGAGCCACACGAGCCACACGAGGCACGCGAGCCACACGAGCCACACGAGCCACACGAGCCACACGAGGCACGCGAGCCACACGAGCCACACGAGGCACGCGAGCCACACGAGCCACACGAGGCACGCGAGCCACACGAGCCACACGAGGCACGCGAGCCACACGAGCCACACGAGGCACGCGAGCCACACGAGCCACACGAGCCACACGAGCCACACGAGGCACGCGAGCCACACGAGCCACACGAGCCACACGAGCCACACGAGCCACACGAGCCACACGACTCACGCGAGCCACACGAGCCACACGAGGCACGCGAGCCACACGAGCCACACGAGCCACACGAGCCACACGAGGCACGCGAGCCACACGAGCCACACGAGGCACGCGAGCCACACGAGCCACACGAGGCACGCGAGCCACACGAGCCACACGAGGCACGCGAGCCACACGAGCCACACGAGGCACGCGAGCCACACGAGCCACACGAGCCACACGAGCCACACGAGGCACGCGAGCCACACGAGCCACACGAGGCACGCGAGCCACACGAGCCACACGAGGCACGCGAGCCACACGAGCCACACGAGGCACGCGAGCCACTCGAGCGACGGAACGCACGAGCGCACGAAGGTCCGCGTGGCATGCGACGGCCGGGTGTCTGGCAGCGCTGCTCGCCACTGTGCACCACACCTCTCTGGCGCGAGACTTCTTTGCGCAGCCGCTTTGGTAGATCCAGACGATGTCTCGTCACAGCGTAACTGAAATTGCAACGGCTGGGAGCGGGGCGTCGGAGGCGGAGATACCAGGACAGCATTTACCTACCGAGGTTCTTGGAATTATTATTATTATTATTATTATTATTATTTAGACAACAGCCTCTCCACGCTGAAGTAAGTCTCCATATCAGCCGAAGTGTTTGCGGGTTCAACCAAAGTAGAAGTGATTTGATTGGAGGAAGTTATGCGTGACTGGTGAAACCTGTACGCTTATGTTGATAACACTGTAAAATTGACCAATGTAACTTCCCTCCGGAAAGTGGCAGATCGTTGACATGTTGGAAAAATAAAAAATTACCAACGTGCCAAACATAAAAAAAAATTAAAACTGTTCAATGATGGGCCTTGCAATATTGAGCATCCATGTTCGAATCCCGGTCAATGAATTCTGGGATTTTGTTTCTGGGATTCTCGAAATCACCCCAAGGTGAATGTCATGACTGGTTCCTAACACATGGCTCGGAATTTGCATGGCACCGTCCGTCCTTAGGGATTATGTTTGTCCGTACCTCTAGCAATGTGAAATGTGTGTTCTTACAGCTCAAAGTAAAATTTCCTACGGTTTAGCTCAGGTATTCCGTGGGTGTTTGATTATCGACTCTGTCTTACTTCTTCGTATATTATCATCTGGTGAGTTGTGGAAGAGTGCCTTCGGCCTGAATACTTTACGATCATGTTTTCATAAACGAATTTTAATTTCATAAGCACAACTTTCACATGAACTGGTTATATCTACATTTTTTTCCCCTCCCTCGTATGTTAATGCCGAAGTCTGCGCTTTACATTTCCTTGTGTTGTTTGCTCAGGTAATTTCCCTCGCCTGAAAAGAAATGACGTATTTGAGGCAATTTAGCTGAAAATTCCTGTATAAAATATTGTCGTCATTATAAAAGAATCACTCATGATTGATATTATTAAGAGCACGACAGTTTCTCTCGTGAACCGGTTCCTTGAACGCTGCGCGGACCCTGTCAATTCTCGCCCATCATCGCTCATTACGTGGAATTAATGACCTCCCCCTTTTCGACTACTCACCCAACATCACGCAGCTGAGCCGCTTAATTGCCGTGACGTAATATCTCGTAGAGTTCAGAGCGCTCTCGGCGCACTTAAGTGATACTGGAAGCGCTAGTGTAGCTCTGTCAGGGTCCTTTACTAGCCTGCAGCTGCTTGTTACAGGTGTTGGTGTGTGCTTTGTTGTAGGCATGGGCCCTACGGCTCGGACACATGCTCCATTTCACTTTTGATGCGTTACATCTCAGCTCTCGGTAGGTAATACGTAGAGACCGGAAAAATTCGCGAATTAATTTCGCGATAGACTAAAATACAAATAGTTTTACCTCAATGCTGCCTCTGCTATTGGTTCACAACTCACCTCGATGACTCTGGGCCAATGAGAAACACCCAACCATAGCTTTGTCGAATCACAGGCTGCTACGTTGGGACGTCTCACAAGACAGCAGCCAATGAGTGGGTGACATTTGACCGAGTGTGCGTAGAACTATGGAGTTCATCCTGTAGGTCATTGAACCCGCGAATTTTTCCGGTATCTAGGTATACGGCATTTGGTAGGAGTCATTACGTTGAATGGAACGGAAATGAGTAACCACGGTGCTGCCATCTGTGGTGGATGGCGCGAACCAAAGTTCACAAAGCCAAAGGGAAACTTTTTAGGTTCAATATATTTTTGACAAGATGACCAGTATATTTAATAAAATTTTGTTGTGAAAATCAGGCTCAAAGCCGGGGTTAAGCATTTTTTTTCCAAGTCTTTTTTCGCTTTTATCGGAGCCGTTTTTTATATTGTTTAAAATTTAGGTCTGCTAATAAAATGATTCGATAGTCGACGTAGCTGCTCCGGCAACAAATATTCTAGTGTCGGGTGCGGAAACTACTTGTGATTTGCTTCAAGGAATGTAGTTTAAATCTCAGGTTGCTTACGTTTATTATGCTCAGCATTATTAAGTGTCCGAGATATGTGTTATACGTGTATTTGCAACAGGATATCCAGTGAATTTTCTCTTTAGCGGGGTTAGATGTTACACATCACTGGCGATTAATGAATGTCTTGCTCATAATTTTTTTCTTGTCCTTACTAGTAGCTTTTGAATGCTTTTCATGTAAATTTGTCAGGATAGCTCTCTTGTATTTCAATTTTTGACCCAATGTTTTTGAACTGAATATTATCCAATAGCGGTAAAACGTCACGCAAGTAATCATACTTGCTTAAGTATTTTAAGCTCGCTTATGAAGTAAATATTTGGTGATATATTTGTAAGCCAAAAACAAAATTTAAGACAGCTATCGGGATGAATTAAAACAATAGCCCTCAAATAATAGCCATGGCAATAAAATGTAAATTAAAGCTAAAGCGTACTGATAATTTCCAAGAATAACTAAGGTTATTTAAATTATGGATATAGAAAAAAAACCAACTGTAAAGGTGATAAGAAAAAATAAATAAAAAATAAACATCAGTGTTAAAAATATGAGATGTGGCCGACAATAGAACGAGATTGCAGTATGTACAGGACACCGTGAACAATGACGACATATATATTTTTTTACATTTTAAATAACACGGAAAATTACGTAAAATCTTTAAATGCATTAGAAAAAAATGTGATGTACACTGAGAAATATCTTAGCACCTAATCTGGTCATTGAGCTATGCAAGATACGTAAGCAGAGTATATTTCTTTTGACTCAACTTCGTCATGGAAACGGCTCTAATGGCATTACGGGTTAACTATAGCTAAAGCGTCATGTGGCGAAGGTCGCTGGTTCGTTCCCAACAGCTCTGCCACGTCACAAACGTACGAGCACCGAGTCCAAGTCGAGTGGCTCGGAGTCCACAAAAGTCTTGAAGGTACCGTTGTCTTCAGCCTTTATGCATGACTGTACGATTTAAAGTCATTCACTGACCTCTTGCCAAAAATTAATTTCTCCAAATAAAACATTGGTATTGAAAACAAGTGGCAGTAATGCATCAGGACATGTGCATTATCATGATGATATGGACTTTACGTGTTTTAAAATGACTCGTTAGTATTAATTCTATATATTTTTTTATTTATTTATAAAAATTTTCCTAAATATTTTGAAAATATAAATAATTTTATTTTATTAGTATTCCACTTATAGTTCGTTTTATTCCACTTCTGTTACTCGATTAGTTATTGTATATGACAGAAAAATACGAGACTTGTTCTGTAACTACGAATTACAGAAGGAAACAAACTGTCGACAGCATGTTACTTGCGATGTGTTTGTACCGAACAATAGTGAGATAGAAACGTAGCAGTTA
Organism: Bacillus rossius redtenbacheri; assembly: GCF_032445375.1. Classification (NCBI taxonomy): domain Eukaryota; kingdom Metazoa; phylum Arthropoda; class Insecta; order Phasmatodea; family Bacillidae; genus Bacillus; species Bacillus rossius. The sequence goes on along the minus strand of NW_026962011.1, from coordinate 23,086,382 downwards.
AGAGGAAGTGAGTCATTTGCGTCACTAGACATCCTCAGAACTGTTCCCCGCGGAGGTATGGAGATTTGAGACAGGTGTTCGGGAGCCTGAGTGGACTTATTAGGCGTGTGATTATGTAAATTATATAGGTACATACCTGGAGGGAAAAAAATACACCGACATATTCTACCCAAGCAGCAGAAAGCATTTGATTCTACATCAATTTTGAAGGTGGTTTGAAGCCCCTATATTCGTAGTTGGGTGCTTTGCGCAGTGCGCAGACTCACACTGAGAATACCTGTTCATAATCTACAGGAGACACAATACATTACGGCAAGTAAACGGCGACTGATTAAAGGTGCAGAAGCATCAGGCATACAGCCTGTGTTTTCAACGTAATATGTTCTGTATTATATGCAGTAATGTTTTTATTTAACGATATTCGGATTCTTTTTACACAGCTCAAACCAAACATATCCTTTATTGCTGCAAAGACTTTCAAAATTCACTTCATTTTCAGGGTTCAAGTTAAGAATCCACAAACGCGATAAATATCAGATGTCGATTGGCTAGTGCCACATTTCACATTCTTTCCTGGTTTCACATGATACGGCAAGATTTCTTATGAGTGTTTTGAAAACTGGATTACAGTCATTCAAGGTGTGTTAAATAACCCGCGCTGTTACTCTGTACAAGCATTTACATTTACAAAAGATTCCTTTTGAAACCAGTTGCCAAGGAATAGTTTGTAATACTACAAGAAAGACATTGTAACGTTGTACAACACAGGACTATAGTTATATTTACATATATGCAATACTTTTTCGATATAAAACGGATAATTTATTACAGAAATTGGTCCATAATTTCATATTTTAATTAGTGTTTCGTTCAAGAATAATTTTTAAACCATGGAAAAGATAAACTAATTTATAATAATTTGACTTTCTTTTGTTTTATTATGCTTATCTATGTGCGCAGTTAATACTGGAAATCTATTCAGCCAAATTTATCTATTGGAGGTACTGTGACAACACAAAGCGTTTATTCCCGGGAAAGAATCCAAACCCAGGATACTGCGAACACTAGTTTGTAGTGATGCATTAGTTTTCATGTAAATGTACAAATTTACAAATATCTGTAATTTTCCGTGGATATTTCCGTTCAATTTACAATATATATTTACAATGTAGTCTTTAGGCGAATAACAGGCGAATGTTGATGTGTTAGTCTATACTGTTGTATTTACACGTACTGATGTGTCCAACTGTTTATCTGGCACTGCTGACACTTCTGCATAACGTAAAAAACAACGATGACAGAACGGATGAACAGTAGACTATCTATGCCATTACTGGTTAAACCGTGTTTTATAAGAAACCTCGATAACGGACAACAAAAATGCCGATGTCAAAGGTTAAAAACATAGGCAACACAAAAAAAATGCAGAAATATATAACAGCGCAGATGGACACAATGAGCTGGAAAATGACGAGACAGTTGCGTAACAGGAAGAGTAAACAAAGACAAAAAAGACGATAAACTGTGATTTTTTAAAATTATTTTTACAAGGATAGCCCTTGGATACCAAGGCTACCAATTGTAAAACTACAAGGCAGAGCTTTGTACCATTCGTAATTTTACAAATATATTTTGCAGTTTTACAAGTGCTATCGTTAGCAACAGGGTTCCCAAGGATTTTCCTTGTGAAGAGTACAAAATTTTTTTTACAGTGTATACAAAACAGCGAATGATAGACGAACCCACAGTTTGACTTTATTTTGTTGTATCATGCCTATTATGTGTGCAGTTAAAACTGGGATGCTGTTCAGGGAACGGGTTTACTGGAGGTAAAAAAAAAATATATAATAATTGCCCGGGTAAGAATCCGAAGGCAGTATTACTGCGAACACTATTTTGTAATTTTGTAGTTGTGTTCATGGAAATGTACAAATGTACAAATATCTTAAATTTAACATGGCTACTTAGGTACCATTTACAAAAAAATAAATAAATAAAAAATTCCAAGTGCACAAACAGACCATCTGATATCTAGAAAACACTTAGCAGCACTTAGCGGCACTTAGCAACAGCACCTAGCAACAGGCTCGCACAATGTCCCGCAGTGCGCACTGCAGCGTTGCTTCGAGGCCGGCGCTCGCGGACTTGAACACAGAAGACGCTTTGAAGACCTTCCAGCTTCTTGCAGCGCGTCCTGGCAAGGAAAAAGTGACGGGAAAGGGGGGGGGGGGGAGGGCGAAAAAAGAGAATAAAAACAGCCATCCATCAGCAATGTTATTAAATTAAAAGCAAGCCGTCCACAAGCGCGAGTTTTTTTTATTTAGTTCCGCGCCAACAGGATATGGCATGTTATTAGAACAGCGCTGCCCACGAGCTATCTCGTGATTGCGCAGTCGCTCTCTGTGACGTCACTTTCTCGACACCTCCGCCGCGTGGCTGGGCTCTGCCCTGCGCAGTCTCAATTATCACTCCTCAACTATGACTTCTCCACTACATCTCACAACTATTACTTCTCAACTATGAACACTCCACCATGACTTCTCAATTATCACTTCTCAACTATGACATCTCCACTACGACATCACAACTATTACTACTCATCTATGAATTATTCACTACGACTTCTCGATTATCACTTCTTATCTATGACTTCTCCACTATGACATCACACCTATCTCTTCTAAACGATGAACTCTCCACTACGACTTCTCAATTACCACTTCTGAAATAGGCCTATGACTTCTCCACTATGACATCACAACTATTCTCATCTATGAACTTCTCACTACGACTTTTCAATTACCACTTCTGAACTATTACTTATGCACTATTATCCCACAACTATTACTTCTCGACTACGAATTATACGCTATGACTTATCAATTATCACTTCTCAACTATGGCTTTTCAACTATTACTTCTTGTTTCGGAACAGTTGCAACTTCGCGTTCTGATAATTCTGATGACCTTTTATAAAATTTTGGTTCCTGTATTGTCACGTACACCAGTATTGCAGACAGTAAACGATGATATATTTGCTTGAACGTGATGCTGTAAAAGTGATCCGGATCACAACATCAGGCTGGGTCGCCAGGAAGAGTCGCCCTCCCGCCTCCCTTAAGCCGTGTTAGGTTTGTCCCTATTTGTGGGTTCTGATGGAGAAATACTATTTCGGAAACGAGATTAAAGAAGAAATCATGTATGAGTTAACCAGCGTTGTAAACCCAGATAATGAACTGATAGTGAACGACCACAATGTCATTTGTCAGGTAGATATTTTAATTACGAACATTTGTTTGGCTTTTAACTAATAGAACATCATAAGTAACAAAACTCTGGCAACAAAATTCAATGCTTTATAATGGGACTTCCATAAATGTAGTTGTAGACACAAAACAAATTCCACAACGCACTAACAAAACATTTCTAATGAAGCCAGTTCTTTAGTCTCGATAACACTGTCCGGGTAAATTTGTTCCTGCATTATCCTGTAATTGCTATTAATAATTAAGAGTTTTACCTGCACCATTAATTCAAGAAACTCTCTCTGCATTTGTTGTTACGTTGTAAATTTTCCCACCTGATATAAACTAAACGTTATTTGCAATACAATGCTCATATATAATAGTTAGTCAAAATCTGTTGAGAATATTTGAGAGGAAACAGCTTACGTGATGGTTTTATAAGGAAAGCCCTATCATGTAACAATATAGACCAGAGAATGAAGTAACCAACATGGCTTGTGAAGTGTGAACCTCAGCATTAAGGACTCCGCCTAGACAGGAGTGTAATTTTTGTTAGCGAGCCGGGATTGTAAGCGCGACGCTCGCTGATGCGTGACATTACATGACGGAGAAAATAAGATAAAGGTGTATGCGAGGCCCTTACGTGCTTTCAAGAATCTGTACCGGTTGTTTTATGCCTGAATTTTGCTCTGAAAAATAAAACGCCTTTAAGCTATTTCAACTATTCTAAACACACAGTTTAAAAACTTAATCCTGAAAAAAATTGGGGTATGGCTGTGTCATGGACACGGCCGTGTGTTGTACGTGAATACGTGTACGAAATAGGTAATATTTTCTATACAAAAAATACACTATTTTTTATTTTAACACCATATATATTCACTGAAACTATTTTACACTGATGTTTTATTTATGCAATCGATAGATTTTTACGAGAGCTGACAATTGAAACTCAAACGAACGTCGTAGCTTCTCCGAGTTAAAAAGTTATACTAAATGGAAATCTCGAAACGCAGCAAAATGACCTCAAAATGGCGGCGTTTACCCCCTCCACCGCGCGCGATGCGTGACAGTTCTCACTTAGCGCAACGTATTCTTTGATCCTTTAGCTATCCAGTAGTGTAATTAAATTTTTGGATGGAGATGCTAGATATGTAGCTGCAACATCAAACTACTATCCCCCCTGATTTTTTTATCATTCTTTTTTTTTTTAATTGCCTCCCACCATGGTAGCAGTTTTAAAGACGTATTCACGTCAAAAACTACTTGTTGTGTGCGCCCTTCGCAAAAGGGAAAGGGGGGGGGGGGGCGTGTTGGCGCGCCGGGACCGCGGCACCTCCTCGTAGCGCGCAGGGGCGCCCGGGATGCTCCTGGTAAATTACCGCGGCTAGAGTTTCCAGCGGCGGGTAAACAAGGACTGGGGGCGGGGTGGGGGCAGGCGAGCGGGAACAAAGGCCCAGGAGACGGCGGGGGACCCCGTGCCTCGCCTCGATCAGACAGCGCAGCGCAGGGGAGGCACCGGCAATTTGGTGGGCGGTGGAACTGGAGAAGGATGTGATGATAGGGGATACCAGCGGGCCTTCTTGCCGGGGAGGAAGGGGGAGGGGGAAGGGCAAGAGCGTCGTGAGGGCCCGCATCGCAACGGGGCCCGAGATGCGCACCGAGGGAAAAATCAACCACACGGAGCACAAACATAACAATAATCCCGTAATAGGTTCACAAAGTAGCGGTTACCGAGCTCCGGTACCAGCGACGTAATGATCTGTATGCATTACATTACAAAACCATATAGGTAGGTACTACGGCCGCAGATGATGATTTACAGTGGGAAAGTTTGACCGTTGCAGCGTGTAACCGGCGTGACGTACCTTAAGGTGGACTCTCAAAGATTCGTCGGGTCAGTCCGCCATCCGGCGGTACGTCACCGAGCCTAGCAATTCGCAACGAGCCCGCGCGCTTGTCGCGGTATTGTTCCACTTGGATGCTGCCAACTGACTAGAAGCCTTAACATTTTTTGAGAAAAATTACCTTGCAAAGATTTAATTTTTGACGTCCATGTAAGTTAAGCGATTATAAATAATTCATCTATTTTTTTTTTAAATTTCATTGTAGTATTTATTTAAATATTGTTTTCGAGTTTTCGTACGTTATTAATAACACCTTTGTTTGTCGGTCAATTTATTTTTTGAATATCCCGACGGGTCTGCAACCACATCGCATACATGTCGGTGACGTTTACGACTCGCGTGTCGAGACGCAGAGTCCCGCCACGTGGTGATCCGCCGTCACATCAAAGAGAGCTGCAGTTTGCGGTTACAAGTCTGGACTTGCATTCAAGTCGAGCGTCGTTCGTCTGTTTTCGCTTCTTTCTTGCGTTCGTCCGAAGCGGTCATCGTGCATGGCCTGTACTGAGACTGCGCTTGCAGTTGGATGCTCTCTAGTCTCTACTGACTTCTTGAAAATTCCTACCAGCAAGTAAACGTTTACGCCTCCTTCACATAAAAAATTGGCAGCCACCATATTCTTTGTCTTTGTCTTGTGATTGCGATACGCACGATAAATGTATACTCACCCTCCTCCTCCGAAAACGGGAATAAATGTGCAAAATATCAGTAAAGTCAGTGTGTTATTTTAACTGTGTAAGTAGCCGCGTGGCCTACGAATACTTCTGTAGGCTTATATGTCAGCGTTTTAGTGTTGTGTCTAATAATACATGCGTTGAATTTTTTTTTTTTACCAAATGTATATTTATTCATCCCCCCTCCCATCCCTGACCAAAATTTCTGTCTTTGCCACTTTATAAACGTATGAAGAAGTTGCAGTGAATTGCCAACTAAAATTCTTGTGCAAAACAATTTCGCGATAAATCGTGATATCTTTATTTAACAAGTTTCACTTGTTCCCTATATTGACAGTATACATTGATTGTGGTACTGTGTTTCTAAGTCATGATTTTTTTTCCCTATGCCTGCGTGTGAAAGATATGATTTTTTAAAATCCTCTCAGTCTATTCTTCCACTTAAGTGGACAATTTTATCCCTCAATTACCCAAAAGTTTTCCAAACTTCGAATGTGTGAGTAATTGTGTACATTCTAGTCGACATCATACTTTATGTCTATGGGGGAAAAAAATGTTATATCGTTGTATGTAATAGAATATAATAGTTCTGTCGATATTAAAATTATATCTTAAGAACATTCCTACACAAAATATCGAAATATTTTGTAATTAAAATAAAATTTAAAAAATTAAAATGAATTCCTAAGAAATTACGCTGCCTTGCAAATGTTGCGGTAATAACGGAGGTCCCATCGTCTTTAACGTCTTTAGCGAAAGCGTGCATGCGTTTCGTCTTCTCTACCAGCAGACCTTCAGTATGCACTTAAAGTGCATTGCTGCGCACGAACGAGTATGACTGGCGTGCACAAGCATGTTAACGCAATTGGACACACTAAAGGTTTACTAGTAAATTTATCACTAAAGACCTGCAGTCTTTATTTGTAAGACGCGCTGCCATGACGAGATTAAGATACCAAAAACATTTGGGTACCTCATTTTTCATTTTTTTTTATATCAAATCAAGACTGTTGTAATTATAAATGAAAACATTTGTGCAATGAATGACCCTTGTCAAAGGAGCACCAGATATTTGACGCTCCTTGAAGGACTAGAAGCAAAATAACAAATATTCATGAATCATTCTACCGAATCATGTGCGACTACGAGAAACAGTCTTCTGCAGCAGCAGTCCAATGAACACTTAGATTGATTTGACTACGCATACGTTTGGTAGATTCTAATATGGCACCAGAAAACAGCGTGAAATTTTCAGATCACTAGTTAAAAAAATTTCAAGGTTAAATTGGTTTCAAAAAGTAGAAATTCTGTCGTGATTTGGTACCACTTTTTTTTTCCGCGCGTACCATGCAACGAAAATTTCACAGTATTAAAAAAAGTGCTACATACAAATAAAAGTTTTATGTGAGTTTAAATCATATATTTTAAAGATTGGATCATATATCATTAAAACATTTATTATTTGGGAATACCTATTAGTGATATAATTTTTGTTTGTAAACGTTTTAAAGTGTATTTTAAAGTTTATTTATTTACATGAGGTTAGATAGAATTTATTTGTAATATAAATTATAAATTACATTATTATTTGACAAATAATTAAAATTAATAAATTAGAATAAACTATAGCGAATTTATTGATTTTCATTAATAATAAAAATTTATTCGCATTAATTTACTAAAATAAAAAAAATAATTGTCTACGTGTGTTTATATAAATATTGGATACTGAATATTTATTATTTTTTTAAAAATTGATTGAATTTATACTTTACCATCCGTATTTATATTATCACGTCAGTCATAATATTATTTTATTTCAATGAATTATTTGTATGCAAAATTAAAGTTACTTTTTTATCACACCAAGTAAATATACCTAACTTCTAGCGTGCGTATACATAACTACATTTGTTTTTACCTCAAACTTTTTATTTCATCTTAAAGACTACGCGTACAATTGAAATATAGTTATTTAGCTTCACAATCTTGACGATGAAGAGAGTTAACAAGGCGCAAAAAAAAAAACAACGTTTGGAGCCTACCTACATAACGACTGCATTCCCTCTGGCAGCTGAACGCTTCATTTATTCAGCGGCGAGTGCGTTCGCGATTTGACGCAGTATCTATCGACTTCCCCCCCCGTATCGACTGCGGACGCGGTGCCGTATCGACTGCCGCAGGGTCGTTTCCGGGACTCCATTCGATCCTGCTCCGGCACCTGATGCGCGCCCGCCTCCGCTCCAACTGTGCGCGCATGTTTACCCCGCGACAAGGAAGCTGCCTCCCCCCTGCCGTACACAAAGCACTAGGAACCTGGGTGGAGGACGACCCTGTTAAACGGCACATTGCATACTTTTATTTCACGGCGCTCGCGCTTTACGTCCGGGGGAAATAAAAACTTCTCCCCTTCGACCGCCACGACCCCCTCCCCTCTCGAGGCTATCGCTCCGCCAGGGTAGATGTTCCCCGCCGGGCGAGCGGTCACGTGACACACCTCCTACCACGGTACATTAACAAATATTTTTTTATTTTTGACGTGACAACGTCTAATAAATCTATGAACGCCGGCTGCACGCACGAAAAAGTGTCCCGTTACGCAAATTATTCCGTTTCGCTGTGTCCCGTTAAGCTCATTGTTCCGTTATGCTGTGTCCCGTTACGCTCATGGTTCCGTTACACTGTGTTGCGTTACGCTGTCGGCGAGTGCAGTAATAATAGGTTATGTTAAAATTGACTATAAAATAATGGTGATTCATATAATTGATGATAGATATTTGATTACAGTTTATTTATATGAAAATTTGTTCATAATTATATTAAAACTTTATAGCTAAACGCCAGTTTTTAAAATTAATTACAAGTAATCTACACGTGAACTGTTTCGTCGACTGTTTATGAAGTGAAGTGAAAAGTTAATGTGGTTTACATTGCTTATTACGACAATTTCGGCAATAAAGGTTAATTATTCTTGCATTTTAAAAATCTGATTACTAGTATAATTTCAAGTATTTATTATTTTTTTATTAAAATAATAATGAAATTAAAAATGAAAATAAAAATTATTCATAAAAGTATGCAATCATTTCATTAATGTTTTGTGATGACGTTGTCACGTTAAACTATCGTCCGTAAACCGACTTTACAGACAACCAAATTTTTTTTTTTAATTTACACGAAAACAACAATTAACCGGGAATTTATTTCTTGTGTTGTCCCAGTACCCGTAGTAGTTAAAGTTACTATTTGTATACCGTTCCCTGAATCGCTTTACGGTATTAATTGCGTCGTACATTGATAAGCACAATGAAACAAAATAAAGTCAGACCATTGAATAATCGATTATCTCTTGCATGGTTAAAACAATTATGATTTAATGAAGCATAAATTAAAATATAAAATTATGCGCCGATTTTTGTAAGAAATACTCACTATTATCTCGAAAAACTATTTCTTACATGCATAAATTACTATAGCTATGAGTTGTACAAAGTTACAATAACTTTCTTGAAGTATTACAAACTATTTCTTGGCAAGTGTTTCCAAATATAATGTATATATAATAGTATTTTGGTATGTAGGCTATGTGTGTATGACTTTGATAAACTCCAACACCGTTTGACCGATCGCCATGAAAGGTGGCACATCGAAGTGTTTTTTCAGAGAGGTTTTTTGATATCCATTCTTTTTGTAACTCGCCGCTATATGGCGCTTAGTGCATCAAATTCTAAATAGTTCAACCGATCGCCATAGGTAAACAGAAAATCATAGGTCATAGACATACAAACAGCAATTGTGTGTCATTTCTCCATGTCCACTACGCTGTCATATAGCGCTGACCATTTTGCTTTAACTCTTATACAATATATCACCCTGTGTTTAGCGTACTGCAGCTAGTATTTTGTAAACGTACAATTTTTTTGTGCAGGGACAAACCAGGATTTTATTTTCCTGACGAAGTGGGAATTGTGGCGGACGTTGCGGTGAACCGGCGAGGTTTCTCGACCTACTCCCGTTCCTCCCAACCATTCAGTCCTCGATGTTCCATTCTCATCTCAGAACAGCGAAAATTTTATGTAATTTTTTGAAGATAGTCTAGACAGAAAATGTTTGTACACTAACTGACCCATTATATTTTAGATCAGGTTATTAAACATGTCTTGAAGGGCTAGAAGCCAGTGACGAATACATAACAAGTTATCTCACCAAATCATGTGCGACCAAGAGAGAAAGTAAAATGCGACAGCTGTCCAATGAACACCTGCGAATTTTAAAGGAACGGAAATTTCGCGGGTTAATTTTGATCGCAAGCTAGAATGCAATTATCCATACTCTTACACAGTGTTTATGACTGGTCGGACATACTCCTCTGCCAACTAGGAGAAAAGTAAACGAATCGGGCAGTGCCGAATTACACAAAAGAAAATAAATGGTTATCAATAGAGTCTGAAAAGATTCGCGGATTAATTTTGCATTAGGCTAGAATCCAAAAACGTTTACCTTCTTGTTACTTATGTGTAGGGACTGAAAAAATTCGCGGTTTCAATGACCACTAGGATAGACTCCACGATTCTCTATGTACTCGGGCAACTATCACCTGGTCATTGGCTACCGACTCGGGACACCTGTTTACTGCGATTCTTTTGATTCGATACTTCTTTTGTTGAGTGTTTGCCATTGGCTCAGAGTCCTTCAGGAAAATTGCGGTCCAATCACTGACGCAGCATTGAGCTAAACGAGTTTGGATTCCAGCCTGTCTCGAAAGGTATCCGCGAATTTTTCCGGTCTCTACTTATGTCATTAGACCACAGTAAATATCAATGACTCTGAGTCAATGAATAATCTGTAACAAAAAAAATGATCGAATCACAATCGTACTAGCAAACACGTCTCACAATTCAGTAACCAATGAGTAGGTGTCATTTGCCCGAATATGTAGAGCATTGTGGAGTCTGTGTTAGTCGAAGAGAAAGAGAAAGAGTAAAGGTGGAGTTGAGTGAAGTGCGAGTCCAACGAAGAGAGCAAGAGACCCCCTCCCCCCTTCCCTTTTGCGAGTGCGACCGAGTGGCGCGCGACTATTTGTGTGGACAGGTACGAGGTAAGGGGCTAACCACTGTTGAGCCTAGCTACAGTGTGGAGTGTGAACTGTGGACTGGACAGATGATTTAGTGATTAATGAACAGACCTAAGTGTGGTGATTTGATTAGTAATGTAAATATTAGTGGCAAATAAATCTGTATAAATTTATTTGGGCTATCCTTACGAACATGTTTCACCACTCGTAACAATACCTACATATTACTTTATCGACCTGTGTCTGATAATACAAAACTGCTCCAAATATTGTAAGTGTACGACAACGTCGAGTGGACGGCACGACAATTCAAGGCGCAGTGTTGGCAGCTCTGGGCCCGCGCTCGGCCCGGGACACGCACCCCCGGGCACGCAGAGTGGCCTGCCATCTCGCCGCGCTCCTCATCATCATCATAATAATTTGTGTTGCGGTCGGTGGTTCCACCTGAGCCATGCGCAGCCTGGTCGGCCCAGCCTCCGTGATCCAGGGCACAGCGCGCCCAGGATAGCCTCTGCCAGCCACGACGCAAGGGTCTTCCTGGGATCAGGTCTGCCCGCGAACCATCGCGAATATCGCGAGGCAACCTATCGGTAGGGACCGGAAAAATTCGCGGGTTCAATGACCTGTAGGATGAACTCCATAGTTCTACGTACACTCGGTCAAATGTCACCCACTCATTGGTTGCTGTCCTGTGAGACGTCCCAACGTAGCAGCCTGTGATTCGATACAGCTTTGGTTGGGTGTTTCTCATTGGCTCAGAGTCATCCAGGTGAGTTGTGAGCCAATAACAGAGGCAGCGCTGAGGTATAACTAATTGTATTTTAGCCTATCTCGAAATGAACTCGTGAATTTTTCCGGTCTCTACCTATCGGCAGAGACCGGAAAAAAAATATGTGGATTCATTTCGCGTTAAGCTAGAATCCAAACGCATGTACCTTCTTATTGCTACTGTGGTTGGCTCACAGAACTCTGAGACAATGAAAAACCTTCAACCAAAGAAGTATCGAATAGCAGGAATCTCAGTTGACAGGTTTCACAAGTCAGTAGCCAATGAGCAGGTGGAATTCGTCCGAGTAGGGCAGGAGCGCAAATCTGTAGGATTCCCAAGGACGGCCCAACGGTAATTCGAGGAGGGGGGGGGGGGACGTCCCGCGCGACCCGCCGGTTTGGTCAGAGCGTAGGTGTTAGTGAGGCGGGATGATAAGCGTGACGCTCGCTGTTATTTATAGCGCGGTATAGTCTATAAGCGCAAGGCTCTGAACAAGCGCGCAGTCTTCTCGTCGTCACAGGATAACTGTGAAATTTGAGCGGTGAAAGTAACATTATATAGCGGAGAAATGAAAATATAGGTGTAATGCAAGGCTCTAAAGTGTTTTCAAGGATCTGTACCAGTTGTTTTACTTCTAAAAATTACTCTGAAAACACGCGTTTAGGCCATTTTAACTTTTATAAAAAAATACAGTTTGAAAACTTAATCCGAAATCTAAAGTACTTATCGGCTCTCAGCGAATTTTAAAATGGTTTTCGTAAGCAGACCTCACCCGGATATCATGAGTAGTTTATAAATCGCGTTGTTTCTCCTGAAGCTCTGCGCACCGTGTGTGTGCCCGGGCAGACGGCGCCCTTATGGATTGGATTGTAATTGACACAAGTTATCTCTGGATAGGGTGTCGTATTTTATATACTGCCCATATGTGGGCCTATATGCATGCAGTAGACAGAACACTTTAAAACAAATAGAAAGTTTTACATACAACATACATTGTTTCGACGTTTACGTTTATCAACCCCGTTCCTCAATTACGATTTTGCAAGCGCATGCGGGCCCTCTTAGTGATGGGACTTCTTTGTTCCGGGTAATTAAATAATAAAGTTATGGAGGTTATTCAGGAAAACGTTTTACGAATAAATTTTACTATTGGAGGTACTGGGTCAACAAAAAAAAAAATTACTGGGTAATAATTCGAACCCAGTATTACTGCTAAAATGTACTAATTAGAAATATCTATAATTTTATATGTATATTTATATTCAGTTAACAAAAAAAAAATAAAGTGTACTTAACCTTTTTACCTAAGTACGTTTTACTTAAACGCCAGGGGAAAAAATATATATTTCTAAGATGCATGAACGCAAATTATTCAGGCGTCAGACTCGGGGTCGGTTAATAGTGGTTTTCCCCGTGTTCCCGCGCTGGCGAAACAAGATGCATGCCGGTCGTTAGCATGCAAATGCGGCGGGCCCGTCACCACCCTCCTGCCTCCTGATTGGCTCGTCCCAGTGGGCTGGCGCGTGGGAGCCGGCAGCTGCTCTTGCCGTCAGAGGGGGTGTTGGCGGGGGGGGGGGGGGGAGGGGTCGTTACAGTTGCGGGTCCTGATGCAGTGCACAAGCTGCGATGCGAACACTTGCATTAAACAACGCCTGGAGAAATAAGTAACTTCATGATGCAAGCGAATGATTCTACATTGATGAGTGGCATGTATTTTTTTTTTCCGAGGAAAAATTTCAAGACAATCTGTGTGTTAAAACACTGTAGCGAGTTTTTCGTGATCGGTTTAAGTTTCTTTCAGGCGCATGCCCATACTGTCGGCAGACAGATCACAGCAATTCTGTGCGGAAGTAAGCGCGTTCTGGCCAATTAAGGCAATGGCATCGCTTGCAAAACGGCCGCCAGTTACAAAGCAGAAATTATTGAGGTAGAAATACCGTGATGCAGTCTAGTAGTGGACAGATTGTTTCGTCAAAAATCACTCCATCTGTTTATACAAACTACAGTAAAATGAATGCGAGTTAAGGAAAACTTTTTTAAATTATAGTTTTTGATTTTATAACATTTTAACTCCTTAGCTCTCGGTATTATGGCGTTTGGTAGAAGTAATTGCGCGAATGGACCGGAAGTCACATGGAACGGAAATCTGTAACCACAATGCTGCCATCTGTGGCGAATGGCGCGAACCAAAGTTCACAAAGATAATCAATAAAAATAAAACTGATGCCATTGTTTGGTTAAGTGTAGGTTGGGGGAAAACAGCTAGGAAAATACATATTATTCGTTTATTTGTAGGTATTTTCATCACATTTGCTTTATTATTCTGTCTTAAATCCTTTTAAAAGTATAATACAGATTTTTTAGCCACAGATGTAGACATTCTAATATTGTATTTTACTGTCTCTAAAAAAATACATTTGGTGTAAAAACTGTGTGCTAGTTTTCTTGGAAAATAGTCTGAATTTTAAGTTGTGTTTATGCATGCACTAAAAGCGAAAAAAATATTTTTTTTTCTTTATTTGAGTTTGATTTAGATTTTTATAAAAATTGTGACTAAATTTTGTAATAGTTTGGTTAGTACAAACCGTGTTTTTACAAAAAGACAAATAATGGTATTTTCATGTTTGTATTATTGAGGTTTGGCCATCCGGAGCATAAACAAACAAACTGTCCGGAGTGCCGATTGTTGAGAGAACCATGCAGAGCTGCCCCATGTGAAAAAGGCATGGCGTTTCCAAACCGATACTTGCCCCTGTTCCTTGTTGCATTCGCAAGTCGGATGGATACCATTGCCAGAAGGTGAACAGAGCATCAAAAATTAAACAGCGTAAATTTCATCAAGAAATACCGAAGTTATACTTTAAGCGTTTCGGGGAAGGTGGGAGGTAATTTTGCGAAATTTCACGACGTAGACAGTGACGTTTCTCTTATTTCCGAGGTTAAGTGTGCAAAATTTTAACTGATATTGGAGGAAAACTGAAAATTCGTATACGAAAAAATTAAAAAGAAAAGCGGAAATTCTTTATGTATAGAGAATGATACCACATATTCGAAAAAGGGTTTATCTTGTGGTTTTATTGTCTTTAATCAAATTACACGGTAGGGTGGGAGGATTGCTCGCAGGATATTTACAAACGATAATGTAATTAATGTCAGGCGTTCACGTCTCGAATAACTCACTCTTCACCCGGTCTGTATTTATTTTATATATATATATATATATATTAAATTAATAACCATATCGCGTGATGCCCTGCTAACCACCACCAAGAAGATTTCCCACCGACAGACATCGCTCACGTAGCAGTCTCGACTCACACCTGACGATCCCAGGTTTTCCC
Organism: Bacillus rossius redtenbacheri; assembly: GCF_032445375.1. Classification (NCBI taxonomy): domain Eukaryota; kingdom Metazoa; phylum Arthropoda; class Insecta; order Phasmatodea; family Bacillidae; genus Bacillus; species Bacillus rossius. The sequence goes on along the minus strand of NW_026962011.1, from coordinate 23,071,375 downwards.
GAGACGACCAATCAAAAACACTATCGCTGCGTCAGATCGCACTCGCCTTGCGAACCGACGTTGGTGGTCGCGGGCGGAATTATAAAACCGCAACGGTTAGCCTCGCTTAAATGCGCCCAAACGTTCGGCACGTGAACTTAATAGCACGTCGCGTGCGTGCGCGCCCTTGGAGTTATTACATTTTATTTTTATTTAATTAACCTATTTTAATAACCACATAAATATTTACAAAGTAGATACACGTGAGATAAGTTTAAAAAATATTAAAACCTTAGCCAAGCAAAACAAAAATTACTTAGCCTACGAATAAAATAAAATTATAACTTATCAAACGATGGTGCGTTTAAAATTCAAGGCAACTCTATCTATTGACGAAGTTAAGAACAAAACTGTTATTAGCGCCTTTATTTTGCTAGCCGCTGCGAGCTCCACTAAGTTTCGCGTTTATAATATTAGTAGGATTGAAAAAAAAATTTGCAAATATAAAAATAAAATTTTAGGACTTAAGATAGACATGATTTAACGCACAAAATATTAAAAATGGAATTCAAAAAGTTTTATTTTATTTACTAATTTTTACGATATTAAATATTTTGACATAATAGTTTATAAAAACTAACCAAAACAAAGCAATTATAAAAGTACAAATATATTTTATTTTCTAATAATAAATCATAAAAATTACCACACACTCACGCATGACCAGACACGCATAATTAATAATTCTACCCATAATTTTTTCAACCCCTTGCAACCATGGTTCTTCTAGTCCAAAATTGTTTCAGACAAAATTTTAGATGAAAATGATAAGATTAATACATATTTATACGAATTCGATGTTGTGCCTACGAACGGAGTTATGAGATTTTTGTCCTCCTACAAATATTACCTAAAACATTTGTTTGGAATAATTTCTTATGCAACCAACCACTGCAAAGGTTGGATAAAAAGTAAAAAGAGATTAAACTACGAAAATAAATTCATAACTCCCTTTGTAAGCACACCATCAAATCCATTCAAATGGTTTGTATATCTTATAATTTTTACCTAAGACTTTAATCTGAAACAATTTTTGATAATACAAAACATTACTGCAAAGGATTGAAATAACAAGGATATTAAGACAAAGCCATTACTTTCTTTAATATATATACAATCAAATCCATTATAATTTATTGTAAAAAGCCTAAACTTTATCTAAAACATTTGGTTGAAACAATATTTGATGAAACGAACTATTACCGTAAAACAGGGGTTGACATTTAAAAATAAAAATAAATTCTTAGTTCCAAAATCGTTGGAATGTATAGTAACCATCTTAACGTTACCTTAAAAATTGTCCAAATAAATTTATTTTACAATGTATTAGTGCAAGATTTGAAAAATAGTGTTTGAAGGTAAAAATAATTGCATTACTACCTTAGTAAGCCAAATATGAAGTTCGTTAAGACATTCAATGCTGGATGCATTAAGTTGAAAACATTCAAAATATTTTCATTGCTTGGAATATGAGAAAATGTTAAATCGATTTTTGTTGAATATTGGCGAATATATAGGCTGTTTTGTAGGCTACATTAATTTCTTAAAAAGTTCTAAATGTTTATAGAAGTTTCCAGAAGGAATAGGTACTTTGAAATCTACCTACGCCTGTAGGCTGTGCTGAAAGGGATTTTTTTTTCCACTTCTATTAGGAAATTCTAAACACTAGAGGTTTATTTTTTCAGTAACTTTTTATACAAATTAAATACAAAAGCTTTGTTAGGAGAACGGAAAGTTTATTTTTACTGCTAAAATGTTGATATCTTTAATTTTAAGCAAATTTAATGTTAATATTGGACATATAGTTACTTGACATTCATTGGACTGGTGTGACAACAGCAGATTTGTCACACACACATTATGAAACTATCATTAATTGGTTTCTACACAAAAAAAAAATTCTGTTACTTTCCAAAAGATTCCTTTGGAAACCAGTTGCAAAGAAATAGGTTGTGTTATTTACAAGACATATAGTGCACTTTTTACAATTCAGGAATATGGTTCTTTGCATATTTGAAATACATGTTTCAAGATAATACGTACTGAATATTTATTACTAAAATTGACGAATAATTTTATACTTTAATTAGTGTTTCATTCAAGCATAATTTTTTTAAAACCATGGAAAAGTTAATCTGATATTTAATAATTTTACTTTATTTTGTTTTATTATACTTATTAATGTGCGCAGTTAATACTGGAAATCTATTCAGCCAACTTTAACTGTTGGAGGTACCGTGACAACACAAAGTATTAATTCCCGGGTAAGAATCTGAAGCCAGTATTACTGCGAAGGTGTTTTTTAATGATACAGTTTTTTCATGTAAACGTACTTATTTACAAATATATGTAATTTTACATTCTACATTTTACATTTACAAAACAAATTACAGTGTATTGTTAAAGCTAATGACGTTATCAATAAGTCAGTTGAGTATGAATCGAGAGCAAACGTCTTTTAATCACACTGACTGTTACGTTTGTGAGAAATCTGTGCCCGCAATCCAGCCGATTGCAGCCTCTGGACGAGTTAAACGTATAAAAAAGAACCAGCACGGAGGGGATTGAAAAAGTAAGGGTTAGGTGTTCAATATAGAACTCGCGGGAGAAAACTATAACGCAACAACGTTCTCCCCTGTGAAGCACGCGTCGAACAGAACTCTGCTTCCCCCAATTCCCCCTCTTCCCCCTCCCCAACAAAGACTTTAACTTAATAAGGGCGAATAACCCCCTCTCTCTCTGGGCGCCCCAAACAGGCGCCGCCATTTTTAATCAAACTTGTTGCCAATCTCTCGATGTCCCGGCCTTCAGCCAAAGGGCTCAGACTCTCAGGAAAAAAAAAAAAAAACTTTGCCGTCGGAGCTCTGGCGTCCTACCCTCTAACGCCCTTCCTTCCTTTCTCTCTCTCTCTCTCTCTCTCTCTCTCTCTCTCTCTCTCACTCACTCCCCGTGCGGCCGAGCACGTATTGGTATCGGCTTGCGGGGGCAAAGTCCTCTTATGAGAGTTTCTTCTTCCCCGAGCTCAATTTAGAAGAGCCGATACGTCTTGCGGCATCGCGTCGCCGGCAGCATGGGCCGTGGATGTCGGCGCTATATTAGCGGGGCCGCCTTGCCCCGCCGAGGGCAACAGGGTTGTTGGGGCGCGCGCGGAGATACTGGGGCGAGAAACACAGTCTCTCCTTCCCTCCCTAAAGTGTGCTTAACCTCCTCAGTACCAATTTATCAGAAAAATATTTTTGTACTCTGAGAAAATGTACAATGTACTGTACATGCTATAATTATTATAATAATAATAATATTTAAGGTTTCTTTGCTGGAACCTCTTCCAAAATTACTAGTTAGTCATAAAACCACTATCTGACAATTTATTTTTTACAAGTGCTTTCTTGGCATTAAAGCGTACCAGATTGGAATGTACAGTATAGTGTACATTCCCACTGAGGAGGTTAAGGCACGGTCACTCCTTCTATACAGCGCGTCCACAAAATAATGTTCCAGCTTCAATGGTATATTAAAACAGTTAAATTTAGACAATTTACAACAAATCATACATCAAATTTTAAGTTAACTAATCTATTTTTTTTTCTTACAGATTTTCAATGTGTGCACCTTTAGTTATACGGCACGCATACAACATAACGTCCGGTTCTTACCACGCTTTTTGTTAACACGTCCGGAGTAATGGAAGCAATAGCTTCTTCAACCCCGTGTCCCAACTCTGGCAAATCATTAGGTAGCGGCGGAACGTAGACACGATCTTTTATTAAGTCGCACAGGGGGAAAAAATCGCATAGCGTTATGACAGGTGAACGTGTAGGCCAGCGAAAAAGAGCTCTGTCGTCTTGACCATTACGACGAATCAAAAGTTCAGGGACTTCGATGTTCAACCACTCTCTTAAATAGAAATTCAAATGGGTAGGGCTGAAATTACAGGTCCACTCTTAGAAAATTGTAGAAAACAAATGGCTTTACGCTCCATTTTGCGTAGGTGGCACTGCAAGCAATAAAACAACGAAGCTATCTAAAACTTTCAGAGTTACTCTTTAATTGTGACCTTGAACCAAAACTTTGTAAGCCTTACAGTTGATACCATTACAATAATTTATAACTGGGAAATTCTTCCATGGACATTCTGTATTTGAAAATTGAGTTAATAATGTTTTTGACAACAGTAGATAATATTGTACGGAAAATCGTTTCCAGTTTTCTCCGTAAAATCAACTTGGCCAGACAACCTCAAATGTGTTTTAAAACTTGTTACACTATCAAAGGTAATTGGTGGTCTGAGCAACCTCTAACATTTTTAATTTTAATCTCATTATAAAATTAATTAATGCATCACAATACTGGACGGAGTTTTCGAAATTGTTATGCTTTTTTTTGTTTAATTTTTTTTTTTAACTTTTAAAGCACATACATTTAATTCACATTTATATTCATTACACTATTAAATAATATTGAAGAGATTTTTAATAGTTACAAACACATAATTTGCTTTTTGTATATAATTGTTTCGCATATTCATATTTTAAAAAAATTATCTAAGTTATTCAACCTTTAATACCTTTTCTTCACGTATATGTATTCTTAGCCATTTTAAATATTTTGTTGTGATGGGAACGGACGTCATTTTCGTTTTTACCACGCACGATTTTGATTAGCTGGTTGCATCCAACATCCAAAATATTTTTTGACTCGTCCTTTTACAAAATATTTCGGAAACTCAAGTCATCCAACTTGTCAAACAAACATGGCTGCGCTAGAGACTTTTTCGGTGACGTCACAAACCCCCGACTGTATTTTACCAAACATTCTACATACACGGTGTTTGAAGCGAAAGTTTCACAGCGAGATAGGGCCGTTAGCAATGATGATTCATCGCTAAACTTTTTTGAAGTTCAGATAGTCTTCCTCGTGCTTCGTGTTTAAGATTAGAAGAACATAACGTATGTAGTTATTTTCAGGCGAATCGTAGAGACGATCCATAATGCAAATGCTGTGTTCCCATTGGGCCATTCAAGAGCCGTGCAAGCTTCTTTCAGTGGAAACAGCCAGTAAGGAGAAGAATTTTGCAGAAATGATCAACGGGTTTGAAGCGTAAGGTTGCATTTACTGTTCTGTCATTAGATAATGTTTTCAACGGCTATTTACTAATTGTATTTTAATGGGTGTAAAAAGTCAAATAAATTTAAGTAATTATCATCAGTCGCGCTACATTTTATAGTCATTATATAACACTTAGTGAACATCCGTTGAAAATATTAGTGACAGAAAAACAAATGCAAGGGAAATATCGTGCTAAAATTTCAGAAACAACATTTAAATAACAATAATTACGAGAAAAAAAACGTGTGAAGCCGAGCACTAACGGTTTAAACTTTCTCTATCGATTAAATTACCGTATTCATATATCTATACTGCCAGAAAATTGTTAGTTTTACTACCTAAGTAATGTCTATTAATACTCGAAAAATACGTAGGGAAAAAAGTAAGTTTGCAAGAGAAAAATTTCAGTTCACACAACCCATGTAGATTATAAATACAGATGGAGTTTTTATCTGAAGGTCGGTTGTTACCATGAAACTGTACCTAGAACACTTGGAATTATTATCTATGAAATAGAACCTTATATATACACGGACCACTGCTGTGGGGACTTAAGTACTTTCGCAGACTCAACCTTCTGCTGTCCTTTCTCTATGATTTTACTTAAATGAGAGTTACATTACGATAACTACATAAAATTTTAAAATTGCTCAGGTAACATATTTTTTATCGCGTTGAATTCAAATTTTAAAAATAAAATAGATAATGATAATTTTAGATTCAAAATATGTGTCTGTGAAGCGCAAAGTGATCTTGATGCTCTGCGCTTTTGAAAAGTATATTTCCGAAATCCATACAATGGTTTGGAGAAAGCCCCGCACACAGATCAATTGGAGAAGGAGAAGGGAGCAATGGCCTCTGCTGCCCCTTCTGTAGCGCTGTCCGCGGACAGCCGGGAAGGAATTTTCTCGTCAGGCATAGGCTCGGAAAATAATGCTTTTTGATCATTTTCACAGCCAAAGTGTCTTCAAAAGCTTAAAGGATGGATACATACAGTAATTGCAGTAGCATCTTCGGTGCAGTTAACGTGTAGCTTCTGTCTGGAAATGTTACGATACTCCATTGGTTGGTTGTAGACGACTTCTTTATGATAACGCAAGTGAGTTGTATTTTCCCGTTGCCAAGATATATTCAATCCCACTAATTTTGGATTTTTAAAATGCTTTGAGAAATATACCTATATTATTTAAGAAAAACAAGATTTTGTATCTGCAGCCCTTCCAGACTGTTAATACTGAAGGACATCAATAAGATAGGTTGGAGGAAAGGTCTATGCTATGTACCATTTTTTGTCACTTGCAATTAACATGTAATATTTGTTTACGAAAAATGACAACCATATGGTGATGTTGAGAGAAAAATAGTGACAGAAATATATATTATATGTATACATTTAGAACATGTATATGTATTGGTACTACTTTGTGTACTATAAAATTTTATAAAGTTACATGACATACTATTTCCCTGAAACACATTGCACTGAAATTAAATGTGTTTGCAGCTACTTATTCCTCAGCTCATTTTTCTCAAAATGTTATCCATTGTGAAAACTTTTTTTTACGACTGAAAACTTATTTCTCACCCCACCCACCTTTCACCAAAAACCCTTCATTTCAGATTAAGTTGTTTGGAATGTAGGCTTACCTGCATGACTGAGAAATACGCAAATTAGCACTATGCAGTAATACATAATTTATGTATAAAACAAATGTGAGCGAGTGTTTCAGTACTCGCCAGTGATGCGTAAACATGCAACTTCGGCAACGAGCAAATTCATGTGTTCTCAGGTTGTTCAAGCTGCAAATAAACTTATAATACTAAAGTCGGACACGAAATTTAACTTCGAATTCTTTAATATACTGCATAGAGTTGTAAATATACTGCTAATTAAAATATACGTTTTTCAAATAACAAAATTTCTGGACGTGAAACATTTGAATGCCAGTTGTATTACGTATTTTAAAATGTGAAATTACTTTTTTACTATGATGGTTTTATTTACCAAAAATATTCCAGCGCAATTTCCCTATCATGAAGTTACACTTGGTATGTCCCTCCCCTAATAAATATTTATGAAAGGGTATATATATGTATACGGGTTTATGTTGCTACACGTAGGTTCGCCAAGTTGTTTACATGTTCCCTTTCTATCGACTTTCGTTCGATTTTCACAAAAATACCAAGGGGTAAAATGTTAACACATCAAAATACGTTTTCATTCGATTAAGAGTGTGTAGAACTGCTTCAGTAGAACATATTTTTCAGGTGTTTTTAGTTCTTACACTCAGCACATGTCATGAAAACCGCGCGAGTGTTTTGGCGCATATCAACTGCCTATGTAACGTGGTCTGCGACGAGGCCAATTTCTACGTTTTACGGAACTGACTCCAGATAATTCTCAGAAACGTGCCTTTTCTTCTAACGAGCTGTTTCCGTTTCCTGTCTCTTACGTCAGTGTTTACATTTGTTCCCACGCCTTCATTGTATCCGCAGTGAGACTTGAGTTGTGTTGAACTTTTCTTTTTTTTGACGTGCCCACCTCGGACTAGTTTTATTTTTTCACCACCATTCCCTGAATCATAAACACTTGCTAAGTATTTCTTCTGGCCGGTGATTATTGGCTTTTTTGGATCGTTGTAAACTTGAATTTTTTTATTGAAACTTGATTAGCGGGCCAGCCTGCTCGACTGTTAGGGGTGTACTGCAGCGATAATATTTAAAGTCACTTTAGTATGAATTCAGGATAAATAAGCTACTTACTCGTTTACAATATAGATATAAAAATTGAAAAAAGGCCATTACTAAATATTTAACACGAATATTTTGGTTATTGGCATTAATATGCATAATATAAACACTACCGGTTATTTATTAGCTACATATTAAAATGCTTCTTTTCTTAAATCATACCCACCCCTAAAAGAAACTATACAATAAGGAAATTCTGCCAACATGGAAGTGGCTTCTATGTCTTTCTTTTCTTAATCTGTGAGTTTAGCCTTTCAAATTAAAATAAACAGTGCATATTTTGTACGTCTGAACACAATGTATCAGAAAACTTTATAATATTATTCTTGTGGCATTACAATAAAATATTATTGGCAACTATTTCGGCAAAGTTCTCGTAAAAAGAACAAAAACCAAGTGCCAACAAACTTAAAATAGACGCAGCTAATCGTCGGTAGAAGTCCTTCAGGGCTCCGCCCAGCCCGCTTTGAAGCGACGCTATTCGCTGGAGGATTGTGGCTATAATTATAAAGCCGCGTCGCGTAGGGGAGAAAATACGTTCTTTGTGTCGTCTCCTAATTAAACAGACTTCAAAGAAAACGACGGGGCAGCATTTTTGAAGAAGGTTATTTCTATCGGGAGACGCCCGTTCTTATTCTCGAACGAGCAGATGTCGCTGCGGCATGGCCCTAGAAGAGCTAAGAGCGTCTAATTATAATAATGACAGCGAGCAGACTACGCCACAATCACCTGTACTTACCAGCTACAGCGGAGTAATAGAGTTATCAGCCTAAAGCAGGAGGCTGGAAATGTGTTCTTCCTGAATCAACAACCAGGCAACTGGCAGTAACGGCCGTAAGTTGAGAGAGAAAATTTCTTGTTAATAAAGAATGTCAAAATAGTTTACTTTAAAATTTGAAACCAAAATTTGACAAATATATAATTATTTTTTGTTGTTTTTCTAAAAACAAACTATCTTTAATATTGAAAGTTAAATATTAACAGTCGGATAAGAGAACTTTCCTAATTACATTGTGATCAGCTAAGGAGCGAAAAATTATTTTTATAAATCATCCGAATCAATATATTTCAATTATATTTCTCGTATTTATTTTTACTAGCCCTAGTCTAACAACTAAGGTAAATCATACTCAGACGTATAATATCGTTCACGGTGATATAAGTAAAATGTATAAAATCAGCAAAAATTCTGAGAAAAAATTGTAAAACTAGTTTTTAAATATCCTGAACTCAATTACATTGATTAGATCATTTCGGTTCCCAACGTTTGTTTCTGTTTCACTCATAAAATGATGAATGAATTAGTAACAAAAATTTTAATATTAACATAGTTAAAGAGAGGGGATGAATTTCACTTTATTGAAGTTATATGTATGTATCTCCAAATCGACGGAAGCAAATAATGTGAAATTCTGTGTTCGAAATCTACAAACATGGAGAAGAGTGAGTTTTAACTGTTTTTTTTATTAAATTTCACCTACTGAGGGGAAAAGAGAGGCGAGTGTTATTTTACGAAGGCCAAGCTTGTGCAGTTATTATAATACTTGATCCGGAGCCATTGGAGACATAGCCAGGGCGTGACCAGAGCAGGAGATACGATTAGATTCCACGGCGGTTCACCATTGCCTTCTGGGATATGGAGGTGAATGGATAGCAACGCAACCAGTCCTATACCCGGGAAGGAAATATTCATAAAATGAAAAATGCCAGAAGCTATAACACAGAGACACATACAAACATAACAATAGGTCCACCCGACGTCACTAAAGTGGGAGGTAAAAATATAAGGCCAGAATAATGTAAAGTTGTAGTTGAAAAAAATAATATACCTATGATTAAAAAATCTACTCTAAAAGGTGAAAAGGCAAAAGGTTTGATTTATTTTAAGGTTAAGCATATCGCTTAAGCTATAAGAATCTTGGCATTTTAACAGCCATACATTAATAACAAAGAAGTGTTTGTACAATTTTTAGATTTCCACCCAGAAGTTGGTGAAATGCTAAGAGGTCGATGAGAAATTCGGTATTTATTGGCAGTAAAAATTTAGAGCATTTTAATTAACATATGCTTATGGAAAATGTTAACTATTAGGGAGATCAAAATTTATATTGTTTTCATAGTAACTAAATGTACGTCATCGAAATTTCTTAGAAAGCTACTTGAAATGTTATATTTAACTTAAAATTTTATATTCTAATTTAAATTATAAGCACCATGTTATGTACATATTTTCTGACTTTTTTTCATTATTATAATACGAGAAAAAAGGTAAATTTTAATGCGCATAACTTAAATTTGCATTTTTATTTTCCAAATTGAATCTTTTTCAAAATATTTTATAGATTTTGTAATATCACATAACTACAGAATACTGAAACTGTGCTGATTTAGTTTGTTTACTTTTCCATTACCGTCGCCTAGCGACAACAACGTCGTAAGTGCTTTATTTACCGTCCCGGAATGTTTGTTAACAAACTGTGTTTTGTTTTTAAACAGTATTTAGTAACTTTTGAAAGACGTCGACACTAAAAATTTTATTTAAATTATTTTTATGAACATTTTCGTCTTTAAATTACGTTTCCTTTTGATTACTCGGACGGTGCTTCGTGATTGGCTGAGGCTACCCGGCATCTGTAGCCTTTTTAAATTTTTTATATTATTATCTTATTTTGAGGTCACTTAATCTATTGCTGCCAAAATCATAGGTTAATATCACATTTAAGTGTTTGTCATATTCATAATTTTTCAATGGGCGACTTACAACCGTCTAGTTACCCATATTTATGATGTACAGATCTTAGGTTATGATCTAAAACGCGTAATTCCGAAAAGAAAAAGCATATCTGCTAGAACTCTTTGGGGCATACAATCATATGTTATATACCTACATAAAAAACAAAAATTAAATATAAAAAACAAAGATTTTCAAAAGAGCATGAGTACAAAATTCAAAAATTTAATCCAAAGGTTCCCAGTGATGCAAACTTATATTTTCAAAAAGGGGGAAAATTTTCACCGTTTTTCGTTTAGAGGTAAACTTTCTGAGATATGAGCCTTTTTAGTAATTACTAGCTGCCCGACCCGACTTCGCACGGCTATACTAATGGAAAACAATTAAGCCACATATCCCATTTACAGTAATGGTAAATAAAAAAAAATTCAATGAAAATTTATTTCAATGCTGTATAATGTACCGGAGAGAAAATGAATAGCAACGATGGTTTCCCGACTCGTGCACGCAACGTACAACTGATGTACCCGTACTTCGCTACGGCAGTCTACAAGAAGATCACTCTTGCGCCGTTAATTATACATGCCCCTCCTTGTGGGTACGCCACTGCCGCGCGATGCCTGTTGCCATGGAGACGCAGAAGGCATGAACAATGCAAAATCCTGTTCTCATGCAAACAAAGTACCCACTGTTGCCTGGTTTTAACCGCCCATGGGATCTAATTTTCGGAAAATGTCATCCTGCGTAACATAAGGAACATTACTGTGAAGTTTCAAGTATGTAAAATATATATACTTGAAAAAAAGGGCAATAAAAAACAAATTAAACACAGAGAGAGGGAAAAAACAATAGTTTAGGTTTGCAATTTAAAGTGATAAAAAGTATTTAAATACTAATTGAACTCTTATGAGGGTACTGATTTCTTCGTTGTTAATATCACACGGCTGTTTTTTACTTGTATGGGAAAATTAAGAATGATAAGGCATCTAGTGCGTGGCAACAATGTTGATAGGCAATAGGAAATAAACTTCTAGCGCCTGCGGCATTGTCAACACACACTTCGTACGTGTACTGCATGTTGTATCTAACCCCCTCCAACGCATTTGATTCTAAATTGGACTTTTAGTAAGGATCCCTAATGTTATTGATAATATAATATAGCCTATAGCCTTCCTCGATAAATGTACTATCCAACACTGAACGAATTTTTCATATTCGGACCAGTGGTTCCTGAGATTAGCGCGTTCAAACAAACTAACTAACTAACTCTTCAGCTTTATAATATTAGTATAGATAAACATAGTTGTTCGTAAGTGCCTAAAATGAATATGATAATCAATTTAATTTAATAAATAAGGGAGTACCACTTGTGTACTTGTATTTAAAATGTTACAATGTCGTTACGTTTATTTTTTGTTCTTTCTATTTTATACACATCACTATGGAATTGGTTAATATTTGTGCTTGTCTCCAAGGTATACGTATCTCTTTGGTGTTACAGAGTCAGAGAGTCTGTGATGAGCGTAACTATATGTAGGATGGGCGGCATTCCATCTCCTGGAGTTACCCGAGGGCTCGTGGTTCGATGCCCGGTGTTGGCGGTCGGACCACGAGGCCCGCAACTGCCGTGGCGAGGACACAGTTTGCGGCGCACCCTGTCGCGGTGTCGTCTGACAAGCGGCTGGTCTGAGCAGTCACGCTTCTGGTGGCTGTTTCCATCAAACATACAGCATTTATTTTTACAAGTTCTTTATACTAGGTCGATTCAATTTTTGAACGCACACGTCAATTTTTAAGTAGGAAAATAATTATAAAAAAAAATAAATTATTTACCAAAATGGGAATTAGAAGGCGCTACTGGCCGGGCGCAATGCAAGATCTCGTGATTCCACGTACCGATAGCGTTAGACAGTCACCGGTAAAATGGCGCTAGTGATTGCAACGTCAACTGTGGACTGTGGAGGAGCAACGAACTGTGATAAGATTTTGTTTACAAAAATGAAAGAAAGTTGGACGGTTGATATTACGCAAAATACATATGTTTTGACTGTACCAATGTGGGGAAAAATTGCTGGGACAGGGCTGTGGAGTTTGGCGCCAGCCACCGCACAGCCCGGGCCTCTGTCTGGACCACGGAGAAGTGCGACTGACGACGAACCCGAGCGGGCAGGTCGAATGTGGCTCTGCCCTCGGCCGACGGAGCTCTGAGGCCGGGATATTCAAACCGACCCATCGTTGGGACAAACACCTCAACATGCGTGGAAGCGCCGTGGGGAATTAATAAATTGATAATAGGTATTTAGAGACCGGAAAAATTCGCGGATTCATTTCGCGGTAGGCTAGACTCCAAACTCGTTCACCTTCATTCTGAGTCAGTGATTGGACCACGGTTTTCCTGAAGGACTCTAAGCCAGTAAAAAAACCTTCAGCAAAGGAAGTATCAAATTACAAGCATCCCAGGGAACACGCGTCACGAGTCATTATCCAATGGGCAGGTGCAATTTGTCCTAGTACATAGAGGATCTTGGAGTCTATCCTAGAGGTCATTGAAATCGCGAATTTTTCCAGTCTCTAATAATATTTCATTTCTGTTTCATATTGTCAGTAATTATTCTTTTTTTTCTTTTTTACATTATTTGCGTTACTTACTGATACGTCCTCGTATGAAATATTTACAGTCATCAACATTTTCAAGAAAACTTTGCTGCGCTACTGACGTTTCAGGTATCGTTACAAAACCTCCAGAGTGTGTGACAGGAATTATAGCGAACGATCTGACCCTTGCCTTGCACCCGTAAGAATCAGGTCAATTTAGGAGTTGTTAGTTCTGTCACCGGAAACCCCCGCTAGGAGAGGTCACCTCGAGCAAGTGCCCGAGGAGGGTGGGGGGGGGGGGAACAATGAACGGAAAAAGGGGTGGGGGGAAGCTTGGGGTCAGTTCTGTGTGGTCAGTCGTGCAGACAGGTCAATACTGTCCGACCCAACCCCACAGCGCTAATGCAGCTGTACTGCCTATCTCCCCTTCTCCAACTTCCCCTTCTCACTCACTCGCCCTCTTTCTCACTCTTCGATTCCCCGATGTATGTTGCACTAGTGCCTGTGCACGTTTGAAGCAGGGTTGAGACTACTTTCATTCCCCAGAGCCACGATTAGGGCGCGGGTTCATTTCACTCCAGGCTATACTCAACTTGCCTATACACAATAAAACATTTTGAAACTGCTCATCGGTAGGGACATGTACATATATTTCGTGAGAAGATTTTGAGACTTTCTGAGGGTTAAAAACATATTAGCATCGTCTGTGTTTCATGACTGGTCGAGTTTCTTTCAGACACTTGTCTACTGTCAGCACACGAATTACAATAATTCAGCGCGGAAGCGAACGCATCCTGAACGGCCTGGTCAAATGAGGCAACGGCTTGTCTCGCAGACGGCCGCTGCTAGCCTATGCATACAATATTGTAGTCTAATGTGAGTTCAGATGCCTGTCGCTACTCATCAGTCGATATAAACGTCATATATTTGGGTTACACTTATTCTCCAGGTTAATAACTGGCTCAGGGTTCTCAAGGATGTATCGAGAGCACTGGGCAGGCATTTTCGCAATACGATATGCCCTCGCCAGCGATTTATTGCTTGCAATTGGCGACCGTCTGCAAGAAGAGTCATTGCCTTTTTTGACCGAGCCACTCAGGGCGCGCTTGTATCCGCACTGAATGACTGATATTTGTGTGCTGACAGTAGACATGTACTTAAAAGAAGATCATCCAATCACGAAACACAGACGATGCTACAGTGTTTTACCTCTCAGCTAGTACCGAAATCTTTTCGCGAAAAATACACGCTCCTTACAACCATCAACGTGAGGCGGATGTTTACGTGCTTCAAGTCTACTTTGCTAACCAGTGAATCCACGAAATAATCGTAAACAATGTTCAGGATTATACGCTATGGGTTAATACATTTTAATATTGAATTTGTTCGGTATTTTATATTTATTTATTTTTAAATTAAGAACTTGATTTTTAATTGAATATCTGGGCTCAAGGTAAACGTCGGCTATTAGACAGTCGAGTGTTGAGGAAGTACCGGAACGAACTCTTACGTGTACGTGTTCCATGGAGGATGACGTCAGTGACTGCAGGGTTGTGAATCGAGCGACGACATCACGTTGCGAGCAGGGTCTGCACTGCTAGTACTCTCGTGCTAGAGCTAGTCCTTTTCATAGATTTGATGTGTTTTAATATTTTACGCACACGTCTAGGGCTTTTTGAATTTAAAACCCAGTATGAGAAAATAAGTTTCCTCTTTAAACAACGTTATTAAAAACGGTTATATATATATATATACTTTTAACGAAAAAAATCATCAGCTACACATTTTAGTGTTTAAAAAAGCACATTAATTGAGCAAGTTATGAAAAAAAGGGGGTTTGTATGTAAAGTCGGTTTACGGACGACAATTTTACGTTATAACGTCATAAGAAAACATTGATGAAAAATTGTATACTTTTTGATTTTCAAATAATATTTACAATTTTTTCAAATTTAATTTAAATAATTTGTTTAAATATAATCCCGAACAATTAGTTAAAAAACCCGCCTTAACCTGTTTGATATTATAGAAGATTATCTCGCACGGTGGTTGGCCGGTTCTTGCACGCTCGGCTCAGGTGGAACGTGACAATGAGTCATGCTTTTTCGTGCGTGCATCCGGCGCGGGGTTCATCTATTTATAAGACGTTATCACGTCAATAAATGAGTACTTTCTGTTGTTTCTTTGATTTATAACCCTATGAAAGTGTAATTATAATATTAAATAATCAAAATATTGGTATTTTAATAACTATAAAAGTGTTATTTTGAATAGCAAACATAATTTTGAAAATCATTAAACGTGTCATGTGTAAGAATTCCGACATTCTTTGCATTCGAGACTGCAAGCGGAGACCTCATAATAATAATCATTTACAACACTTAAATAGAGTTTCGCCCTTTTTACAGTTATTTTTTGTTGTTAGTTCAGTGGCTTTACACATTTGAGTTCATTTACAAGAGCGTATCCATGTCGCCATAATGTATAGATAGTTTTAACCGGTATAAAATTGCAATCGAGTACTTTTTCTTCAGATGTGGTACATTTTTCCTGGCGAAGTTGGTGGTGGGTATGTTTGCATGTTGGTCACCCTGGAGGGGAGTGCGGCCGGGCCGCGGGGCGGAAGTTGGGAGTGTGAACACCGATGGCGGGTTGGGCCGAACGTGGGAGAAATCGAGGGAAGCCTCGCGGAAGCGGACCGCGTGAATGCTGTTTTTAAATCTCCAAGCGAATTGAAACAGTGCGCTGTCGTGCGGGTTTCGGAGCCGCGCAGTGGACGGTGCAGACATGTCGGGTTCAGTGCCGTGGGATCGTGGGATCGCGCCGGCGCCTGGTCGAGTTGGAATGCGTGAGCGCGGAGTGCAACGGTCAAAACGAGGAACAGCGTAGTGAATCACCTCGGGCGAGCGACGTTCTCGAGGCGGCCGACTGCTTGGGCCACGTACACGGCGGTAAAGGAATCGCCATGATACAAGTAAGTGTGGAAACGAGTAGTTATGGCGAGAGGTTGTAGCACCATATAGTAGAGAGTGAAGTACGTTTAGTATTTACCTTACTTGAGAAGTTGTATTTAGTCGTAGCAGCGATCATACGGGCAGAATAAATTTTTGTTTAAAGTTTTGTTTTTTGAGGAGCATAAAATGAAATAAATTCGAGTCCTATAACCTTATTTGCGAGAGTATACACATTTAAATAAAGCCCAAATGGCCTTTACCTATTAATAACTGGATAGGTTTTGTGATAATAAGTACAATACATAACTTTATATTAGTTTTTTAAGCACTTTGTCGTATTTTGGATTAAATTAAATTGTGTATATTTCGCTTGTTAATTTTTTGAGGTTGTCTTTAACGTATCGGCGTCCTCAGCCAAAGATAAGCGAGTAATGATTTTTTATTAACTTTTATAGTGTACGGCCGCTTTTATACAGGAACGACCACGTCATCAGAACACGATCCACGGTACTGAAACAGAAGTGTGGTTGGCATTAAGGGAAGGAGGAGGTAGTCAATGATTAGACTAAACAGAGTACTTGATAAGCTGGGCGTGCTTAATAAAAGTAAGGAAAACCAACAGAGGAGTGGTTTCAGTTCCCAACAATTTCTTATTTTTAAGTATACAAAAATGTAGGAAAATTATGGATGTTAATTCGGTACCCAGTACAGCGCAGTTTACTAACCTGAATAACTTGCAATGCGGTAGGTCTGTGCTGTTGGCATGCGAAAAGAGTGTTTACTTCAAAAGATGTTGAACATGTTTTTCGCCGGTAATTACGGAAAGCAAGCATGTACAAATTTGCATACAATGAACTGCAACGCGTATTAGTGGTAAGACTACTTGCCTCCCACAGAGGTGAAAGGGATTGTTCACACGTGGGAAATGTGGCCGACGTGTCTTTTAGCCTTTGAGTATCTCGAGGTACTTCGATTGTAAATATTTTTGATAATTTTTCTTAACATACCTATAATTACATAAGAATATAATAATTATATAAGTATCATATACGTATAATATAAATTTACCGGAACGAATTACATGATCGTGAACATGGAAGAACCAATATCACACCATAGGATAGGAATACAAAGGTTTACCATGTATGCATTACGACAGGGATAAAGCGTGAAGATGCTTTATGTTCAGCTTTTTTCTGGTACATGTTTGCCGAACATTCGAAATATTGGGTAGTGTTTGAATTGTGTAAACACTCAAGCCTGTTTCAAGGTCGCCACGCCGTTTCGCTTTGTATTATCAGCGCTGAAAATATCGGTCGGTGCTTTAAGAGGGGAAAAAGCGCAAGTAATCGATCAACTTTTTAAATTTGGTAATCATATGTCTTTGACTCAAAAAGCACACGCCTCGTGAATAGGACCTTTCCCTAAAAAGGTTTCCGGTATCACTAATTGAAAAAAATAGGTACTCTGTCCTAAAACTAAATTTAAAATTAAAACTCAATCACGTTTGAAAATATGTTACACTATCTCATAGTTTGAATTCAAGTCTTTTTTATAAAAAAACTGGAAATACTTTTAAATTATTATAGTATTGTAGCAAGAAACAAAGTTAAAGGTTTTAGGATTTATGTCTATATTATAATATATATAATTCTAATTTGTATTATTACCTGTTCTGTAATGAAAATATTTTTTCTTATTTTTTAAAATTAGTGTGATAATTCACTTCAATCAAGAATACACAGTTATGGACCTCTTCCAAATGTAATTTTTTTAGTTATTAATTACTTTAACAGGCCATGTTTTCACTATAAAATTCTATGGCGTTGGAAACATCTTTGAATAGCGCTTTTAATGGGCAAAATACGTTCTATATCCCACAATATTCATTATTCCTTTTACAGGAAGTTAACCTATTACCAGTTAATATTTGGACATGGATGTTATATATATATATCTATAAATTATTTGGGCAACGTTGAATGAATTTGGCATTAAATGGCCATAAAGTGAAAAGGGTCAAATGAATATCCGTGGAAGCCAATTAAAAAAAAAAAGGTTTGCCCGTTGCAGTACGTGCATGTGCAGTGCATGTGCGTACTTTGCCGTCCTAATATTACACAAGTCCGACTATGCGGAAAAATTACGTTATAATAAATGATTCCTTATTACGAACTTTAGAAATATAATTTTTCTGGAGATGATTTATTTTGGTAATGGTGGGATGAATTCCAAGCTTCCAATCTTTTGTCCAAATTTGGCAGTTTTTGTTTTATTGCATATTGTGTCTTTTAAAAACTCGTTTTCTATTGAACCAAAAAATTCAATCAACTCAGAAATGTTTCCATCTGAACACTTTAGCGATATTTATTAGCCAAAGCTTTAGTTGAGCTAGACAAACGTATTTACAGTTACAATGTAAGGCCTGTGACTGTTAGAAACAGTCCCCCACGCGGAATAAATTAATTACAAGTTCCTTCCTGCCGGCCTCCGGCATTTGACGGTTGATTGAAAATACAATATCAGTGAAATATATATTTTTTTCTTTCATGTAAAGTTGCCCAATTTTAACAGGCTTATCTGGTTGTGAGGTACAGATGTAAGGTTTACCCTCAAGGAGGTCATGAAACTTCTTTTCTGACATATTTTGGCTTGAACAGTGATAATCGATCACAATGTTATATATCTCGTTTCTGGCAAATGTAGGTATAGGTACATTAATTAATTTTGAAATCGCTAGTAACACAACTAGCTAGGCCTATACACAGAAAATAATTTTCTTTACTTTTAAAAACGATTCCTTTGGAAACCAACTGGCAAGATATAGTTTGTAATCTTACTACAAGAAATGTATTGTAACTTTGTACAAAACAGAATTATAACTACTTATGCTAATGTGAAATACGTTCTTAGAGTTAATACTGAGTATTTCTTACGAACATTCCAGCATAATTTTGTATTTTATTTATTTTCATTCAAGCATAATATTTTTTAAACCATAGAAAAAATTAAAAAATAACCAAAAATATTAGACTTTATTTTGTTAAGTTATGATTATTACGTGCGCAGACAACACTGGAATACTATTAAGAGAACGGTTTACAAATAACTATTATTAGTGGAGGTGCTATGACAAAACAAAGCATCAATTCCCGGGTAAAAATACAAACCCAGTATTACTTCAAACACCATTTTGTAGCGATATTGTTGTTGTCATTTAAATGTAAAAATTTACATATATCAGTCAGTTTGCATGTCTTATTCATTGTCATTTACAAAAAAAAAATTTACATGAATCGACTCTCTGCCTATCACCAGGTCAAGCTATTTCAGCTTTCCTCCGGGTCGTAGCTATATGATTCGGTGAGATGATTTATAGGTGTTTGTAATTGGTCTATAGTTCTCGCGTGTCAAATAATCTGTGATCCAATGTAAAAGGGACTTTGGGAGGAAAAATATAATTGCATTCTAGACTGATGCCAAATAACAAAAAAAAATTAGCAAGTGAGGAACTAATGACAATTTGAAATACGCCAACCGCTACTGCAATAGCGCAAGAAGAGAAAACGTAAAATTTTGGAAAGGATAGGAAAGTATGTTACCCAATCTTACTCCCGAGTAGAATTTTTACTAAATAGAAAAATAACCTGACCTGACCTTACCTGACCTGAACTAACCTAACCGTACCTAACCTGACCTGACCTAACCTCACCTAACATAACCTAAACTAATCCAACCTGACCTAACCTGACCTGACCTAACCTAAACTGACCTAACCTAACCTAAAATAACCTGACCTTACCTAACCTGACCTACCTTACTTGACCTGACCTGACCTGACTTAACATAACATTAACTAACCTAACCTAACCTGACTTGACCTTAATTCACCTGACCTAACCCAATCCAATCCAACCCAACCTAACCTAACCTAATCTAACCTAGCCTAACCTAACCTAACCTAGCCTAACTTAACTTAACCTAACCAAATGTAACCTACCCTAACCCAACCTTACCTAACCTAACCTAACCTAACTTAACCTTGCTCTTCTTTATGGTCTTGATCTTACCCTTGTCAATCGTCTTGCCCAGTCTTTTTTTCTCCTCTTCCTATTTTTAAGTCCTTTTTTATTCTTATTTTAAAGTCCTCTTTTTTCAATGTTTTTTTTTTCAAAGTTTTAATGTCCTTTTTTAAGTCATATTTTCAATTTTTTTAGTTTGTTTTCAGAGTATTTTTTTTTCAAAGTCCTTTTTAAGTCCTTTATTTCAAGGTCCTTTTTTTCAAAACCCTCTTTTTTCCAAGTCCTCTTTATTCTTAGTCATTTTTCTTCAAAGTACTTTTTTTTTCAAAGTCCTTTTTTTTAAGTAATTTTTTTCGATTCATTTTTTTTGTTTAGTTCTATTTTTCAAGGTTCTTTTTAAAATATTTTTTATTGAAGTTTTTTTTCAATTACATTATTTTGTCCTTTTTTCAAAGTACTTTTTTTCAAAGTCCTTTTTTCAAATTCCTTTTATTTCATTGTCCTTTTTATAAAGTTCTTTATTAAAATCCTTTTTCATATTACTTTTTCAAAGTACTTTTTTTACAAGTCTTTTTTTCAAAGTCCTTATCTGACCTGAGCTGACCAAACCTAACCTTACCTAACCCCAACCCAACATAACCTAATCTAACCCAACTCAACCCAACCCAACCTAACCTTACATAATCTTGCTCTTCTTTCTGGTCTTGATCTTACCCTTGTCATTCTTCTTTCATTTGTTTTTCCTCCTCTTATTTTTAAGTCCTTTTTAATCCTTTTTTAAGTCATTTTTAAGGTTTTTTTGTCTTTTTTAAGTCCGTTTTTGAAAGTTCTTTTAACTTTTATTAGAGTTTTTTTTCAAAGTCAAATTTTAATGTTCTTTTTATATTCCTTTTTTAAACGTCCTTTTTTTCAAAAACCTATTTTTTCAAAGTCCTATTTTCTTCAATGTCCTCTTTTTTAGAACCTTTTTTCCTTCGAATTTCTTTTAGCGAAGTCCTATATCGACGTCCTCTTTTTCAAAGTCCACTTTTTTCACTGTCCTTTTTTTCAAAGTCCTTTAATTCAAAGTCCTTTTTTGTTTTTTAAGTTCTTTTTTTCAATATCCGTTTTTTCAAAGTACTGACCTGATCTGACCTCACCTGTCCTGACCTAACCTAGCCTAACATAACCTAACATAACATAACCTAACATAACATAACCTAACCTAACCGAATCTAACCTAACCTAAACTAACCTAACCTAACCTTACCTAACCTAACCTTGCTCTTCTTTATGGTCTTGATCTTACCCTTGTCAATCTTCATGCCCAGTCTTTTTTCTCCTCTTCATATTTTTAAGTTATTTTTTATTCCTATTTTAAAGTCCTCTTTTTTCAAAGTTTTTTCTGGTCTTTTTTTAAGTAATATTTTCAATTTTTTAGTTTGTTTTCAAAGTCCTTTTTATTAGTCCTTTTTCAAGGGCATTTGTTTAGTCCTATTTTTTAAGATCCTTTTTTTAAATCCTTACTTTATCAATTTTTTTTTCAAATTTTTTTAATCCTTTTTTCAAAGTACTTTTTTCAAAGTTTTTTTTAAAATTCCTTTTATTTCAAAGTCCTTTTTTAGAAAGTTCTTTTTTATAGTCCTTTATCAAATTCCTTTTTCAAAGTTCTTTTTTTACAAGTCATTCTTTTAAGTCCTTATCTGACCTGACCTGACCAAACCTAACTTAATCTAACCCCAACCCAACCCAACCCAACCCAACCTTACCTAACCTAACCTTACCTAACCTTGCTCTTCTTTCTGGTATTAATCTTAACTTGTCATTCTTCTTTCATTTGTTTTTCCTCCTCTTATTTTTAAGTCCTTTTTAATCCTTTTTTAAAGTCCTTTTTTAAGTTTTTTAGGTTTTTTTAGTCCGTTTTTAAAAGTTAATTTACAATTTTTTAGTTCTTTTTTCAAAATCATTTTATTTCATAGTTCTTTTTTAGTCCTTTTTTCAATTGTCCTTTTTTCAAAAACCTTATTTTTAAAAGTCCTTTTATTCAAAGTCCTTTATTTAAAAGTCCTTTTTAAGTCCTTTTTTCAATATCCGTTTTTTCAAAGTACTGACCTGGCCTGACCTGACCTGTGCTGACCTGACCTAACCTAGCCTAACATAACGTAACCTAACCTAACCTAACCTAACCCAATCTAACCTAACCTAATCTAACCTAACCTAACCTAACCCAATCTAACCTAACCTCTAACCTAACCTTACCTAACCTAAACTAACCTAACCTTGCTCTTCTTTCTGGTCTTGATCTTACCCTTGTCAATCTTCTTGCCCTTAATTTTTCACCTCTTATTATTTTTTAAGTGATTTTTTTTAAATTCCTTTTTAAGTCCTTTTTCCAAATCCTTTTGTTTTAAAGTCCTCCTTTGTCAAAACTTTTTTTAAAGTCCTCTTTTTTCAAATACCTTTTTTTTCGAAGTCCTTTTTTTCGAACTCTCTTTTTAAGTCTTTTTAAAACCTTTTTAAAAGTTATTTCATTCAAAGTCCTTTTTTCTAAACCCTCTTTTTCATAGACATCATTTCAAAGTCAATTTTTTCAACATCTTTTATTTTAAAGTCCTTTTTTTATTTTTTAAGTCCATTTATTCAATTTCCTTTTTACAAAGTCTTTTTTTTTAAATTTTTTCTAAGTAATTTTTTTAAAGTCCTGATATGATCTGGCTGACCTGTCCTGACCTAACCTAACCTAACCTAACTTAACCTAACCTAACCAAACCTAAAATAACCTAACCTAACCTTACCTAACTTAACCTTGCTCTTCTTTCTGGTCTTGATCTTGCCCTTATCAATCTTCTTGCCCTTCTTTTTCCTCCTCTTCCTATTTTTATGTCCTTTTTTAATCCTTTTTTAAAGTACTCTTTTTCGAAGTTCTTTTCTTCGAAAGTCTTTTTTTAGTCTTTTTTCAAAATCCTGTTATCAATTCCTTTTTTTTAGTTTTTTTTTTTCAAACTCCTGTATTACAAAGTTCTTTTCTCAGTCCTTATTTTCAGGGTCCCTTTTTTCAAAAACATATTTTTTTTCAAAATCCTTTTTTTTTCAAAGTAATTTTTTCTTCAATGGCCTCTTTTTTACGAAGTCCTTTATATCAAAATACTTTTTTTCGAAGTTATTTTTATTCGTTAACATGTTTTTTAATTCCTTTTTTCTTAATCCTTTTTTCTATATGTTTTTTAAAATCCTTTTTTAATAGTTTTTTTCAAAATATTTTTTTTTCTAAGTCATTTTTTCAAAGTCTTTTTTCAAAGGTCTTTTTTTCAAAGTCCTTTTTTAATTTTTTAAAATTTCCTTTTACTAAGTCCTTTCTTAAAGCACTTTTTTTAAAAGTAATTTTCTTTCAAATGTCCTTTTTTCAAAGTCTTTTTAAGTCCTCTTTTTCAAAGTCATTTTTTAAAGTCCTTTTTTCAAAGTCCTGACCTGACCTGACCAAACCTAACCAAACCTTATCTAATTTAACCTAACCTAACCTACCTAACCAAACCTAATCAAACATAACTAAACATAACCATACCTAACCAAACCTAAATTAACCTTGATCTTCTTTCTGGTCTTGATCTTGTCCTTGTCAATCTACTTGCCCTTCTTTTTTCTCCTCTTCCTATTTTTTTCGAATACCTTTTTTTTCAAAATCGTTATTTAAAAGTCCTTTTAATCAAAGTCCTTTTATTTTCTAAGTCTTTTTTTCAAAGTATTTTTTTAAGTTATTTTTAAAGTCCTTTTTTCAAAGATCGTTTTTTTAAGACCGTTTATTCAAAGTTTTTTTAATGTCCTTTTTTACGGTCATTATTTCGAACTCATTTTTTTAAAGTCATTTTTTTCAAAGTCCTCTTTTTATAAAGTCCTTATTTTCCAAAAAAATTCGTAGTCCTTTTATGTTATTTTTTATATACCCCTTTTCAACAGTCATTTATTTAATAGTTCCTTTTTTATAATGCTCTTTTTCAAAGTCCTATATTTTAAGTTTTTTTCTAAGTACTTTTTTCAAGGTCCTTTTTTCAATTTTTTTTCTAAGTCATGACTTGATCTGATCAGACCTGACCTAACATAACCTAACCTAACCTAACCAAACCAAATTCAACCTAACCTAACCTATTCTAACCTAACCTAACCTAACTTAACTATACCTAACCTACCCTAACCTACCCTAACTTAACCTAACCTAATCTTACCTAACATAACCTAACCTAACCTTCCACACTGAATTACTTTGATTGGTGTTTTGGAACAATATACATGTACCTGGACGAAACTAACTTAATCACGAAACACAGACAATGCTGTTTTAACTTTAACGGAATTTTTTCGCGAATTATGCTTGGCCCTAATTATGTATACACATTCACTGTCTTACGTACAGACTACCAACATGCGCTTTTCTATTGGCTGATTTCTTACTATACAAACCCCCACCCCCCCTTTCTTGTTTGATTGGGTGGATGTGAGTCGGCCGCTCCTCCGCTGGCTGGTATTTGTGTGGCTCTCAGTCGTACAGGAGAATTACCAGAGAATTATCAAAGTTATTTAAAGGTAAACAAGTTTGCCGTCTGTCTTGTGACCTAAAGAATAAGCTAAATTTCCGTGTGTTCACACATAGTCAGAGCGGTGTCGTCTGCTGATTGGCTGCTGTCACGTGACCTGCGACCTGCGGTTCTCGAGACCGGGTCAGACGAGATTTTTGCAAGTTTTGAATGATTGATCGTTAGAGCTAGGTATTTTTCGCTTAAAGATTTTGGTGCTAGCTGAGAGAAAATAAAAGTACTCTAGCATCGTTTGTGTTTCGTGATTGAGTGAGTTTATTTTTCTAGTTCACGTCTGATGTCAGCATAGAAATCACAATAATTGAACAGATGGAAGCATGTCCTAGAGTGAGTGGCTCGGTCAAATAAGGCAGTAGCTTCTCTTGCAGTCGGCCGACAATCACAAGGAAGAAATCGCTGGCTTAAGCATATCATGTTGCAGTCTAATGAACGTTCAATTTCTTTTCCACGGGATATTTATCTGCGCCTATTTATCGTCCTTCAGGGGGTGGCAAATAAACACATGAGCCTGCAGGGAGTATCAAAATTTATAATACTTTGCATCGTGGTATGTTCATAAATTTAATGATACCGTGCATTTAATGATGTATACATATTAGCTTACATTGAAGGAAGAGATATGTTTGTGGCAAAAATAAATTTTTGTTTTTATTGTAAAATAAATGTTGTCTCGATGGTTTCTTCAGTTGAATTGAATATTTTTTCAGATGTTTATCTTACACATTAGATTTATTTACACGGAGTAAATATTAGGTTCGCCTTACAAAAACCAATAATATTTTAAATTGAAGAGTAATTTCTAAAGAAAAAGCAAAGGCGCGTTGAAATTTTTAATGTTTTGTTCATAAAGAGAGCTTATTAACTTGTCCGAGCTTCATGTTTGCAGATGTATGGCTTACGTACGTACTACGTTATGCTCGTTATGCTCGGTATGCCCTCCAAGAATGTGACTGAAAGCAAGCTACTAAAATATCGAGCTCCAGCGGGGTTCTGAACCCACGACCGCTGTTGTGTTAGCGAGTTAGCTGGCGCATGGAAGATGCCTATTTTTTTTTTTAACACTCGGCGGATGTATTTAGACTAATTAAATGAATTCAATTACAAAAACCTAAGTTTTTGCGTAAGAAAAGTTAGAAAAGAGTTTTTTTTTGTTATAAACCAGGTCTCCAAGTAGATGAGTAGTTATTTTATTTATAATTTATAAATATAACAATATTGGAATTGTTTATTTACCTTATAGTTAAAAATGGTATTTCAAAATTTAATGATAACAAATTTTGATTTTTTAGTTCTAAGTTTTTAGTACGCGAAAAGGACACAAGATATGTATAGAGAAAGCACTATTCTATATAGGTACTCGTACGTTGCTGGGCTCGTCTTCGTTATCCTCTTGTGTGATGATTCGTCCCCTACCCAAATAAAGAAAATAGAACAGAGAGAGATAGATGAACGAAAGAATAACACAGAGAGTGTGCCCATTCGCTTGTTTCAGAAAAGAAATATAGATATCCTATACAGTCAGCTGTGAATGCCTTGAATTTTATATTTGCTTCCAGCGCGCTCGCGTTCCTCCTTGTTCAACCAGCAGCGTAGAGAGCACTTTTGAGACAGTACATGCATTACCCACACAGATAGCGCTACTTGTTATTAATATAATATTTCGTCCAGAGATTTGGCGTGTTTCAAATTGAATTGTTCGAAGAAACAGTAACATGCACAGTTTTTCTTTATATTGTGAGTATTTCAACAGTGAGTAAGTAATATTTATTGTTAATTAATCATTATTCAAAAATCTTCTTCTTTCTCTCTCTCTCCCACACACCTTCTGCTGTATTACCCCTAACGATATACTTACGAGTCGAGGTTTGAATTGTCAAAGAAGTTTCATTTCTATCGCATAAGTATACTGAGTTACACCGGCTCTATTTTATTCAATAAATATTAATGTATGCATTCTACATAAGAGAATCTGCGTGGGGAGAATATGCAATGTTATGTTACTCAATTCACGCCCATACGGAAAAGAGGTGAACGCGACTGATGGGGCGAGACCCTCACATCCAGACTCATTAATTGAACACAGAGCCGACACCCGAACGTTAATTAACGAGAGTCCGGCGGCCGTGTTGTCAAATTAACTCTGGGCCACTGGCAAAAATAACAAAATAAAACGCACCACTGTTTGATGCTGAGCATTTTTACGTAATTCGCAAAAATAAATTTAAAACAATTCTGTGAAATTGATAATGAAGCATTCCGCAGGGGCCTCTGTGAAACTCCGATAATTTATTATCACACATAGTTGATTTTACTATAAATTTATAGACGTAAATTGTAAAATGCACCTCAATTAAACGAAGCGTTATTTGCATTCCACATAGGTGTAGATATTCGTATTAACTGCGCTGTATTCCCATTTTTAAATGGTTTTCCTTTGTAAATGGAATAACTATACACTGGAAAGAAGAACATTGTTATCTCTAAAATAGTTTATTTTAAGAATTATTTACTATACCACGATGACTCTTTGTGAGTTTTGAGTCAAAAGGAAGTACAATCATTACCCGTAAATTTACACATAATCCTTATATAATATGTAACAAGTCTTCGTTAGTAAATTTAAGCCGAAAAATATAATAGGCAGTAACAAAGTTTCTGTTAGTTTCGCATAATTTTATGTCAATTTACCAAACTTTCTAGCACTTTGGTTTGTGATATACGAAATACTTAAAAAAAAAAAAAAAAATTTTCCGTTTTAAATCTTGGGCATTAAGTACGAGAAAATAAATAAATGATGGATTTGTTAAGTTGTGTTTTAGAAACACATAAAATTAACCTACAGTGAGCGATCATGACTCATTTAGCCAAACAAATATATTAATTATGAATACCTTTCTGAATGTTTTACAAATTGCCGGTAACAAGTCCAAAAACGTCATGTGTAGAGACCTGTAAAATTCACGATTTCAAATCCCTAAAGGCTAGACTCCATGATCCTCTACGCACTCGTGCAAATTACATCTGCTGATTGGTTACCGACTCGTAACACCTGTTGACTGGAATGATCGTGATTATCTAATTCTTCTGTTAAAGATTTTTCATTGGCCCAGAGTCCTTCAGATAAACTGTGGCCCAATCACTGAAGCAAAATAATGTCAAAAGTATTTGGACTCTATCCTATCGCGAAATGAATACGCGAATTTTACAGGTCTCTAGTCATGTGTCATGGTTTGTGTTTGTGTTAGAGGATGTTTGTGTAATGCTTGAATAAAAAAAATTCTTTACCTCATTTTTTTTTTTGGTTGTGATGTACTACAAGCAGAGACCGGGAAAATAGAAAATATTCAAAGTTCATCTTCGCGAAACTATACATAAAAAATATAATTGTTTCTCTTGCCTGCTTCTGCGATTTTCCCACGGTTTATGTGGGCGATTTCTTAAGCCAATCACAAGAAGGGTTGGCGGGGGGGGGGGGAGGGGGGGGGGGAGGGGGGGGGTAGCAGCCCGAGAGTTTTGGGCGTGAGTTTACACAAGTCAACTCTGAATACGGTGGTGTTCATATGTTGTACACTGCTCTCATATGATGGCCTATACATATGCACGTAATAAACATAGTTTTGACATTTACGTTTATCAACCCCGTTTTACAGTCACCTTTTTTTCCAAACGTAAGCAGACCCCCTCATTTCAGGGGCTTATTAATTTCAGGCGGGGTGGTCGCCCCCCTTCCCCCGGCCTCCTGGGATCTACTACGCCCATGCCTACAGGTCATCGATAAAGAGGATGTTACCTGTCGCCATAGCTAGCAGACATTCTAAACGTTATTGTTGTTTCCGGGGATGTAGGCATGCACAATGAATTATGAAGGTTTTGAAAAGGGTTGGGGGGAGGAGGAGGGGGAGAGCTGAAGACGAACACTTGTTGCAGAAGTCGATACACGGCGTGAAGCCACAGGTGCGAACTGCCACCCCTCCGCGTGCCAACTGCAACCCGCCGGAACTAGCCGGCAGTTCGAAAGGCAGACGCTCACTTGGTCGTCCACGCGCGCACGGCCCCGGATCACACGGATCTTACTTAGGAACTCTCTGCGTCACATCAAACAAGGCTGCGCTCACGTATCCGTGGTCGGCAACGCCAAGCGGTTTAGAGGCATGCACTTTTCCGCGAAAAGTATTCCACACTAGCCGATGAGAGCCTCTGTCTGCTGTTTCGTGATTGGGAGAGTTTCTTCCAAGTATATGTCTACTGTTGAAAACCAATAACAATAAGTAGAGACCCGTGAATTTCGCGGATTCATTTCGTGTTATGCTAAAATTCAAATAATTATACCTTAGTGCTGCTTCTGTCATTGGTTCTCTGTTAATCTGGAGGACTGAGGGCCAATTAGAGACCCTCACTCGTAGATATGTCGAATCACAGGCCACCCAGTCGAGACGACTCACAAGTCAACAGCCAACGAACAGTTGGTATTTGCCCGAGTGTGTAGAGGATATTGGAGTCTATCCTGTAGGTCATTGAATCCGCGAAATTCACGGGTCTCTAACAATAAGTAGAGACCGGAAAAATTCGCGCGTTCAATGACCTACAGGATGAACTCCATAGTTCTACGTACACTCGGTCAAATGTCACCCACTCATCGGTTGCTGTCTTGTGAGACGTCCCAACGTAGCAGCCTGTGATTCGATAAAGCATTGGTCAGGCGTTTCTCATTTGCCCAGAGACATCCAGGTGAGTTGTGAACCATTAGCAGAGGCAGCATTGAGGTATAACTATTGGTATTTTAGCCTATCGCGAAATGAATTCGCGAATATTTCCGGTCTCTAACAATAAGTCAATTGCAGAAGCAAATGCATTCTGAGTGGCTCGGTCAAATATGGTGAAGGCTGGCCTCGCAGACAGCCGCCAATTACAAGGAAGAAATCGCTGGCGCAGGCATATCGTATTGCAGTCTAATGGGCGTTCAGACTTTTCTAGGGAAAATGCCTGCCCTTACAAATGGGAATCGTAGAGAGGGTGATACTTGCGTACTGGTACATTTATTGCACACGGAGAATGATGCACCCACTCTCAAATCCCCGATGCTCCGAATGCAGTGTGCGTAATATATACATTAAATAAATCCGATTCGTGCGATTCGCGCGTTGACAAACTGCGTGCCTTGGTCGGTCTCTAAAAACCGACAACTTACTTATAGCAGAGCCACGATTATTTCGCGGATTAATTTCACTCACATGCTAGACTTAAATCGCCTATACGTAATCAAGAAATTTCAGAGCTCTCCTGGGTCAATACTAAAATAGCATACTTTGGCGGGTTTGTCGTGATTTAGTAACCACTTCTTCTCGTTGTTTACAACTAGGTAATGGAAAAATTCGCGGGTACAGTGACCATCAGGATAGACTAAACAGTCGTCTGTACACGCGGGTAAAAAAAAATCCAATTCATTGGCTGCTGAATTGTGAGACGCCTTAACTGGTTTGCTTGTGATTCGATACTTACTTGGTTGAGTTGTTCTTATTGGCTCAGAGTCGTCCAGATGAATAGTGAGGCAATAACAAAAGCAGTTTTAAAGGTATATGTATTTGAATTTTAGCCTATCGTGAAATGAAATCCCGAAGTTTTCCTGTCTCTATTTGAAACAGGCTCATAGTCGTAAAATGCGTGTCAATAGAGCTGTAGTCCAATCATCAACGTGAAGCAGATATATATGTGATTCAACTCTACTCTACAACTCTACTGCCTTCGTGGCCCGCCTATCAAAAGCAATATTCTTCAGTTAAGTATTCTGAACACACGTTTTTACTGAATGTGTTTCCACACAAAAATAAGCCTCGGTTCTTTCAACTGGATACCTAGGAGACTTCTCGAGGAGTGTGGTGTGAACTGAGCTATAGCCTATGTAACACTTTTTTTCCGAAGATAAAATCACATAGTCACCATTCATGAGTCTCAAATTGAGGCAAGTAGCACACCTACTCATGGCTTTGCTCGTCTTCCACTCGATGTGTTCAAATATTAGACGCAGTCTGTTCTCTGTGGTATTAGTTCATTTGCCGTTACGAGTCGCGACCGCGACACGCGACATGGCTGTCGCCGCGACAAAGTCTCCATCCCTGGTGTGCGGTAAGTTACTGTTCAATGACGGTTGCGGGTTGCGGAAATGATTGTGGAATACAAATGAATGAGTTTTGGATTTGGGAGTAGCAAAAGCAGATTGTTGTTGTTATGGGAATCGATTCCTTTCTATAAAATGGACCTGCTAATTATCGATAAATTCTGCCGGACAGTACCCGAAATAAATAAAGATTTACCATTACGAATTACATAATGGAGCACTACATTTAAGGAATATCAAAGAAAGGTAATGCTCAAATCTGCAGTTTTTAATTATCATTAATAGAATCCACGTAAAACATATAGGCTACTAATAATTCAGAAATAGTTTGATAGTCCTGAAATCATCACGATTTGCAGATAGCATAACTGACTTACTAGTGTATTGTTTGATTTTTTTAAGTATGTGCGTTGCTAAATAATAAAAAAATAATATGCTATGTGAGTCAGCACAATAATATTAACACGAACATTCACCAATAATCAATAAGTAATATTTTTATATTAAAGTAAACAAAAAAATATATATTTTTAATTAAATTTATTGTGTATTTACATTAAGTATATTTATTACTAAAGTTTTCTTTGGTCTAAGATTCAGAGACAATCAACATTTAAAGATTATTAACACTTTACTACATGCGATAATCAGGACACTCCTATTTTCAAGTGCTATTATATCACGCATTTGCAGCCAATAGTAAGTTGTTTTCAATGTTTTTGGCGGCGTTAAAAATTGTTTACATTTAATTGATTGGAAAGTTAAGTGGGCACGGAAATAAAATTTAAAGTTAAATGTTTTGAAGTTATGATTTAAATTACCTTGAATGTGCTGAATTAAATTTGTTAGTAATAAACTCTATATTATATTAAATATGAAGCAAATATGCTAAGTAAGTATCTTTATTGTTTAATATGATTTATTTTTCCCAGAATATACCTAATAACTCACACCTTATTGTTACAGTATTATTTTTAACTATTTTACAGTTATACTGGCTTATCACCAACGGCTTTGTTCATACATATATCGTAACATTGCCAGAAACATATGTGATAATTTTCAATTGTTTCTAATTTTTAGGCTATTATAACGAAATTTTTTGCCAACTCCTACTTTAATGGATACCGATAAATGCATAGTTTGTATAAAACCAAACACAAACATTTTCACCTCATTATAAGAAAATAAAACTTTCTTAAAATTAAAATAAGTAATTATTTATTTATGATGAGCATGTCCATTATTTCATACCTCTCACTTTGCTGAGTTCTGATATAAGAACCTTTCTTCATATAATTAAAATAAACCTCTTTAGATATCTTAAAAGTGAAACTTCGGGAAATTGAAAACTTGAATTTTTTGTATGTTTATTATTCGTAATAGAAAATTTAACTTCTACTTGTTTAGCTTTAGAGGTATTATTTTGTTTTACTATAAAACCAAGCATTCGCCCTTTTAACGCACTAAGACAACGAAATTTAAAAAACAAAATTTAAAATATTCACTATACATTAATAAATTTATACTTTTAATGCATGTTCAATTACTTTCCTTCCTTGTCAGTAGATTCGGTGATATCACTTATCTTTGTGATATTAAACTCACTCCATTTCCATATTTTTAGGGGAGAGGAATTAATGAAAGGTAATTTTAGTATATTCTTTGTTTGTTCCCAACAATTTGAAATAAGCATCGTTTTCTTCAGATATATGATATTTTATAGCAAAATTATAAATATCTCATTTTCAACTTTTAATCCATGCAGAAAACGATTATCAAAAAATGAAAATTAAATTACTTTACTTTAGTCTTGCGTATGTTAATTTTCTTCAAATTAATACATCCTGCTTGATATGCTCATTGCTTTTTGTTATAGAACTAGACTTAGGCTATGTTTCCCTCCTTAAGGGTGAAAATTTGAGAAGAGTTGATAAGATGGTCGTTTAGGTGTGTTTTCTATTCAAACCCAATATCTTAAAATCAGCTTTATTATCTTCAGAGATATGATAGTTTTATTGTGAAACCAAACTTACCCCATTACAGACATAAAATAAAATAAAAACATCCTAAATTACTCTTTCTGAAACTAGGTTATTTATGCTCAGATTTTTCCATTCTCATTCAGTTAACTACTTTTAGGGTCATGCACTTTCGTGGAAATTTTTCCATACCAACTGTGTGTTAAAACTGTATACCACTGCTTGTGTTTCTTGGTTGGCTGGGTTTATTTCAGGTACATGTCTACTACTGTCAGAGGAAACAAATGTGTCCTAAATGGCCTGGTCAAAATGAGTAATGGATTCTCTCGCAGACGGCCGCCAATTACAAGGGAACAATCGCCAGCCCAGGCATACCTAATTGCAGTCTAACGAGCTATCAATGACCTTCACAATGTTAGTTTCGCTCAGTTTATTACAATCCACTTAATTAACTTCGGAGACAATATATTTACTATTTAGCCTAACTACCCTAATTTAAACTCCTTAGCAGTCGAATTTTGGCAAATTGATCAACGAAACTTTATCTGGGACTGTGTATATAAATATTTGTTTTAACTTAGATTCATACCTCTGTTTTTATTTGCTTTATAAGTATGTATTTTACTATAATCCGAACCTACACCCTTTACATCCTCTTGGCAGTCGAATTTCAAAACTTTGAAAAAAAATTATCACACACACTATATTTTTTAAATGTTAATTATGTTAAATTTTGTACCTCAAGCTCTTGTAGATTGGAAGATATACACTTTTCTTCATATAGGAAAAAAAATCCTTCACACCATTCAGGGGTAGAGTAATTAAAATAATTTTTTTGTTTTGGTTTGTTTACAACTTAAAACTAATACATATATAAACTTCCATTTGATTTACTTTGTAGATGTGTAGTTTCTTTAAACAATATTGACTTCCTTTCACCCATATAGGGTTGAAAATTTCGTAATAATGTACAGTCTAGTGTTTAAGTTTGTGAAATACCACACAAATAAAAAAGTTTCATTAAAATCCTTACAAATGTTGTTGAGTGATGATGGAAAAAAAAACAGACCAAAATTTTATAAACCATATACGTGCATTTCCGTTCTAAATAATATTTCGCATAGATTTATTTTTACTTTTTCATGCAATGTGCAGATATTTTACCCGAAACGATTTTTAATTAGTAAAATAGTAATGTAATGAATATTTTATTATAATCTAATAAATATGTTTCTTCTTTTTTCTTTGATTTTTGACACCCACACACAGAAGAGAAAATAAATAACATTTTAAAAATCATTCTATTTGTGAACCCGCATGCCAAATTAAAATTGTGTAAGTTACATTTTGAGCAAAAGGAGAACGTCAAAATCAAGTATTTTCAGCACGATGATCGTCATGAATACTCACTGCGAGAAATGAGCTTCACAGATTGTATTAAATATATTGTTTGCCACTCTAAATGAATGGTCAAAGAAGTTATGTTTTTTTGTCGCTGAGACACATGGCCGAAAATTGAAAGGAAAAAAAAAAACACGCCAACTATTGTAGACCGCATCAAATTCACCACTTGCTAAGGGTGCCTTTTAACAGATTATAACAATGGTTCATAAATGTCTGCTAGACCTGCGTTTGTCAGTTATTGTGCAGAATACACGCGTAGAACAACAACTTAGAGCATCCATAACTTATAATTCCAACAAAAAAAAATTCACAGAATTTAGAACTTTATTAAGCTAGAGCGACCATAACTTGGAAAAACACGACCTATAAATGCCGAAACTTAAGATAACGTTACACATGGCCAATATAATATCTTAAAAAAAATCGATAACTAAAAGATTAATGTCTTAAATTTATCATAACTTATAAACACAGCACTTAAAAATATCACAACTTAGAGCTATTACAAGTTAGAACCACATTACACAGAATAGGATCCCGGGTGTGTTTCTGACAATAAGTACAATAGCAGCTCCGCCTGTTGTTCGTGTCCGACCCGACTGTACCGCCCAGTTGCGTCCGTGAAGCGTGTGTACCGCGCGGGTTGGAAGAGGGGTGAAGAGGGGCGTGGAGGGTTTCGGTCCCGATTTTTGTTGCGTTGCTGTCACGGAGGCAGGACGTGTAATCCCGGCTCTGCCGACGCCCCATTTCCATATTTATAGAAACGCATAATGAGACGGACGGACAGACAGTCGGTGGGAAGTTGAGTGATTCCGCGCGCCGCGCCGGGAGGAATGCGGGGTTGGTATACCTGGGGCGGCGCGTCTCCGCGCGGCAACTCATCTCAGCTCCACGGGTCGCGCCCGAAGTAAGGGGGGGAGAGAGTGGCTGACAAAGGAGTTTGTCGCAGCGAGCTCGTAGCTCGCAACCGGCTCCTGTCGCCGCTTCACCAGGCCTGGCCCGACCACAGAATCAGGACATTAGCCGTCACACGTGAAGCCGTTCTTCACCCCATTTCTAGAGACCTGCAAAATTCGCGGATTCATTCGGTGATAGGCTAGAATTCAAACACATATACCTCTTAGATAATTTTGCCATTGGCTTACTGTTCATCTGGACGAATCTTAACCGGTTATAAACCCTCAACCAAAGAAGGATCGAATCAGAGACAAACCAGCTGAGACGACTTACAAGTCGGCAGCCAATGAACTTGCGTTATTTGCCCGAGTGTACAGGGGTATGTGCAGTCTATCCTGAAGGCCATTGAAACCGCGAATTTTGCAGGTCTCTACCCATTTCTTATTTTTAAGTAACAATATGGCGGCCTTTTTTTATATTTTTATCAACAGTTTTAACTGTAGTTAGGCTATTTTGAAAATAGAATTAGATCAAAATATTACCTACTGGTTAGTATCTATGTTTATATATAGGGGCATGCATATTTCGCGAAAAGATTCCGAGACGAGATGAAAGTTAAAGCACTGTAGCATCGTCTGTGTTTCGTGATTGGGTGAGTTTCTTTCAGGTACGTGTCGATTTTTACAACACCTATCACAGTAACTCATTGCTAGATACCTGTAAAATTCGCGATTTCAAATCCCTAAAGGATAGACTCCATGATCCTCTATGCACTCGTCCAAATTACATCTGCTGATTGGTTACCGACTCGTAACACCTGTTGACTAAAATGATCGTGATTCGCTAATTCTTCTGTTAAAGATTTTTCATTGGCCCGGAGTCCTTCAGATAAACTGTGGCCCAATCACTGAAGCAAAATAATGTCAAAAGTATTTGGACTCTATCCTATCGCGAAATGAATCCGCGAATTTTACAGGTCTCTACTCATTGCGGAACCAAATGCGCTCTGAGTAGCTCGGTAAAATAAGGCAACGACTTCTCTCGCAGACGGCCGCCGATAACAAGGGAGAAACAGCAAGCGAGGGTTTTATACTAATCTTTACTAATATGCATTAGTGTATTGTCTAGGTTTGAACCATAATTTATGCACGTTTTTGAAGAAAGGGGCTTTGATAAGAGCATCGTTGTCTTACATATCAAGCAAGCATCATTTCGAAATCTATATTAGTTAATAAGTTATAAGCAAAATGAAAATAGCATTGAATCTTATGAGGTTAACGCGGGTTGCGTAGTGCCCCTGAAACACTGGAGTGGCCTCTTGATGCACAAGATTTAACAAGGAAAAAGTTTTTTTTTTTTTAAATTTTTAAGTATTTCAATTATCACAAGCCAAAGTGTTAGAAAGTTTGGTAACTCACATAAAATTATGCGAAACTAACAGAAACTTTGTCAATGCCTATTAGGTATATTTTTCAGCTTAAATTTAATAACGAAGACTTCTTACATATTATACAAGGATTATGTGTAAATTTACGGGTAATGAATGTACTTCCTTGTGACTCAAAACTCACAAAGAGTCATCGTGGTATAGTAAATAATACTTAAAATAAACTTGATTAGCGATAACATTGTTCTTCTTTCGAGTGCATGATTATTCCGTTTACAACGGAACACCATTTAAAAATGGAAATACAGCGCGGTTAATACGAATATCTGCACCTATCTGGAATACAAATAACGCTTTGTTTATTAGAGGTGCATTTTACAATTTACGTCTATAAATTTATAGTAAAATCAACTATGTGTGATAGTAAATTATCGGAGTTTCACAGAGGCCCCTGAAGAATACTTAATTATCAATTTCACAGAATTGTTTTAAATTTGTTTTTTGCGATTTCCGTAAAAATGCTCAGCATCAAACAGTGGTGCGTTTTATTTTGTTATTTTTGCCAGTGGCCCAGAGTTAATATTATAACACGCCCGCCTGACTCTCGTTAATTAACGTTCGGGTGTCGGCTCTGTGTTCAATTAATGAGTCTGGATGTGAGGGTCTCGCCCCATCAGTCGCGTTCACCTCTTTACCGTATGGGCGTGAAGTAATATAATATTGCATATTCTCCCCACGAAGATTCTTTTATATAGAATGCATACAATAATATTTATTGAATAAAAAAGAGCCGGTGTAACTCAGTATATGCGATAGAAATGAAACTTGTTTGGCAATTCAAAGCTCGACTCGTAAGTATATCGTACGGGGTAAAACGGCAGAATGTGTGAGAGAGAAAGAAGATTTTTGAGTAATGATTAATTAACAATAAATATTACCCTCTGTTGAAATACTCACACTATAAAGAAAAACTGTGCGTGTTACTATTTCTTCGAACAATTCAATTTGGAACACGCCAAAACTCTAAACGAAATATGATATTAATAACAAGTAGCGCTATCTGTGCGGGTAATGCATGAACTGTCTCAAAAGTGCTCTCTACGCTGCTGGTTGAACAAGGAGGAACGCGAGCGCGCTGGAAGCAAATATAAAATTCAAGGCATTCACAGCTGACTGTATAGGATATCTATATTTATTTTGTGAAACAAGCGAATGCACACACTCTCTGTGTTATTCCTTCGTCCATCTATATCTCTCTGTTCTATAGTCTTTATTTGGGTAGGGGACGAATCATCACACAAAGAGGAAAACTAAAACGAGCCCAGCTACGTACGAGTATATAGAATAGTGCTTTCTTTATATCTATCCTATGTCCTTTTCGCGTCAGAAAACGTTGCGTTTAAACTAGGCCTTGAAATTTTACTCTCATCGCGTCCAAAGAAGATTCACTTTAAAAATAATTTCTCTAAACGTTATTTAATTGGCAAAGAACTGACAATGCATTTCACGCATGAACACTTTTTGTAAACTAAATATTGTGCTACAGAAGCTGTCTAGTAGCGAGTCGTGGCGAGGAGAAATGGTGCGGTATCGCTTGTAAAGATTAAGTTCCAGATACGCCGCGCCAGACGTTTTGCCATCGAGGAACTGTAGGACTCGGAGGTGATCGTACGTGTTAGTACTAAAAACCTAGAACTAAAAAATAAAAATAAAAATTAGTTATCATAAAATTTTTAAATACATTTTTAACTCTAAGTTAAATAAAAAATTCCATTATTGTTATATTTATAGATAAAATAACTTCTCAAATACTTGGAGACCTGGTTTATAACAAAGAAAAATATGTTTTCTAACTTTTTTTACGCATAGACATGGGTTTTGTAATTCAGTTCATTTATTTAGTCTAAATCACTCCGCCGAGCGTAAAAAAAAATGTAGGCATTTTCGATGCGCCAGCTAACGCGCTAACACAACAGCGGTCGTGGGTTCAGTTCCCCGCTGGAGCCCGATATTTTAGTAGCTTACTTTCAGTCACATTCTTGGAGGGCATAACGGGCATAACGAGCATAACGAGAATAACGAGAATAACGTAATACGTACGTAAGCCATACATCTGCAAACATAAAGCTGGGACACGTTAATAATCGCTCTTTATGAACAAAAAGTCGAAAGTCTAAAAACGGCTTTGCTGTTTCTTTAGAAATTTCTCTTCGATTTAAACTATTATTATTTTTTTGCAAGGCGAACCAAATATTTACTCGATGAAAATAAATCTTATGTGTAAGATAAACATCTAACAACATGTTCAATTAAGCCGAAGAAACCATTACGTTTGTATGAATCAAATGACTACATTTATTCAACAATAAAAATAAAAATATATTTTTTGCTACAAACAAATTTCTTTCTTCAATGTAAGCTAATATGTATACATCTGCCAAATTCACGGTATTATTAAATTTATGAACAGACCTGGATGCAAAGTATCATACATTTTGATACTCCCTGTAAGGCTCATGTGTTTCCTTGACACACCCTGAAGGACGATAAACTTGCGCAGGAAAATTTCGCGTGGAAAAATAATTGAACGTCGATTAGACTGCAACATGATATACCTGCGGCACAGGTTCCTTCCTTGCAATTGGCGGCCGACTGCAAGAGAAGACACTGCCTTATTAGACCGAATCACTCTAGCACACGTTAGCTCCCGCTGAATTATTATGATTGGTGTGCTGACAGAAGACATGTACTTGAAAAAAAAAAAAATTAATCACTAAACACAAACGATGCTACAATGTTTTTTTTTTTAATTTTAATAGTAACAACTGTAAGTGTTGTAAAGTTATAGTTCATGGTCACAATTAAAGAGTAACTCAAACAGTTTTAGATAAGTGCATGCGCGAATACTGCTTGTTGTTTTCTCTTGCAGCGCCGCTACGCAAAATGGCGACTCCTGAGCGAAAAGCGTTATGTGTTCTGCAATTTTCTAAGAATAAATCAGTAATTTCAGCCCTCCCAATTGGTATCTCTTTTTACGAGAGTAGTTGAATGTCGAAGTCCCTGACCGTTGGATTGGTTGAAATGGTCGCGACGACTGAGCTCCTTTTCGCTGGCCTCCTCGTTCACCTGACATATTAAAACAATGTGATTTTTTTTTTTCATTTGGGGGCTATATAAAAGAACGCGTATACGTTCCGCCGCCATTTAATGACTTTCCAGAGTTGAGTCACAGAATTGAAGAGGCTATTACTTCCATTATTCCGGACGTGCTAACCAAAATGCAGGAAGAATTGCACTTTAAGTTGGAAGTGGGCCGTACAACTAAGGTGAACATATTGGACATTTGTAAGGAAAACTAGTTTATTTTACGTTCAATTTGATGTTATGATTTGTTTTAAATAGTCTAAATTAAACTGTTATAATATACCTTTTAAACTGGAACTTTTTTTATGAACATCCTGTAAATGTTTTAGTACTCTGGACCAATGAGTAGATACCTGCAAAATTCGCGGATTCATTCGGTGATAGGCTATAATTCAAACACATATACCTCTTAGATAATTTTGCTATTGGCTTACTGTTCATCTGGACGAATCTCAACCAGTTATAAACCCTCAACCAAAGAAGGATCGAATCACAGACAAACCAGCTGAGACGACTTACAAGTCGGCAGCCAATGAACTTGCGTTATTTGCCCGAGTGTACAGGGGTATGTGCAGTCTATCCTGAAGGCCATCGAAACCGCGAATTTTGCAGGTCTCTACCAATGAGAGACCATCAAGGTAAAAGCATCGAATCACAAGCTATCCAGTCGAGACTTATCACAAGTTAGCACCCAATGAACACGTGGGTTTGCTTTTGAAAAGCAGAGGGTAATAGAGGTCATTAAACCCGCAAATTTTACCTTCCTCTACTTGTCACTAGGGACTGGAATAAATACGGGGGTTCAATGACCTTCAGGTTAGACTACACAGTCCTCTGTATACTCAGGCAAATCACGCAAGTTCAGTGACTGCTGACTTGTAAGATGCCTCAACTGGTTTTCCATGATTCGATACTTCTTTATTTGAGAGGTTCTCACTGGCCCAGAGTCGCCCAGATGAACAACGAGGCAATAGCAAAAGAAACTTAAATGCAAATGTATTTTAATTTTACCCTATCGCGAAACGAATCCACGAATTCTTCCGGTCCCTACTAATCACGTATGCGCTCTTTGCACATTATTATAGACAGGACAATTTCGCGGATATATTTGGAGATATGTTAAGATTCAAGTAATTATACCTTTGTGTTGCTTCGGCTTTTAATTCACTGTTAATCTGGAGGACTCTAGGACAATTAGAGACACTAAATCAATTAATCACCAGTTACCCAGTTGAGACGTCTCACAATCCAGCAGCCAATAAACATATGACGTTTTCCCGAGAATGCAAAGTATCCTGCCGTCTAAACTAGAGGTCATTAAAACTGCTAATTTTTCCAGTCCCTACACATTATGATTTGTCTCAAACTTTCTCAACATAATTTTACTAACTATAATTTTATAGCGGTGGAAAAATGCGAGGGAATCTTTCAGTACTCACCAGAGATATGTAACATTTAACATAGGCAACGAGCAAATTCATGAGTTCTCATGTTGCAAAAACACTAATAACGCAAACTTCGGACACGAAATTGTTACATAGAATTCTTTAAAATAATGCCGAGCGTGATAAATATACGCAAAATTGTATTTTAAACTATATTTATCATCGATAATCACACGCAGTTTCCGCACCCGACGCTAGAATTCGCTGCTGGAGCAGCTACGACGACTATCGAATCATTCAATTTATAGACATGAAATTTAAACTATATAATGAAACGTGTCCGATAAAAGCGTAAAAATATTCTAAATCCAAGCTTTGTACATGATTTTCAAGGAATTTTATTTAAATACTGCCCGTCTTGTTAAAATTAAATAAACAGTTAATACTATTAAGTTTTTCTTTGGTTTTCAGAACTTTGATTCGTACTATCTGCCATAGATGGCAGCACCGTGGCTACGCGTTCCCGCTCCAAGCATCATTGCTCACTTGAGCTGATTTTTGACCAGTAGGCCTACTGCAGACTGCAGGCAGGATTATATTTTGGGAATGGTGAAGTTATAACGCAGAAAATAAGTGTCAAGGCGAAAAGGGTTCTGCAATTATAGTGTTACTCACTTTGGCTTATTGTAAAATTCGATTTGTGATCTTTGTAGTTAGATTTGTATTTAATACGAAATACTTCTCCACAACCTTGACAACAAAATGTTGTCAACTATTGCCGTCGTCTTCATATTTGGGAGTGTTCGTGCGACCGGCAGATGAAACGCTGGGCGAGAGAGCCCGTATCGACAGATCCATCTTTGTAATCGTGAGCCAATGCCGGAGCCATGCGCAGGAGACGAGAATCTCTCTACATCATAATTAGTCTATGGAGCGGCCCCGGGCGCCGTCGCGTGGCCGCCTCGCCCCGGACCACCCGCGGAGCTGGTGGGAGGGGCGGAGGGGGGACGGGATACTTTCAATTATTGCAGGTCCCGGAGATCAGGCTCGCCACTTAATCACGTGCACGGCCGCCGGGCAGACTGTTTCCCCACCTCCCTCCGTCTAAACTCCCGCACGCTCCTCCCTCCCCTCCCAAACCAACCCAACAACCATGCACTTCTCTGGAACAGGGGCCACCGAAAAACTTACCGCGGTAATTAGCCGCCCTCATTATCCCGCTGGCGTCCCGCCAGCCATTTTGGATCCGTCCGCGGGCCGGACATGACGTCGTCGCAGTGCGGCCAAGGAGGTGGGGGGGGGGGGGGAACTGCAGCTGGAGGAGGGGTATTACGTGCGTGTTACTGCGTCGCTCTCCCCCCCTTCCCAACACCCCTTCCACCCGCTTCCCCCCACCCAACTAAACTCGCGTCGCGCGATAGTAATCGCATTGTCGCGCGTCGCGCAAGGGTACGTCGACCATCGCGCGATAGCGTGCGAATATCTGGCTCCTGCGTAGGTACATACAGCCAATCTTTATTTATTTATTTTCTCAGGATAACACGAGGGTTCTTCTCAGCCAGAGATAATTATGATATTTGACCTTTACTGTCGCGCCTTTAATGCAGTGCTCGTCACTGAAAATTACATTACTTGAAACTGAACACGAGTAAAATGATTCTGTATTACTCTACAAAATAGTAACACGAAATATGAGTTACAACAGTAGAATTACATTTAAAGAGCGTATGAAATAAGTAGGGGCATGCAAATTTCGCGCAAAAATTTCGAGACTAGATGTAAGTTAAAACACTATAACATCGTCTATGTTTCGTGATTGGGTGAGTTTCTCCCAGGTACATATCGATTGTAACAACACCAATCACTGTGATTCAGTGTGGAATTAACGCGTCTTGAATGGCTCGGTCAAATAAGGCAACTACTTCTCTCGCAGACGGCTGCCTATCACAAGGAAGAAACCTCTGGTGTGGGTATACCTTGTTGCAGTCTAATAAGTGTTCAGATCTATTCGCGAAAAATGCCTGCCTTTAGAAATAAGTTAAGAAATTTCTTAACATACGATATTATGACAAATATAATATGAAAGAATGAAAATTAAATATTTTAAATACAGCGAAGAATTTTTTTTTGGAATCACTTTATTGTTATAATTTCTCACCCACCATCAGAACCATACGCTTTGTCAGTAGGTGCTCTAAGTCTGTTGTACGCTTCTAGGAGGCGAAAGAAATATGATTTTCACATTTTTCCATGTAGGCTACATAATTTTACCTCTTGTATTTAAACTAAACTTTGTGTGTAAACTTGTGTGCAGTTATATTTATAAATTTTAACTTTATACTTCATACATGTGCTAGTTTTAAAAACATTTTTCATGTCTTGATCTATTTATGAAATATGTTTTTTTAAAAATGATAACTTGTTAAGGAGGTTAGGAGTTTGTTGCCATTATTTAATAATTGGAGTCAAAATTAAAACGAACAACCATGTCACATTATAATTTGGACATAATATTTTTTTTAAAAAATAAAGTTTTAAACTAATTTCTTACTGACGTAACGGTGTA
The DNA here is from genome assembly GCF_032445375.1 of Bacillus rossius redtenbacheri. Lineage (NCBI taxonomy): Eukaryota > Metazoa > Arthropoda > Insecta > Phasmatodea > Bacillidae > Bacillus > Bacillus rossius. The sequence goes on along the minus strand of NW_026962011.1, from coordinate 23,027,729 downwards.
TTAAACAAACTTCCTGGATTAGCATTTATGCGTTTTTTTTTCTTATCGATTGGTAACCTCGGTGAAGTCAAATTTAGATCAGAAACCCGCTCCAAAGACACGGAGGTGGCGATAGCTAAGACCACGACATTCGTGAACAGTCGTTGGTGACACCACACGCTTGCAAATCGAAGACACAAGTGCGTCGCGTTGCAAAAAGAGAGGCTGATTTGCTGATCCACGAACTCCAGATCACTGCCGTGAAAAATGTTTTGTGGTATGCCGAACGATCTTTAATTATTACCGGCCTAACACCTTGGAGGCGCGACAGGCCTGATGCAGGGTTGCAAGGGAAGAAACCGTCCAAGACCTAAGGCCCTGCAGTAAGGAACCACCACAGCACTTGCCTGTTGTCTGACCTGAGGAAGCAGTGGAGGACAGACATCAGCATACCCGGAGCAGGTTACTCTGTATTTCCTTGGGCAATATGTAAATATAATCGTGTAGCCTTTTTCTTGTTATGATAGTGTAAAATAAGAATTTTCGCTTCCTTCAAATTACAGAATAAAATTAAGTAAAAATTTAATTTGTCAAGACCTCCGTATATTTAATGGAAGGACAGTTTTTTTTAAACCTTTATTTCTCTAGGGGTTATAATTTTTTTTGACCAGCAGTGGAGTCTACTCGGAATGGATTACAATAAGTGATAAAAAATTTTATTAGTTTATTTTTAATGCAATGACCCCAGTGTTCTTTTACTGTGGTATACCACACGAAAATTCCAGTCGGCTGGTACGATAACTTCACGAGGTAGTTACGGCAGGCAGCACCCGGGCTGACCCTGCTGGCAGGTGAGATGCTGAACCCGCGATTACAAACACGCCTGCCTGTTTGGTTTCATTTTTTTTATTTTTTTATTTTCTTTCTTCTTTTTTTTTTTTTTTTAAACGGTCCTTCCTGGGCGACGGGCCACCATTACACACAACACAACAAAGCCCGCAGTTCGCCGGGAGCCAATGGGAGCACAGCGCAGGGCAGGGGCAGGCCGGAACTGCGTCGTTAAACTGCTACGCGGGACGTGAAAAGTCCGCCTGCGTCACTTCCGCCGTCGGATTCGAGCACGCCTCCTACCCCCCTTCCACCCCTTCCAACCCCACTCTTACCGTCGAGTACACGGTTGCTAGCCTGCCCGCCCTCCTTATCCGACAACACAAAAAAAATAATAATAAAGGACTCGCGTACAGCAGATACATTCTTTTGTTTGCCGGAGTGGTGTTTCAAAGACGGGTGTACCGAAAACGCTTTTCGCTGTTGCGTTTCTCTTCCGTACATTCGTGCAGGGGAAGAGGTGTGGTGGTGGAGTATTGGTTGGATAGTGGAAGGGGGAACTAACGCACGAACAAACTCTCCCCCCTTTTCCCCACTAAACCCCCCCCCCTTACACCACAACCACCGCCCCACTCCTTCGTCCAAGGCCCACTCGGCAGCGCGCGACGCCCCTGGCGACCGACCAATCAAAGCGGCCCGTCGACGTGCACGTAACTACTCCCCCTCTACTTCCCCTTTTTTACAACCATGATTTCGACCCTCAGCACTATTGTAAACATGGAAATCGCGAGTGAGGTAAAAGGAAAGCACGTAAAAGGATGGTTGCCCTTCAATAAACACATAAAACGGCTATCTCCCCACCACACCCCTTCTTTTTTTTCCCCCCCTTTTCCCCTCCTGGCAATGTTTGCCTTTTGATCCTGGGATGTCTTTAATTGCGCGGGAAACTGCGGACGGCCGGGTACACGGGTGCGTGGAGGTCAATAAACGAAACAGACGAATAAAAAAAAACAAAAAAAGAACAGTGTAGAGCAAGTGAGCGAGAGACGGAGAAAGAGAGGAATAATTAAACGGTGGTATTGTTGTCGAGCCGGGGGAAAAACAAAAGAATTGAGAGGTTCTTACACACACTAATTAAATGGTCTCTACCCTCCCCCGCCCCGTCCCCACACAATCACTATCTTGTTTGGTCGACGGCGTGGGCTCGGGGCGAAATGCTGCTGCAGCCGCGGCGATCAGCCCTCGGCCGGGTAACTGCGCATGCGCCGTGTCACATCCCCGCGGAGCGCCCAGCCGGGGCTTGAGGCGTCCGCTAGGCCGGGCGAGACTGACTCTTCCCCGAGCCGGCGTGGTCCTAGCGTCGACACTTCAAGCCTTCACTCTACGGTCTTATGGTGGAACATTCCCTTACAACACACACAAAAAAAAAATTGGTTGTCTGTAAAGTCGGTTTACGGACGATAGTTTAACGTGACAACGTCGTAACAAAACATTGATGAAATGATTGCATACTTTTATGAATAAAATTGAATCATTTTTATTGAATTATCACTATTTTGAATGGATACAAAGAAGGAGTGAAATGAAATCTACAATTTAATTGATAAATTTGCTTTTATTTGCACTCATTAATTCAAATATGTTTATTACTTTAACGAAGATTTTATTTTAACTATAACTTTTATACATGTTTGCTATTTAACTTCTTCTAATCTGTGTTATTCTGTTAAGGATAGGACGATGATAGAAAAGGAGGAAACGAATGGGAGTGTTTCAAGTTTAAGAGGCCACTCCAGTGTTTCAGGGGCACTACGCAACCCGCGTTAACCTCATAAGATTCAATGCTATTTTCATTTTGCTTATAACTTATTAACTAATATAGATTTAGAAATGATGCTTGCATGATATGTAAGACAACAATGCTCTTATCAAAGCCCCTTTCTTCAAAAATGTGCATAGATTATGGTTCAAACCATGACAATACACTTATAGATATTAGTAAAGATTAGTATAAAACCATAATTTATGCACGTTTTTTAAGAAAGGGGCTTTGCTAAGAGCATCGTTGTCTTACATATCAAGCAAGCATCATTTCTAAATCTATATTAGTTAATAAGTTATAAGCAAAATGAAAATAGCATTGAATCTTATGAGGTTAACGCGGGTTGCATAGTGCCCCTGAAACACTGGAGTGGCCTCTTAATGTGCCTCGAAAAAGTCAAATCGATGGTTGTTCCAATCGAGTGGAAGAGAAATATATGCGGCGCAAGCGTACAATGAGCGTAACGGGACAAAGCGAAACGGGACAATGAGTCATCCTTTTTCGTGCGTGCAGCCGGCGTTCATCGATTTATTAGACGTTGTCACGTCAAAAAAAAAATCCTGTACTTTTTACAAAATAATTCCCCGGAAACCAGTTGCCAAGAAGTTGTTTGTAGCACTACCAGAAGGATATTGAAGCTTTGTAATATGGTTATTTTTGCATATATGAAATAATTTTTTTTTCAAGTTACATAATACTGAGAACATATTACAAAAATTTGGCGCATAATCTTAAATTTTATTTTATGTTTCATCCAAGCATAATTGTTTTAAACCATGGAGAAGATAATCAAATATTCGGCAATTTGTTATTTTACTTTATAATGCTTATTGATGTACACAGTTAAAACTAGAAAGCTATTCAGAGAACGGTTTACAAATTACTTTGACCTTTTGAGGTAATGGGACAACACAAAGCATAAATTCCCTGGTAATGAATACAAAACCAGTATTACTGCGAATACTTTTTGTAGTGATACGTTTATTTTCAGGTAAATGTACACATTTACAACTATCTGAAATTTAAAATGAACATTTCTGTTCCATGTACAAAGAAATACTTACGGTGCATTTACAGTACTGTGTATAAAATTTTTCATACCAAAAAACGTCCGTGAAAACACTCTTTTTTCACTGTCCAAAAAATACACGTCAAAGACGAAAACATGGAATAAGGCTTGTATAGACAACTGCAATGGCTCGCAAATGTTATTCTCGTAACCAGACACCTTAGATATAGGTTAAATGGCTTGTAAACAAACAATTAAAGATTTTTTTATATTGTCTGATTACGAATAGCATTTAAGAGTAATTGCACTTGTCTATAAAAGTTACGTTTGAGGTTTAGTATTTAACGTGAAGGCTAAACCGGGTGTTTTCACGTATTTTTTTAGGTATGAAAAATTCCCAACACAGTCGGTATTGTATATTTTAGGTTGCAATTATAGGGTCACTGATGCTTAAAGTCCCATCGATGTGCGTTACCGATGAGAAGCCTGCCCTGCAGTTCGGTGCCTAGTAGTACACTGTTAAAAGTGTTCACCTTAAATTTACGAAGAACAAAGGTTACAAATTATCCAAGGATCATCATAAACGAATTCGCCAATTTACGGGTAAAAAGTTCATATACTTTGAATACGAACCCACAAGAATAATTTTGTTTTATAAGAAAAAATTCCAAAACTTTTTAAGACTCATACAAAAAAAAACTTATTTCTTACACGTTTGCGTTCACCTTGTTAATGCCGAACAGCTCTCGGTAGTTGAAGTACGGCGTAGTTTCTACGAAGAAAACAGTTATCTGAAATGACGAAGAACTCTTCGCTTATTCTTCGAGGAAAAGTCCGTAAATTTACAGTAACTTTTAACAGTGTAGAGGCTGTAAGGCATGCTATACGCGAGCAAGTGTCGCCCTTAGCGACCACGCGATTATAGAGCTCGTGTGTCGTCGACAGCCGGGTCAATACAGACGGTTACCCACAATACTGACCAGGGGTGTTGGTGCAGCCATGACTAATTCACTGGAAAGCACATATTAAAAATTAGTGTTGGCGTTTTTATTACTTTTTATTCTTATTTATTTATTTTAATTTTCTAAGCGCCCACCAACAAAGTACAATTTAGGCTAGCACTATACAAGCATAAAAAAATACAAATATAAAGACATAAATATAGAAACTAAATCAGAGAAAAAATTAAAATGAAAATATAATTGTAGACGAGGATATCCAATAATACACAACATATTGAAAAGCGAATACAGTCAAAAGAAAAGAAAAAAGTACTACTGAAATATTTAACACCAAGGAATTCACTATTAAATTCGCAGTCGAAATGCATATACTCGTAATATTTCATAAATTGATATTAATAATTAATATTAATAAAAGTGAATTACAATTTTTTTTATCATCAATAAGTATCTAAGGTTGCAATACGGGCTGACAGAGCAGGACTCAGTTGGGACCTCAGAAGGCCCACTTTTACTCCCTTTGCATTGAGGCCACACACTCAGAGTCAGGCCGCCTTACTTCCTGCATATTTTTATCTAGGCTAAAAAATTAGAGAAAACTTTATTAAACTGTATTAAATCATCCCTGTTTCACAATTTTGACGCCTCCACAGGGAGGGGTTTAACATTTCAGAGTGGTCCCCCTGTCCTCTTCCCAAGTGATCTACACACTTGTCTGCGTAAATAAGATTTATTTTTCGTTTATTTGTAATATAATAGAATCAAGTAAGCATGCTATTACAATTTTTTTCAACAACTCCATATCTTTGCCTTGCTAGATGCACGCCTACAGGTCACCAGGCTCATCACAGCGCTAATTAATGCATGTGGCGGGATGATACAGAAAGTAGATCACAAGAATTACTTCCAAAAATGTCCACCTAAGCGCGAAGCAGCTACAATTGGGTAGGCATCCCGGGTTGATGAGAGTTTTGAGGTTAGGGTTGGCACTCGATACTGACGGTTATTTTCGTAGCAAGTGCCGGAGCGCGTGCGCCGAGATCGAGGTCAGATCCGAGCCTGGAGTTTAGCGACGTGTGCTAGACCACTCACTCCACCGTGAATATTCAGACGAACGGGATAAAAAAAAAATTTATATTTAATCGCAACCATGCGGGTAACAAGAGCGTTTCCCGGGAAATGAAGGATCACGATAACCCACGGTCTAATAGGTCTCCGCTCCCCTACCCTCGCCGGCACGCCCATAATTCCTCCCGGCTACTTTCCATGTCGATGAATTTTTTCTCCTTCATTTTTTTAATTGATTACAAGTCATGTTTCCCATCGAGGCATCTCGCATTCAACCTCACGTTCGCTCGTTACCGTGTCGATGCAAGGCCTCGGAAGAGAGAACGAGAGAACGAGAGAGAGAGAGAGAGAGAGAGCGAAGGAACGAATGGGGTAGACAAAGGGAGGAAGCGGATACGTGTAGTTTTTTCAGGTTTAAGGCTCTTCTTTCTCATACGTCTGGTCGGTTATTTCATTTTTTTTTTCGTTAGTGTTATGTGAGGGCTTTTCCTGTAAATTTATAACGATAGCTCTTGCATTTTGTGTTTTGCCACCACCTTTTCCCAACAGACATTTAATAAAAACGACAGAACAGCGTAAAAATATTCTCGCAAGTGTTCGTAAACAGTTCAAGATTTACATTTAATATCTAAGTATCTGGTGACCCAACAACGAATACGTACAAGAAAGTAATCGCGATATATTTTCGGGAAAATCCATGGAGTTAGGAGTTGACAGTAGAGGGCGTGCTGTGACGTAGTTGAAGTCACGTTTTAACCTCACCATCGTCATATTATTCGGCCAAAAACCTTGCGGTAATGGTGCTTGATAACGTCAGACTATGTTTAGTAAGTATGAGTTATATTCTCAGTCATTAAAAACAATCATTTTCATAAAAAAAAAATAGTTATTTAAAACTGTTTACACAATGTAAACACTACACTTCGGTCAATTTTTGGCAGTATGACCAGTATGTCGCAACAATTAACTGAAAATAAAAACGGTTTCACACACACAGCATGTAATCATGCAGAAATGGTAACTCCCTGGGATTTTACAAAATTTTTTGTAACAACAAAAAAAAATAGCCAACTCGGCACGTGATACAGAGCCATAAGAACTCCGCCTGCCCGGGCACACATACAGAGATCCGAGTTTCAGAAGAAACAACGGGAATAGAAAACTACTCAAGATATCCCGTTTGTGTCTGTTTACGAAAAGAATTTAAGAATGCGTTAGGGGGCGAATGAGTATTTATGTTTCCGTATTTCGTTTCTAAGCTGAATATATTTAGGAGAGTGAAAAGAACTACATTGCGAGTTTTCAGAATAATTTTTTAACGTGGATCATCGGATACTGATTCGTGAAAGCTCCCAAGGGTATTGCACTACATCTTTATATTCATTTCTCCGACGTATAATTTTATGGTTACTGCTCAAATCCTACGCACGTCGAGAAAACTGCGCGACAGTTCAGAGCCTTGCGCTTAGAGGCGATACCGCGTTAGAAGCACCAGCGACCGTCGCACTTATCATCCCGCCTCACTAACACAAATACACCCCTGGTGTTTCTAGCACTGTATCTCTAAGCGCAAGGCTGTCAATTGGCGCTCAGTCTTATCGTCGTACATAGGACAACTATGAAATTTTAGAGGTAACCATAACATTATTTGGCGGAGAAATGAAGATAAAGGTGTACGGTAAGGTTCTTGGGTGCTTTCAAGAATCTTTACCGGGCGATTCATGTCTAAAAAAAATTTCTGAAGAAAAAAAAACGCGTTTCAGCCCTTGCCGTCTCCTAAAGATCTAATTAAAAATACTAAATACGTAAGCAGAACTATTAATCCACCCACAGTGCATTTCGTAAACAGACACCAATCGGATATATTGAGCGATATTTTCAAATAGCGTGTTTTTTTTTCTGAAGCTCTGCATGCTGTATGTGTGCCCAGGTAGGCGGGTACTTACAGCGGAAGTCCTGTGCGACTGTGTACTGGCGACGATGACCACAAGGTTGACCAACGCGCTTCCACCAAGCGCTTCTTGTCCCTAATGGCTTGCGTGCGCAGTGCCGCAGGTATCGGCGATCACTTTCGAACTCGATCTGTGACAATGGAACTGACGGTGCGTATTGTCATCGCGATGAAGTAAGGAAGTATGGCGTCGTTTTAAGAGCCAATTGTTAATTATGTTTTGTTTCTTCACAAAACCCCCTAAAAACGAGAAATTAAAACCTTCTGATGATTTATACCTTAAAAATTTGTTTTAACACTAATATTGTAAAACAAGTTCTCCTAAATAAACCTTACCGATATGGTTCTCTTCTATTTAATAAATTAACCTGGGAACGGAATGTTTCAATAAACTTGCAACGAGAAAGTTAGTGACCTCTTAATACATTACTTTTAGACGTTGACGGGAACACACTAATTTTATTTGGTTTTACTTCCTCAGGTAAATCTTGACAGTAAAACTGTATCTTATACACACACACACACACACATATGAGCAAGTTTAAACCCTTTTTTAAAAATCAATTAAAAAGATTTTTGTTTTTAAAACCGTAATAATATTTTGAAAGATTGACCTCTTTGGGGCCTGTTGAATTGAAATATGATAGTCTAGAATTCGAACACGTTTTTTCTGTAATAGTGATCCCAGTTTATGTGACTAAATATTGAACCAGTACGTAGGACTGCGAAGTCTAGCGGAAGAGTCATTAAACGCGCGAATTTTTCAAGTCCAGAACAAAAATAAAACATATTGTGTGACACATTACCACAGTGCGTCGAAGTCTAACAAACGATAAAATAATTCCAGAAAAATACAGATGTCACTACTATGGACACAAATATGAAATAATTTTAGCCACTAGTATTTCACGGAAATTTTTTCACTCCAGGTTAGACTCAAATTTCCTATGTACGTTCTAGTATTTTTAAAGTGCTCATTGGTCGATTACCATGCCATATCCTTAGGCTGCACATGATTAAGTAGCCACTTCTTATCCTTATATTTTCTTAGGCTGGTATTCCAAGACACAAAAATAAGGGCTTAGGTGTTGAATAAGTTACAGTTTTCCCTAACCGTATTCCAAGTGCACACAACCGCTCAAAAACCCTGAGATAGGACACTACCAGTCTCTTATTTTTAGGGAACGGATTTTGGTATCATATCCGTGACCTATCTGTTACCCAAACTTCCGCGCATGCGCAGCGCTCTCTTTTTCAGTGATTTTGTCCAGATTGCGGACTAGCGTCTGGCGCGATTAACTCATAGGTATATAGTCACTTTCGTGAACTTCGAGGGGACGTATCAAGCACGTTGTTGTGTCAAATGAAACTTTATGTCAGCTATCCTATCCTAGAATACATTTTGTACACTTTAATGATCATGACAAGAAATAATCGCATCTTTAACAGTACTTGAGAAAATTAGAATGCCGGTTTCACTTTTGTGCGACGGTGTTACTATATTAGGATTTTTGCCGTAACAATTGTATCGATGGATGCGAAACGTCCGCTAGAATGGTTGGAAACGGTTTCTAGCCTTCCTTGCGCATGGCACCATTTATTAAAACAGTTACCATTTTTTGTTTCCTTATCTGGATTTGGTTTTGGAGACGTTTTGGAATACTGCCCGCGAGAAAGGTTACGGTTGCATCCCAAGGCAGTGCTTATTCAGTAACTTACCGGGACGTCAAGGAACACCGCCCTTAGGGTCGTAAAGCGTGCTTCAAGAGCAGCACAGTCCAATCATGAACGCGAAGCAGATGCAGACGTGTGTTTCAAGTCTGCTTCTGCTGCCCGATGGATTCTTCGGTGCCTGATCTCACGGGTATTGAGACGAACGTGGATGCGCCGCGAGCGCCGACGGCCCTCGCTGGGAATACGCCGCTGAGAGGCGGTGCGTGATCCCTGGCGGGACCGCTGACGATCCATCACCCGGCACGAGATCACTCTGCGTTGACAGCTGCACATCGCTTCCCCCCCCCCCCTCCCCTCTGCCACGAGAGCCGCCTCATTATGCGAGGCGAATATTAACGAATACAAATCATCCGCCTCGTACAGCTGGGGATGCCTGCCTGCATTTCCTTTCTTCGCCCTCTTCTCTTCCACCCCCCCTCCACCCCTTCCTTCCTCAACCATCGGCGTTTTGTTTTAACATCGGACGCGAGGGCTTGTTACGTGCAGGTTAAAGGGGAGGTGGGGGGAGGGTTCGAAGCGTGTAAACAAATCGAACACAACGTCGGAAGCTGGGGGAAATGCGCGGGACATGTTCTGCTTCGGAGCGATCGATGAATTACGACGAGCCCTGCCTTCGCTTCGCGTCTATGTTAATGCAGACGTCCCGGCCGCGGTACCACGAACCACGATAACATGAAATAATTATAATAATAATAATAAACTCTCTCTCGACATGAAACATGTTGCTCGTCAAAAGCGTACGCAAAGTGTATGGAAATTGAAGCTGCTTTTTTTTTTTAATTTCAAAGAACGCAGTTAATTTAATTTCTGAGTGAACGGCTCACGTTTATTTATTTATTTTTATTTTTCTCTCGGAGTCTCTGAGTGAAGTTTATTGGTTTCGAATCCTCTATGAATCATCAGGGTAGGTTGATGTTGAAGGTTTGGGTAACGTGCTACGGCTCAGCATTTACAAGTTGGGCTTCTTAAGGTTAGTATATTAATTACTACCTTTAGTTTAGTGTCTTAAATTGTTTGCACAATACTTAACATTCTCTCTACCATTGCAATGCTTGCTCGTGAGGACAGCGGCAGTAGCCTTAACCATTCATTAGCAGTTAGCGCAAAGAAAATCATGAAACTCTACGATGAGTTCTCTGTTACAAGTTTTCACCTTAAATTTACGAATAATACTGGTTACAAATCATCCCAGGATCTTCGTGAATTTACGGATATCTTCGTTAATCTTCGAGTACTTAGGTTACTTTTTTTGAACATGAATCCACAAGAACATTCGAAAACTTGTTAAGGCTACATCTATAACACGTTTTTGTTTTTCATTTCACGTGTCTATTTATCCTGAATACAATTGTAATTCATCGTAGTTTCTTCGAAGAACAGGTTCTTTCAAATTACGAAGTAGGCCCACTCTTTTTTTTTAGCTGCATTCTTCGTCGAAAAATCCGTAAATTTACTGTAATTTATAACAGTGTACGTGCGCGAAGTTGTAGACTATATCGATATCTTCCTGTATACAATCACGACCGAAATTGTCCTCCCTCTCCAACATGTCTACGATTTGAAGGTTCCTCGGTGGTATTGAACACCGAGGGGTCATGTTTTAGTTGCGGGGTTCCTGAACTCGTATCCCAAATAAATATGTGCATGAATGTAAAATTTTTACATAGAGACTGGCGAAATTCGTCGGTTAAGTGCCATTCATTACAGACTACACAGTCCTCTGTATACTCGGGCTAACAATGCCAGTTCATTGGTAGCTGACTTGTGAGACGTCTCTACTGGTTAACCTGCTATTCGATACTTCTTTGGTTGAGGGGTTCTCATCGGCTCACAGTCGTATAGGTGAACAGTGATGAAAATTGAGATATATGTATTTGAATTTTAACCTATCGTGAAATATATACGCGAATTTTTTCGGTCTCTACTTACACATTATTTTTTTTGTCCATTATTTATCTTTGTACTTTAATGATACTTTAATGATATAATTTTCGCGATCTTTGAATTTAGAATATATGTTAATCCTGTGATTCACTATTAAAGCATATGCATTATAGAATTTAGAGCAATATCGTTTGTGCTACGAGATATGCCCTCAATTTCGTGAGCTGTACCATAATGTCTGTAAGAAGTCGCGCAATTGATGATACTTAGTATCAGTAAAAATATTTGTGGCGGAACAACATTCAAGGGAAGTATCGTGTTAAAATTTTAGAAAAAGCCCTTAAATAAAAGTGATGACGTAGAAGAGAAAATTAACACGGCGTGTGAGACCGAGCCTTAAGACAAAGGTCAAAATTCTATTACTAATATAGTTACCTAGTATTTAAAATTTTAATACTGTCCCTTAACCCCAAATGCCAAAAATAAACGACCTAAAAATGCAGTGTCAGGCCAAAATCTGTTTGTGTGTGTGTGTGTATATATATATATATATATATATATATATAAATAAATAAACCTTAAGTAATATATAAAAACTAGCTGCAGTACCCCGCGTTGCCCGGGCTGAAAACAGGGTGAAGGGGACCTTTTTCGAAATCACATGTAGTTAGTAATTGTCTTCTTAATTTAAATGTCAAGTGTGCAAAATAATTTATATCATTTTCAGATCCCGACAGACGTTGTTATGCCAGTGTAAAATTATTTACCTGTATACATATAAAAATTGGTGGTCTGTATATAATCTATAATCTATAAAGCACTATAGAAAAAAGCTAAAAAAAATAAGAGATTACTAATATTGAAAAGATTCCATTATCTAGCTAATGCTCGGCATGCATTGCAATGCCTCATTCAGTTTTGTTTTGTAATATGTTTAAAGTAGTTACACATATACAAATCATATATCCATCTCTCTAAATATATATTTATCTCTATCTACATCTATATAATATATATCTATGTATCTCTCTATATTTATCTCTTTATATATACATATATACCTCCCACTACCTGTCTCTCTTCTATATATAAATCTCTATATAGCTCTATACATATATATTTATCTAAACCATTTCATTCTCTATACCTCGCTTTATCTCAACTTATCTCTCTGTCTCTCTATCTCACTATATATATATTTATATATATCACTATCTCTGTCTCTCTTTTATATTTAAATAAATTGTGTCATGCGTGCGCACTTATACAACAAAAACAGACGAAGTGCCGCTTATAACATGAAATACACATTTTTTGAAACGATTCGTGCTCAAACTATTGCAAAATAGTTATACCGTCTCTGAAACCTTCACGGGCATGCTCATAACAACTCACCAAAATATCATCGCAATCGAATGAATGGTATAGGAACGCATACAGCACAAACAACCGAAAATTAAAGAAATCAAACGATGGTGCGTTTAAAATTCTAGGCAACTCTATCTATTGACGAAGTTAAGAACAAAACTGTTATTAGCACCTTTATTTTGCTAGCCGCTGCGAGCTCCACTAAGCGGGCTGGTCACACCAAGGAGAAAAATATGAATTTGCCAGACCTTGCTATGTGCATGATCGTGTGGCAGATATAGAGAAATGACACTCACTCACTATTTGTATGTCTATGACCTATGATTTTTTCTCTAATAAAATGAAATTATCACTTTTTCACTCCCTTAGGGATGGAATTTCATATTAATATGTGGTCTACGTGTTAATCCAGGTTATGAGCTCGCTGTAGGCTAAATTTCATACAGATCCGTTCAGCCGTTCTGGCGTGATTGAGTAACAAACATCCATCCATACAAACTTTAACATTTATAATATTAGTGTGATCAATGTTTGTTTGTTTGTTCGTATTCTATGCGCTCACTCATCGTTCATCCAATTGAGTTGAAACTTTGCACACTTGACCTTCGAACCAAGGGGAATGTCTCTGTCAAGGTGATATTTCGATAAAACCAACTCTCAAAGCAGAATTTAATTATTTTTTGATGAAATTTCGTCATTTTATTGGTGACACTTTATCCTTCTGCATGGCATCGGGCTTTTTCATTGTTGATGACTTCTGCGTATCCATGGCAATTAAATATGTCGCTTGAGTAGTATCGGATGATTACCAGTAAGTAGGCTATTTTATGTCAGTTCCTATTTTCTGTGGTAGCACGCGAGTCGAGATAGATATAGAGAAGGTTTCCGTTATAAAAATTCATGTCTTAAGATATTCAAAAATTAAAAATTTAAAAAGTTGTTCTTAAACTAATGGGTAGCGAGCCAAACACATTTTTTATTTTGCCTCCGGTTGCCTTGGTTTCTTTTGACGGCCGCGTGTGTAACGTGCAGAGATCGTCCGACAGCAACGTGGTTAAGCGGGGTGGTTATCTGCGCTCATCCCTGCCCCTCCCCCCTCTCCCTAAGCAGACTAACAAACACATTAAGGTTCGTTTGCATGCGGGCGCGCGACCGCGCCGTTAAATTAGCGCCTCGCTCACAACCCCCGCCGCCGCACCTCATCAACCCCCTGCTCGGGGGTGGCAGGGGTTAGCGGGTGCTGGTTACAATGGGGTGAAGTCTTCACTCGCCTTCATTCGCGGAGGCAAGCAGTTCGTGGAATCTCTGCAATGTTGATAATATAAAAGTTTCGGCAGTTTTACAAATAATATCTTTCGAATCTAGTTTCCAAGAGAGATTTTGTAATTCTAACAAGAAAGATAATTGCAACTTCGGCCAACAAATGGCTATATTTATTTTGCATATATGAAGTAAGATTTTTTAAAAATAATACTGAGTATTTCTTACGAAAATTGGCGCAAATTGAAATATTTTAATTGATGTTTTATTCAAGCAAAAATTTTTAAACAATAGAAAACATAATTGAACTTTCAATAATTAGATATTATTTTGTTTTTTATGTATATTAACGTGTGCAGTTTATACTGGAAAGCTACTCAGGGAACGGTTTACAAATAACTTTAACTATTGGAGGTACTGGGACAATATAAAGCATAAATGTCCGGATAATAATCTGTAGGCTATGCAGTGATACTGAGAACACTTTTTTGTAGTGATACAGTTGCTTTCATGTACATGTACAATTTTACTAACATCTGTAATTTTACATAAATATTAATGTTCATTTACAAAAAAAAATGTAATGTGAACAGATAAACCATTTTTTGGTCAAAAAAGTTTAATTTTAATGTTTTTCTGAAGTTTTAACATCTGTATCTAACAATACTAAATGCATGATGGAATTATCATTATTAATAATTATTCCTAGCGAGTTCCTTTCAAGCTTTTAAACGAACTTTTAGCATTAGCATTTTGTATTCGCACAACTACGACTTGTTTAGCTTACAAGACTGATTAAAACTTTAGAACAGATATAAACGCTATAAACTGATAACGGCATGGTTTAGATATTGTTTTAACTTTATCTTACACCTCGGTCATATAGTTAGCTCCATGAAAGTTAGCCTGAAAGCCTGCTATTATTTTCCTCAGTGTGGCCCATTAGTGAAGCTCGTGGTGGCTTGCGAACTAATGGCGTTGGTAGTCGACACAACTTGTTTTAAAATCATGTTATTGGGAGTTTTCGGTATAATTGTATACCTACTATTCATTACTACCTTCCTTTTTAAGTATGAATTTAGCATATGATTATTTTTAGTTAATAAGGCTGTGATTAAGATCCGTTCTCTGTGTTGTACTTGGATTGCATCAAATGTGGTCAAAGTGTCCTAAAAGTTTTGTTTACATATTTCGTGTGCAAGCAGAAGACAGTTTCTGGAAACTATCCACTATTTCCTTTCGTTATTCGTCTATGATTGAATCATAATCCAATTTTGAACTTTTTGTTTATCAAAACTAAAAACAATTATATTAATAACACTTTTCTCGAGTATAACATAAATAATATAAGAATACACAATAATATAAGAATATATATAAGCATAATATAAGAATATTAATGTTACGATTGTAAACGCATTCCTTTTGTTAATTTGAAAAATAACATTTCTGGATCACGAAAAAATTTATTTTAAATAATTAACCTCGCTGTAATTGTGTTAAAAACATAAAACAATATCAGTATAAAAAATGTGATCGTGTCTTTCAGTACTCGCCGGTGCTGTGTAAACATCTAACATAGGTAAGAGTAAACTCATGTGTTCTCATGTTGGTCATGTTGCAAATAAACTTATGATACAAAAATCGGACACGAAATTTAAAGCAGAATATTTTAGCATTGTTTGGAACCGCATCTGGCCAACAGGAGCAACATCTAGCAGAAGATGGAAAAACTGATTGTGCAGCAGTTAGGTCAACTCGAGCAGGCTACCGAACAGCGAGTAACAGCCATAACGAATGATCAAAGAAGCTACATCTGCTACAAAACGGAGTTCTTGCGGGGCGGAAAAAAAAGGTGGAAGGCGCTGCAAATGGCCATCCAAGATGCAAGCCACTCACCTTTGATGGGCAATCGTCGTGGGCTGTCTACATGTGACAGTTCGAGGCAGTTGCTGAAGTGAAAGGCTGGGGCGAGGAAAAGAAGGTTACAGAACTTGTCCTGTCTCCGCTCGAGCTGCTTCAGATCATACTAGTTCCAGAGGAGGAAGACTATGCCGTACTAGTCAACGCTCTTGAGCCGAGGTATTGCGACCGACACAAGAGCAAGGTTTATAGAACGGCCCTGAAGACACGTCAAACAGTGATCCTTGGAAACACTTGTAGTATTACAAATCAATTCTGTGGCAACTGGTTTACAAAAAATATTTTGTGAAAGTACAGATTTTTTTTTCCTCTCTCTCTATAGCAGCCAGCAGTCTGGCGTACAGTGTGCTTCGTATGGTATCCAACTCGCAGTTTCACTGGTTAAGACGTGTAAAGATCTTTCTATTCGACACACTTCTGTTGTGCACATGTTTAGCTACTTTTCAGTTTACCTCCCCGTATACAATTTTCATATCAGTCATCCCCCGCAAACGTTAAGTCTGCCGTGCCGTTGTTGTAAGTAAATTATGTAATCGCAGCACCGTATCTGCGTCAACGCTGGTAGCGCCGAGACAAACGTGTAAATGTACCGCAACCAACCATTCAACGTAGGCTATATATGCAGCAGACTGCTGTTTGCTAGTGCGCTTAACTGACTCTAAGACGTTTGTGCTCGGCGATGCGTTTAAGGCCAGTATTCCAAGACATAGAAATTAGGTTTTAGGTGTTGAATATGTTGCACCTGTTCCCTAACCTTATTCCTAGTGCACGATATGGTTCGGACAGTCCCTCATTCTTAAGTAACGGATTTTGGTGTTCGATCCTTTGCCGACCTGTTGCACAAATTCCGAGAGCTCATTCTTTCGTTGATATCGTCCAGGTGGCGGACTCGCGTCTGCCGTCACTAACTCGTATATGATCATTTTCGTAACCATTCGTGGAGAGGGGGGGATACCAAGCGTGTTAGTATGCCAAATGAATATTTATGATAGCGAAACTATCCTGGAATACATTCTGTACACTTTAATGGCCATCGCAACTTAAAAAGTACTTGAAAGAATAAGAAAAGCTGTTCTATTTTTGTGTCATTGTACTGCTGTCTCTACTATTTTTGCCGGGACAATTGTATAGATGGTTGTGAAACGTCCGCTAGAATGCGTTGGAACAAGTTTCCATAGCCCAGCGCAGGGCGCCGTTTATGATAACGGTTCTGATTTGTTTTCTTACTGGGATTCGGCTCGCTGGTTGGATCACAGTTGTATCCCAGTGGATAGGCAGTGCTTATTAGTTACCTTACCCGAACGTCTTGTAATATTGCCCTAGAAATCACTGCGTTCCGATAGCGCGTTCTCTCAAGCCAATGCAGTGGCGCCTAGTTCCGCGCGAAATTCAAATTCGCAGACTACTGTTTTCCCCTGCAAATTTGCGGGCTTTTCACTTCCGATAAAAATGTTCTGTAATATTAGTATCGTGTTTTCACATTTTCTATCGCCCATTTAATTTATGCCCCGCATTTTCCGAACATATTGTACACATACTTTTATGTCTCGTGACACGTTTCTTCCCCCGAATTATTATTTAAGTTTACTTATTAAATTTTTAAAAATCTTTCATTGATGACATTTCTCACAGTAAGTAATAGTCTATGCTGATGTTCATGTCAAACCACCCATTATAAAACAAACCTTCACTATGTAGTCGTGAGGACTAGCCTACAGTGGGAACTCTTCAACGCATCTGGATGAACTAGCAGTTGTCAGATGTCTGAGCTAGCAGTTGTCAGCTGCCTGCCTGGCCCTCCAGAAAACTGTCCAGTGATGCCAATTCCTGAACTGGAAGTAAACTAAATGTGGTTACAAAATCATCTGAAACTAGCTAAAACTTGTGTCAAAAATTAGTTTGTTAACCATTACTAAAAATAATACATTTTTCTACTAATACCGGAGTTAGTGCTTAAATAACATTATATACTTGTGTTGTATCAAAATTGTATACGAAACCACAGTAAAAATTAAAGTTAATATTAACTTAAACACTAAAGGATCTTTTCACTAAAAATATATGCAGGTAGCCAGTGTCATTCCATTGGGGAAAACAAATATCCACCAAACATTCTGCCACCAGTTACAAGCAACATTTCTTCTAATAGAAGTGTTTGAATCTGATGGAACTAAAAGTAAATCGGCGATGTTGTAGACAATGGTAGTGTCGCTCATTCCTGTGCGTTTGTGGCAGATACGTCTCCAGTGGGAGAAAAAGAGGTGGTCCTACGTCACACGCTATTGCAAAGATGTCCATGGCGGTGGAAGATTTTTGTGGGCTCTGAACCACCTGGTAACATAAACTTGGTGCTCACAAATATAGACGTTTTTGGAATTCTTATACGAACTTGCAACCCTCATGACATGTGCAGAATACCCATCGTGAAATTGGTCTAATAACATAGAGTTTTTTTTTTAATTTGCTATAGCAAAATCATGACTATATGTTGATATATATTTAATTGTGAGTATGCTTCACAATAACTGTCCCGGAAAATCAGCAAGCACCCTAAGACGTGGTTCTGCGTTCGCGGGGGATGCAAGGAAGTCTATCCTCAGATGCCCGCGCGTCTCTCTGAAGACGTCGGGACTACTGACAGCTACTTGGCGAAAATTAGCTTCTCGCGGTTCAAACTTCGTTACTTCCTTTCCTCGTCTCGTCCACCCCCTTCTCCCCAAAAAAATCTCTTAGCGTTGAACTTCCTTCCATTTCTGCAGCAGACGTCCAAGATGTCTGGGGGTTAAGAGTGAATGAGGGGGAAGAAAAAAAAAAAGCTTCGTGGAGAAATTCGCAGAAATGGAAATTAACTCCAGCGCTAAGTTCAGAAGAATTCTCTTCGGGGAAACTTTCTAGACAGATGATACATTCGGTTAGATCCGCAGACGTTCTAGGTTATTTAAGACGAGATCTCTGACGGAGCCCGGCAGCACTCTGTGCTCTTGCCCTGCTCTTCCCCGGAGGCTGACGTTTCAGTAAAGGCAACGTTGCACGTTTTGCGCTTCGACAATCCAGCTGTTAGTTCTGCACCTCAGACCCGAACAAGCCTAAATCACTTTTAGGCTACTTTGCAAGAGATTGGAGTGAGTTTTCCATTGACCTCCATATGTGCTTGACCAGAAAGAAGTTACTTATAATTTATTTCAAATGGGGGCAACCACAGGTACTTACGTTTATCTGGGTCAACTAAAACTTTGGACTTAGCCTCTTATAACTTTAGTTAAATTATTTACAGAAGTTTTTGAATGAGTTTAAATGTTATGGTTCAACACGAAAAAAAACCTTAAGACATAATCAGCAATAACTATATTGATTTAGGCTCATTTGGTGCCCAGGTACAGAAATGTTAGGACCATATATTTTTCGCTAAAATATTTTTTTAGGCCAGACGTGCGTTCAAAATTTGTCATTGTCTGTTTCGTAGTCTATTTGGTTTATTTCAGGTACATGTCTACTGTCGGCACACCAATCATAGCTCTCCAGTGCGAAATGAAACGTACGCGTCAACGGCCCGGCAAAATAGGGGGATCACCTCTCTTGCAGACGGCCTCCAATTACAAGGGAACAATCCCTAACGCAGGCATGCCTTAATGCATTCAGTCTAACGAGCAATCAGATTTTTTGTTAGCAAATAATACATGCCTCTAAGAATTATTCTCGATGTCTAACGTCGACAGATACACGCAATACCAAGAGCAAACACGTCATGACCTGAGAGCTCGATTTTATATATTCTCAGTGAGAAACGGTCTATCGGTCAGGTAATACTATGGCCTGATGTGTCGGAGTTGAAGTATTTAATATAAATATACTTATACAAACAAATATACAAAATTTTAATTGCCAAGTTCATAGTTAAGTTCTGTTATATTAATGATGGGTTAAAAAACCAGCAAACCGAAATTAGCAGGACACAAGCCACATTAGTGATTGCTGGGTTCCAGTTGTAAGTATAAAATAAATATCAAAATGGAAAACATATATGTCCCAAGGGGACATGGTTTCTTTTCTCCAAGATCATTATTGAAACCAGCAAAAGTAATTTTTAAGACAAAAATGAAACGACTGAATTGTGAATAGATGACTACTTCCTCTGCTCACAGCACAACGGCGCCACCAGCTTGACGAGGCGATTGCAATGCCATCTCGTGTCGGGAAGCTCTACTAGCGTTCTAGTGTAAAATAAAAATACATTTCTAATGGCTTGGCGATTTCTATAGGTATCCTTACTAATATTATAAATGCGAAAGTAACTCTGTCTGTCTGTCAGTCTGTCTGTTTGTCTGTTTGTTTGTTACCTTTTCCCGGCTGAACGGCTGAACGGATCGTAATTAAATTTGGCAAGGAGATGGATTATATCCTGGGGATGGACATATGCTATCTTTTATCTAAAAAAAAATTTTAAACGGGTTAAAAAATATATCTTAATTTTATGTAATGTGTGTCATAGATATACAAACTGTTAGTGTCATTCCTCTATGTCTGCCGAGCAATAGCTTTCAAGCCATTACGTTACGTTTTGCTATTGTAAGGAACTAAGGAGAGAGTAAGAAAAAAATAAAGATCTTGACAGTTTGTAGTGTCGCCATATTTGTTTCAATTTTCAATACCGTTTTTGTATATTACAATTTAAATTGCAGAAAAAAATCATGTTTCATAGACACATATATAGTGAGTGTGTGTCATTTCTCTATGTCCACGAGGTCTCGCCGCTTAATTAAATAAACAGCTTTATCGTTGAATGATTTCATGATTTATTTCATGAAAAACTGCTCTCATAAATTAGTTAGTTTTATAGACATTCAATAGGTGTCTCTCTCTCTCTGAAGATCAATCTATGAATAGTTACAAATTTATTTCCTTTATTTTTTTTTAGTATGATTTGATACAATATGATTTCACTAAAAATCAATTTCTACCCCTTGCTATTTTCATTTCCACATTACGAAGTTTCACTTCTTCCACGCGGAGGGACTCCACGCAATATTTTTGCATGCAATTAAAAACTATTTTTGACGTGACAACGTCTAATAAATCTATGAACGCCGGCTGCACGCACGAAAAAGTGTCCCACTACGGATGTCCCACTACGGATGTGTTCTGTTCGTTCATTGTACGCATGCGTGGAATCTCTCTTCATGCTCATTGTACGCATGCGTGGCATCTCTCTTCCACTCGATTGGAACAACCATCGATTTGACTTTTCAATTATATTTTCGTCGTTTGAATTATTAATATTATGTAATTTAACGATTGTCCATCGATTTTCAGCACAATCGGTACGGTTATTTAAAAGTAATGTTGAAAATTCAAATACGTTTTGAACCAACAATGGTGTTTTACAGTTACACATAATAATTCAAATTACACCCGGGATCTTTTGCACGTTTTAAAAAATATTGTATCACATTATAAATAAGTTTGGTGTATTTGGGATGCGTATTTGTTATAAAATCGTGTTAATATTATACCCCTACCGTGAACAAAGTTTATATATATATATATATAACATTTGAAACTACATTACCTTAGTATGGCCTCGTGGGCGTGTGGTTAGCGTACCTAACTCTTAAACTAAAGGTTGTCGGTTTGAAAACAGGCAGCAGCGAAATTTTTTTTGTACTTGTAAAAATAAATATGGCACACGCAACATTTCAAAAGTAATAAATATATTTGAATTAATGAATGCAAATAAAAGTAAATTTATTAATTCAATTGCACATTTCATTTCACTCCTTTGTATCCATACAAAATAGTGATAATTCAATAAAAATGATTCAATTTTATTCATAAAAGTATGCAGAGGTAGATTTTATCATGCAAAAGATAGAAAAATTAAAAAAAAATTATTCCTCAAAGAATATAATATTTTTAATGCCTAAATGGTTTGGTTGCAAAAACCTATTACGGCTCAGTCTCAGGCCGAATATGATATTTCCTTTTCTTCTGGATCAATCATTTCATCAATGTTTTGTTATGACGTCACGTTAAACTATCGTCCGTAAACCGACTTTACAGACAACCAATTTTTTAATGATGCCAAAGAAGTATAACTTGTGATAGACGACATTTTTTGTTTATTATCAGGCGCAAGAACAAATAACGCAGATGGTCTTCCGACCCGTGAACATGCAACATATAATTGACCATCGGAGAAAAATGGATTTTCTAGATTCAGACCACAAACTTTCAAGGATTGGCCTTGTGATTTGTTAATGGTCATGGCAAATGCTAGACGGATCGAAAATTGAAGTCATTTAAACTCAAACGGCATATCGGTTGGGATCATCGGAATCCTCGGAATGAGAACTTCCTCACCTTCAAATTTTCCTTTGAGTATCTTCGCGTAAATCACATGGTTCATCAATTTACTTACCACCAAACGCGTTCCGTTGCACAGTTTTGGTTGGTTTATGGATAAATTTATTGTGCGTCGAAAATTATCTAGTTGTTGATCTCTGAGGTTTGCTCTACAATTTCGCATTGCCAACCGAGCCGTTTCACGGGCTGCCTCGCTTTGCTCTTGTGATTGAGAATGAAGTCGAGCCATACTAACGCGGCACTCTCCACGAGCAATTTCTTGTTCTTCCTCAGTCCTTTCATTCACAATGTTTCGAATCCTAGTTGCATTACGGCCTTGTCGGGAAAGATTTGATCGTCTTGGTCGCGGCATGGTATTGTTAATGATAATATCGGCACGATAAGCCAATAGAAAGTCGAAAAAAACACATCAACAGGTCAACTTTAAAATTTTACACTGTCAAATTTTCAACCATACTTAACCATACACAACATTACGTTGAGCTGTCAGTTGTGTTTTTTTAATTGTCAAATTTTCAACCATACTTAACCATAGATAACATTACGTTTAGCTGTCAGTTGTCTTTTGTTATTCCATGTCAGTTGCGTTTTGCTATACCATTTTGAACAAATGAACGGCTAGACTGATATTTTGACTGATAAATTTTTCGTTTTGCTTTCAGTTGCGTTTTGTTATACCACTTTTTTTACACGCTTTATATTAGCTTCACCGTATGTTTGTTTGTTTTTATGTTTGTAACCGACTCCTTTGGGTGCGATTTTGACCCACTTTAAACGGCCAGATTTCATTCAAACTTTGTAGATTTATCGAATACCGATGACAATTCACTAATTTGATAAGATTATTCCATTATTAAATTTGCAAAATAAGATTTTCGTCAATTTATATAATTTCACAATATTTAAGTAGGCTTAGTTTATATCGCGCCAAAAACAAACTGAAAGAAAAGAGTTCGCACATTGTAAATAAAACCATTTCGCTCATGTGCGAACTCTTTTCTTTCTGTTTGTCTTTGGCGCGATATAAACAAAGTCTACTAACTATTGTGACATTTATTTAAATGAAAAGTGACATTTAATTAATTGAAAAGTGAGAGTGGGTTATGATTATTGTGAACAATATACTTTCTTGATTTTCTATTGTTTAGTTTGGTTTTCTATATAAGGCGTGTTTTTTAGTTTTTTTAACAATATTTATTTTTCCCCGGGAACAGGATAAAATGTATCCTATGTCCGTCTCCTGGTTATAAGCTACCTTCCTACAAATTTTCAGCCAAATCGGTTCAGCCGTTCTTGAGTTATAAATAGTGTAACTAACACGACTTTCTTTTATATATAGATTAATTATTGATGTAATGTAGAATTATTTTGCTCTTTTTTTTGTAGTACAAACACATGTATTTTCGTGTGTATTATTTTATCACGTAATTATGTTCATTTCTTATACTTTTTATTAGAGTCCAATGAAGTGAGTTTTCGAAGATAAAATATATTCTCAAGAAAAGAAAAATTCTGTGCTGAATAAACTTAAAAAATTGTAGCTAATTTAGTGATCCAAAACACAGTAATCAGATATAAATACATTTATTATCTAAGTCTTACAGTGCATTTTTCTATGAGTATTCAAATGCTCGGTCTAGGAATTTTAAAAGATATACAACTTAAAGGAGTTTGCCTACTCACGGACAGAGTGTCACGGATTAGTAGCCAATCAGAAGTTGTAATTTGCACAAGTACCTACTTAGAGAATCGTGGAGTCTATCCTAGAGGTAATTGAAACCGTGAATTCTTCCAGTCCCTAGAAATTGCTTCTCTAGCATACGGCCACCAATTTCAATAGAACAATCGCTAGCGCGTAAATACGTCATCGCAGTCTATGGTGCGATCAGATTTATTCACGCAAAATACCTGCCTCTTCTTATTGCAGTCTGAAAAGCTCTCCTGACCCAAGTAACTATTAGACTAACGTTGAACTTACCTGTTCTAGAATGCCTCATAGCTAGGGCCATGCATATTTCGCGAAAAGATTCCGAGACCAGCTGAAAGTTTAAACACTGTATCATCGTCTGTGTTTCGTGATTGGGCAAGTTCCTTTCAGGAACATGTCGATTGTTAAAACACCAATCACAGTAATTCAGTGCGGAAGCAAACGCGTCCTGAGTGGCTTGGTAAAATAAGGCCACGACTTCTCTCGCAGACGGCCGCCTATCACAAGGAAGAAACCGCTGGTGCGGACATACCTTGTTGCAGTCTAATATGCGTTCCGATTTATTCGCGAAACATGCATGCCCCTACTCATAGCCAATGGCTAGCATTTAGGCCTTGAGTGCTCACGTTCCGAAAATGTTCAAGTCACACACACACACAGAGAGAGAGAGAGAGAGAGAGAGAGAGAGAGAGAGAGCTGGCGTCCGGCTTTGGCGGCGGCCAATCAACAGCAGACCATCTACCGGGCGCGTGCTGGACTGCGAAGTGTGCGGCGGAATGGCATGGGCTTCCAGCAAACAGGGCACGCGGCAATCCAGTCGGCGGCGAGCGTCGGGGAGGTTGTCGCGGGGGCTTCTGGAAGGTCGCGATTACCGCCCCCATTGCCTCGCCCCGGGGCCAATTAGACTGTCGGCAATCGCGGGGCGCGGTCGAATGGGGGCCGGCGGCAATGCATACCAAGCAGAGTAGCTGCCCCCGTGGCTACGACCTTTAGCGCCTCGGTGGAATGGGGGGGGGGGGGGATGACTGCCAGGCCCCTAAGCACACTCCCCCCCCTCCCCATTAAAACCGGAGCGGCTAATTGCGCCGCGGGTAAAGTCTTCCGGAGAGACGGCGCAGCCCGCCGCGTGGGATCAAGGAGTCGTAAACAATGTCCTCTCGGCGGTCAGCAGCAGCCACCGTGATTTCAAACTAAAAAGGCTTTTCCGTTTAAATTGTTGTGCCCGCACCCTGGAACTGTGTTTAATAACACATTACCAGGGGGGGGGGGAATCCACTTACACAGAAGAAAAAAAAATTCTGTACTTTTACAGAAGATTGCTTTGGAAACCAGTTGCCAAGTAATAGTTTTTTAATACTACAATAAATACTGTAACATTGTGCAAAACAATTCTGTGGTTATTTTTGCATATATGAAATACGTTCTTCAAGATAATACTGATTATTTATTACGAAAACTGGCGAATAATTTATATATTTTAATTAATGTTTCATTCAAGTGTGATATTTTTAATACTTTGAAAATATAATCGAATATTCAACAATTTGACTTTAATTTGTTTAACCGTATTTATAGACAAACGAATTTAATCCTGGAAAGCTATTCAGGGAACGTTTTACAATTAACTTTGCCCATTGGAGGTACTTGGACAAGGTAAAACAAAAATACCCGGGTAAGAATCCGAACCCAGACGCTATTTTCTAGTTGTACAGTTATTTTCATGTAAATGTACAAATTAACAAATATCTGCAAGAGTAAACCTGTTTAATTTACAATAACAAATTACAGTGTAGATTTTCTTGCTATTCTAGGTTTAGAATTTATCAACAGAAATGTTTTATCGCTAAGAAAGTGATTATTTACATAACTGACTTGAGTTTGATCAAAACCAACAATTTCTTTAGTAAACTACTATACTGTTACGAACGCGGGGAAGAGTCCGCCCCGAGCTCGCGCAATGAGCGGTAGTGTGATACGCGACGGGTCTAGTGCGTTGTTGCTCGTAAAGTGAGTGCGAGAGCGGGTTAAGTGTCGCGGGCCATACACGTAGCGTCACGGTTATTCAACGTAACGCCGTAGAAACGCGCGAACCAACGTCGCGTATCAACACACTCCGAGTGAAGTGTCTCACCAAGCCAGTCGCTGTGGATCTGCTCCGCTGTCTGGACGATACACCCGGCCTTCATGATGATTGCTGTCCAGGTGAACGGGCGTCATGAAGTTAACGTCAATGCCGCACTATGAACGAATCATCAGAGCTGCCGGCGTGACGTCCCGGATCCGTACAGCTAACGGTGATTCTATAAGTGTAGACATCTAAATAGCTCTGGACAACTTGAAAACTGTCCGCGTGGTCGACAGTCCGTTTGAAGCAGCTGGTGAACAGATTGTATACTCCCTTACGCCATACGGGAAAATGCACTCGTTAACGAAAAGAAATGTGGAGGGTTTACATAAAGTTCAAAGCCAAGACAATGGAAATGGAACTCGACAAACATATATCCCTTCACTGCTGACAATCGACGGTCACCGAGGCTTTGTGGTCTGCGCCGGCCAGACACAGACGCGCGCAGCAACTGTTCGCAGGTGGACCGCCACCGTGCCGTCCTGCGCCACTGTGCCGCGCACGTGGGCGCAGACACTGCAGGGGTGCACAGAGCAGTCACGCGAGACAGGCCCGCCACGTCTGGCGTGTCACTAAATACGCAGGTACAAACACCGACTTTGGACGATAGGATGGAAAGAACCCATAAGACGGCCACCAGTAACAATTTGATGGCCGCGAACTCAACACCACCACCACCCCCCCCCCTGGACAAACACGACAGGAAATGGCTGCCCCTGAACCACAACCAGACAAACACACCGACTTAGAGGATGAAGAAATGTCCGAATGCTCCCAACAGACACGCGCAAACAAGAATAACACACGGAAAAATACAGGTGATAGAGACAGTCATTCCAGCGAGCGCAAGGACAATAAAAACCGCCATGCTAGTCGCAGCCCAACAGGACGTGAAAACACCATACCAGACAGCCCGCGTTCACAACGTGAACATTCACTTCAAATCGCCAAACTGGTGATAGAGCAGTGCAAAGAAGCCAATAACAGCGCAAGGAGTCAGTGCGGAAGTGGTGGAATAGCATATCATAGCGAGGCCATTGTGGATGACCAAAGTTCTAACGATTGTGACTGTTAACATCTGCGCAATTGAAGCTTCATACGAAGTCCATGCACTATATGGCATTGTACAATCCAAACCATATTTATATGTATACTGTTTCTAGAAGAGTGTGCCATATCTCAGTTACCATATTTTGATCAAAACAATATCTACCCCAACATCGGCACCCATTATAGAGGATCTATTATTGTCACAAATAAACATTTAAAGCTCACACACATCAGGGAACATACTTCTGGAAGAATAATCGCTGGCAAGCTCGTAGCACTAAACCCTTCAAGTGCGTCCGGACGAAGCGTTATCGGACAGTGCATCAATGTGTACGCTCCGACAGGTACCCAACACAGATTGGAGCGGCAGGAATTATTTAAGATGGAAATTATTCCTTTTATACTCAAATGTTGGCACGGTTCTCATTCTGGGTGAGGATTTCAATTGTGTTAATTGTATTAAACCCATCGATAACGTATGTGGCCACTATCCTATTAACACTGCACTGCAACAGCTTGTTACAGCCATAGAGGTAGAAGACATTACACATTTCACGCATACGCATCTAGTTCATTTTTGGATGGGTTTTGTTTGTCACGAACGCAGCGTAACAATGCTAGAACCTATGATGTGATACCGGTGGCTGTTTCAGATCATGCCATGGTAGTATGCACAGTGGCAGCCCCGAAAGTATCGCCAACTTCAGGAAGAAATTATTGAAGATTGCAGACATGATTGCTAGGGGAAACAGAAGTGGACGATGATCTTCGTAGGCACTGGCCACAATGGTTGAGACAGCAGCAAAGGTACCCGGACGTAGCAGGTAGTTGTAAAAGTTGCGTCCAACCAGGCGTCGCTAAACTATTTAAGTACCACATCGCAATATATAGACAGGAACATGACTCCATTCTCTATTTGAAAGAAAGGGCACTAAGAGAATTAAGCGCACAATCGGTGCTGGATACCAACGTGAGGGAGAAATCCTGTCGACTGAAAGACAAAATAATGGCCCACCACCGAGCTAACATGGAAAGTCGACTCGGCTTCAACAACACGCAGAGAGCGCTCCAACAAGAACGGATTAGCAACAACTCCCTCGTGCGGGAGTGAAAAATGAGAACCAAAACACACATCAGCTCGATAGCGAATGAGAATGGTGCAGTATTAACCGACTCAACAACACTCCTAGAGGCATTTACGAGAACATACAAGGAGCTTTATGCGACACACGACATAGACATGATGCTTCGTATGTTTGTACAAACTTTAAAAAAAAATTACAAAAAAATTATGAAGAGGCATTGCAA
The DNA here is from genome assembly GCF_032445375.1 of Bacillus rossius redtenbacheri. NCBI lineage: Eukaryota > Metazoa > Arthropoda > Insecta > Phasmatodea > Bacillidae > Bacillus > Bacillus rossius. The sequence goes on along the minus strand of NW_026962011.1, from coordinate 22,999,390 downwards.
CGCATGCCGGGCATTAGCTAGTTTTCTATATTTTTTGTCCTGAGTTATTGCTATCCTCAATTTTTGTACATAAATCATTTAACGAAAGCGTTAAGTTTTTAGAATGTATGGACCTGTTTAACTAAACATCCATAATCTCGAAGTTCTATCTCAGTTACTTGCTCTCTTAATAAGAACAAAAATGCTGCTCGGTTCCAATTTCGAAGCTGTTTACCAGCATTGGAAAGCTCTTTGAACTGTGATTCGTACGATTATGTTTTCAACTCAATTTTCTCGTAATGAACCTGCAGCCGAAGTTTGCGCTGTCGAGTTCTGACTCACCCTGTATTAGTGAACTTTTAGGCTCTTCGATATAATATTGCGGGAATGAAAGTTTCGAGTGGGCGAAATCCGAAAGGTTCCCGACAACGTCCCGCTATGCTGAGGAACAGTTTCCGTAACTTCAAACGAAGAGTGCACCTGCGTCGTTTCCTTTTCCTTAGTGGCGGGAGTCGGGCGTTGGCGAAGCAGTCTAGGGTTGGGAAGGGGAAGGGGGCGTGTCCGCGCATCACGGCGGCGGCCGGCGCGTGTTGCTCTGCCCGGAGCGACTCTGGCACTCCGGCACTCCGGGACTCCGGGACTCCGGGAGCGATATTAAACCAGACGGCCGGAGCGCGGAATTAGCCGGCCCCCGGAACTGTTATTAACCCGCCATTGTCGCGCGCTTCGCCTCGCTCTGTGCGCGACATTGTTTCCGCGCGCGGGGCTGCGCCTTGCAGCACACCGTAAAAAAAAAAACCTTCCTTGTTTCACAGTGAAACTAATTAATCTTTTAACTTTGGTTCAATGTCTCGTTGACGTGGTCTTTAGAGATGGACACAAAGTCACCAGTCATGTGACAGCAATGGCCAATTGTTTGGAACTATAAAAAGACACGTTATTAAAAAAAATGAAAATTGAAAAAAAAAAAACTTTGTAAAGCAAAGATATTTTCAAGCTCTCGGTTTGCACATTAATCTTTGATACTTGTTCCGTATACCTATAAACCATTTTTTACTACAAATATGGACTTGGTACCTTTTCGAAAGGAACTATTTTGAACATATGAGTAACCTAAAGAAGGCTTAAGGGGATTTAGAACCCGACATCTTGGATTTTTTCATCTTTTTGCTATAATTCCAAATTTTAACTAGTTATCCCAAGTTTTGGCATGTCAAGACACAAACCATATCTCCCAGGCCTTCTGTACCTTGTTGCAACCTCATATTTACTAAGCGCCGCGAGGAAACAACTATTATTTCACACTGGTGACTTTAACTATCATGATAATAACACAAATTTTCAAGTGTTTACTTCAACAAGTAGCCAAAGCTAAGTCCTATGCCATGTCAACACAAAAATAATTATCATGGAAGCTTAATTCCAAGCGGTATCAAAATATTTTAAAATGTAAGATGGCAAGGCCTAACCCCCCTTAACTTCTCGACGATAGTGAGGTAATTGGAGATGACGTAGGATGAAGTGATGTGGACGGAGTAGTGGCGGAATGATCTGGCGGAGGGAAACGGAAGCACGCCGAGAAAAACCCACCGGCTCAAGACCGCGTCCGATACGTTTACGACTTACGAAAAACTCCGGATTCCATCCATCCGGCAATCGAACCCGGATCGCCTCGGTCCGGGAACCGCGGCATCGCTGTGACGTGGTGCCTGACCAGGCGATCGGGCGAATGTTCACCATTGCCTACCGAAACACGGGTGAAAGCCAACACAAAGCACCCAGTTCTTAAGTTCTGAAGGGCCCTCCTAGTCAGGGCTACATCCGATAATTAGAGCCACGGAATTTTCGCGCATTCATTTAATCGCAAGCTAGAATGCAAACCTCCACTTTGTCGCACTGTGTTCATGATTGGACCGCAGTTATCTGGACACGCCCCTCTACGACCGTGAGCCAACAATGCCCAGCTAGGAGAGAAGTAAGCGAATCAGGTAGTGCCAAATAACAAGGATAAAAATGTTCTCGCTAAGAAATCAACCAATGGGAAAGTAAACATGGGTCGAGCACACCTATAACTTTGAATTCTATCCTGAGGCCAGAGGAATCCGCGAAATTTCCGGGACTCTACCGATGATATATATGATAAGTACGACGCTCGCTGGTGCTTCTAGCTCCGTTATCTCCTCTGAACTGGTGCACAGTCATCTCGTCGTGCATAGGGCAACCATCGGATTTTAGGGTCAATATAACATATGGCGGAGAAATAAAGGTAAAGATGCAACGCAAGTTCCTTTAGAGATTTCAAGAATCTGATCCGTTTTTTTTTTTTCATTCCTAAAAATTATTCTGAAAACACGCCTTTCAGCCATTTTCACATTTCTAAAAATACATTTAAAACATTTTCAGAAACAGAACTACTCATCCGCCCTGAGTAATATTAAATGATTTCCGTAAACAGACCCCACTCGGATATCTCTAGCAGTTTTAAAATTGCATGATTTCTTCTGTAGCTCTGCACACCGGAGGTTGTGTGTGCCCAGGAAGCTGGGTCGTAACGCCGGAAGCGGAAATTGCGGATGACGGAAATCCGGATTCGGATTCACACCCGGATACTCTCCGAACGACAGCTTAGTGTTCATCCGTTACTATTTGCTTGGTTGCAAATAAATTATTTGGAAATCATTTACTTAATTTAATTCCTTGTGAGTCTACAATCGTGACAATGTAAATTTTACTATACATTTCCATGGACCGTATACAACTAATGCTTTGTCTAAAGAAAGCTGCAGATTATCAACTTATAATAAGCACGGACTTGCCGAATTCATAGATATAATTGTGAAAGTTTGTGAGATGTGTTTTTTTTTTTAGCTCCATTACGAATATACTACTGAATTACTGGAATTACTAATCGTATTCTACTAATTTATCTATCTGAAAGATTGGATGTTTGTTGCTCAATAAGGATTTGGTACAGATACTGTATCAACACTTAGGCAACATATCATTAAAAATTATATCCCTCAGGGTTTGAAAAGTGGTAATTTATGGGTAAATTTTAAAAGAGTTTTTTTAAATAGTTTTTTTATACTACTTAATTGTTAAGATACTTCGAGTATCAGTTATTGTCATAGCGATATATAATTAAATGCGGAGCTGAGTGCACTAGAACGCTTTGCGAAATAACAGAAGAAAACAAAACTATAACTTGTACCATATTTTGCCAAAAATAAAAGGGAAACAATTTCACAAAATTATTATTTTTTTTTTTGCAAAACGTATGAGTATTTTTTTTTTTTACTGTGTACGTGTGTTCCCAGTCTCGCAGTGATCTCACCAGGCACTCATTTTCACATTTCTCGTCCTGGCGACTGGGATTGTTCGCGAACTGTTGCCTAAAAGTGGCGGAGAAGGAATACGGAGGGGAGGGTGGGGGGAGGCGTGTGAACTCACAACACCGTCCGCGTCCGCCCGGAACAATTAGCCTATCAACGAAGCCCATTCGGGAGTCCCTGACGAAAGAGAAAATGGCGCGTACTCCGCTCTGTGCTGGGATAATTCTGCCTCCGGGCGTGATTCAAGGCAGGAGCATGCACAAGTGACGTTTCTACAAGAACCAGAGAATCACTCTGTCAGTTGGTCACACGGAGGATTGTTTGGAAAGGCGCCGTTTGCAGGTAAGTATAGGTTTGCTTAAGCTTACCTGATCGGATTGCTTAAGGCTCGGCCACACGCGCGGAATTGGTTTATATTTTATTTATTTTTTTCAATTTTCTGGTCGTTACTTTTATTTGATGTCTTCTTCGTGTAATTTTATTCCACTAGCACTCTTGCATTCGTTGTTAGGTCACAAAAACAAATTTCTCATCGGATTTTTACTAATCTGTAAAAAGGTCACGCAATTATCATATATATAAACACTTGTGTGCCAATTTATCACTATTATATCACATACTATGTTTCAAAGAAAAGTTAAATGAATTTGAGACGAAACACAAAACGCAAGAGCCCTATCGAAATAAATTTAAAGCAAAAAATCCCTAAAATAAAAGTAAAGACGTGACACGGGATGAAAAAAACAAAACACGGCGTGCGAGACCGTCCTAAAAGCTGTGATTGGTCCCTGAGGTCGACCCTGATTGTTCGCATATTTCTCTTCTTTTTTTTTCGAGGGTCAGATATTTTTGAAACTTATCCGAGAGGCGTGAAAAACACGCGTTTAGATAAAATTTTGTATAAAAATTATTATTATGTCATTAAGTTCTGTCTAGTGGTCAGTAAGTAAACAGAATGTGTGGTATGTGGTAAAAAATGAATATTAATTCTTTAAAAAATTGTTTACAATAAACAAAAATTTAAAAAAAAAAAAAATAGTGTTTTTACTTTTCTACGCGCGTGAAGTTACACTTACTTGACGTAATAAAAACCAAACTTTAATTCTGCATGCAAATAATTAATAGATATCAAATAATATAATTCTGTATATATTTTTTAAAAATAAATACTAAGTATTCAATATTAATATGAACACATGTATGAGATTCTTTACTTAATTTAGTAAAATAATAGATAAAATTTTTTAATAATGACATATATATATGATGAATGTTTAGTCTAATGTATTAATTTTATTATTTATGAAAAAATTGTACACATTCATCATTTATAATGCAAATTAATTATACATTTGGAAACTTGCACTCATTTATATAAATACACTTTAAAATACATATGGAAAAGTTTATAAACACAATTTCTATCACTAATATTCACAATAGATAAATGGTTTTTACTATATGGACCTGTGTACATTAACCTAAAAAGTATATGATTTAAAAGCATATATATTATTTTTATTTGTATTAAGCTTTTTTTGTATGTAGCCTTTTTTCCGTCATGCGAAAAAATATCGTTTCATGGTGCACACGAATATAACGCCCCCAAGCTAACAATGTATCCCGTGAGGGGAAGTGTCGTGACACCTCTTCCAGTCCCCTCCCTGAGTAACACACTACAGGCGGGAGCGGTACACTCAGTGAAAACTGTTGTGGACCTACGTCAATAACACAGCCACTATATTAGCTGATTTCACGTTTCGTTCCACCTATTTCCTACATATTCAAGTGAAATACGTTTGTTATAGCATACACATCCGCAGAATTAGAATATAGGTACCTTCAGGTTACATGCAAACAGCAACTGGTCCACAAACATAACAAGTAGACAATTGCTGTTTGTTGAACATATAAATACAAATGGAATGGCATCTGGCCTACCAATTACATCTAACGCACTCATAGCACAACAAAGATGTTTAATTAATACACTTGTACTTACAACTGCCTAGTTCAGACACTCGAAGCCTTAAAGTGCTCCATCCGAGGATCTTCCACCACTGTCATCACTGGAACTGTCAGTATCTTCACAAACATCGCTTTCACTTTCACTGTCACCGTTTAGACGTATTATAAATTTTTCCATTTCCTCTTCAATGCAGTGGTCGTTTTTCCAGTACTCCTCTTCTTCTCGTTTAACGTGTGACACAGCTGCCGTCCAGTCGTTTTCACAAATGCTGTTAATGGCTTCTTCTGTCAACATTTGTATATGGTCGGCTTTTTGTGAAACGTTTTTGTCCGACACACGAGATTTCACAATGTTCCAGACATATTCAATTGCTAGAGACCGGAAAAATTCGCGAATTCATTTCGCGATAGGCTAAAATACAAATAGTTATACCTCAGTGCTGCCTCTGCTATTGGCTCACAACTCACCTGGATGACTCTGGGCCAATTAGAAACACGCAACCAAAGCTTTACCGAATCACAGGCTGCTACGTTGGGACGTCTCACAATACGGCAGCCAATGAGTGGGTGACATTTGACCGAGTGTATGTAGAACTATGAAGTTCATCCTGCAGGTCATTGAACCCGCGAATTTTTCCGGTCCCTATCAATTGCATTTAAATTACAATGATACGGTGGCAACCTGACTACTTCGTGACCATCTCTTTCAAGGATGTCGTCCACACGATATTTCGGAGACGGGCGTTGGCACTTGACGATGTTAAGTAATTCTGACTTTGTCATGTCTTCTTCATAAGCAATGTTGTTGCTATTCAGCCACTCTTGAATTTGCGCCTTGCGCAATGCCACAGTCGGGGCTTTATTAATCTGCACTGAATGGTAGGATGCATTATCCATTACAACAATGCAAAGTGTGGGAAGATTAGGTATAAGCCGTTCAAGTACCCACTTGGAAAAGTTATCATAATTCATCTCATCGTGATAATCTCCGCTTTTACATTTGGATTTGAAGATGAAGAATGCGCCAGGAACAAAACCCGAAACCGAACCAGCGTGCACAATAATCCATCTGTGTGCTGCTCTGTCGTTCTTAAGTACACCCTGCGTATCTGGATCTTGCCAGCATTTGCTCACAGTGTATGCTGCATGTATCCATGTTTCATCAACATATACAACTGGTAATTTATTCTCACCTAAACTGTCATTTTCCCTCATTCGTCACAAATACCTTCCCCTCCAAGCGACAATATCTGTCCTTTCCATCAATACTAGTCTCTTGTCTTTGCATTTCTTAAATCGGAAGCCAATCTGTTTTAATATTTTCCACAACTTTTCTCTACTTCCAGAAAAATCGATTTCTTTCCGCAATACATACAGTAATTTCTTCAATGTTGGTACTTCCTTTCGATAGGCATAAAAGTTTTGAACTGTACGTCGAACAACACACAAATCAAAATCATCCAGAACAATTTTTTTACGGCTTGTCTTCCGTTGTTTGACCGGTGTACATACTCGTGTATCTGTTAGTTTTGATATGCTTATTTCCTTACGTATTTTGCATATTGTTCCCACAGATTTTCCAGTCGCAGCTGCAGCTCGTTTTGTAGCATTTTCGATGGGATGTGCGTGTTTTCCAGCAAGCTTCTCTGCATCAAAATATGAAATAACATTTCCTATAATTTCACGTGCTTGACTATGAATAGTCGGACGCGTTATCCTAGATGATGCCATTATTGTATAACTTTATTAATGCATATATTCCACTCGATAGTTGATAACGCAAGCAGCAACCTTACGTTCCAATTCGCGAACTCACACGTTAACCACGCCGGATGAACTGACGTGTTCACTTGTCACGCATCGCTGACTGTACTTGGCGATAGCCGGCTCGTCACCTGCTGCTCGTCACCGATTGGCCAGGTCAGCTACTTACTCTGTCTCTCTCGCGCGCGACCGCATTATTTCGAGATACATTGTTATCTTAGCCGAGTTATAGTAAATAATCACTCTCATCATTTTTTCATAATGCACCTAAATAATTATAAATTTAAAAAAAATTGAAAATATAAAAATAATTACTTTGAAACAATACAAATAGATCCTGGATCCAGGCCTTTGTGGCCAGTCACAAACTACTGTGAGGTGGTCACGTCCATGATGTACCCGACTTATCGGAGTGCCTTATTGCGGCCATTATATCTACGACGAGTTACAATTGATGCCTGGTAATTTTTTTCCCCTAACCTAGTTAGATATAACTTTATTTTGTAGGAGCATCCGGCTTAGGGAGGGACCAAGGTGCACCTCAGGCCGAAGCCTATAGGCCTAGTCGTATTAGCCAGGCAGGGAAGGGTCGCATGCACCGTGTGCTCTGTTCAGGGATTGGCCAGCCACGGCGGCGACTGAAAGCCATGACTGACTCCGCTATCAGGAACCTGGATAAGCTCTACGTTTAAGTCGGGACCCGGTTAAACCTGCGTAACCACATGGAATAAACCCGGGCACAGACATGCTTATGATACAGAGGATGGTCCGGATAGAGAGTTGGGGGCACGTGGGAATTGGGCACTTGGATGTTATAACCAGGTGGTCGGAGGCGCCTCTGGTGATGGGTGGCTGCACTCACTGCCCATCCGGCCTTCAGTCTAAGGAAAGAAGTCACAAATCAGTAACTTAAATATAGAGTATGCACTTGATTAATACCTATACGTAGAGACTGAAAATTCGAGAATTCATTTCGCGATAGGCTAAAATACAAATAGTTATACCTCAGTGCTGCCTCTGCTATTGGCTCACAACTCACCTGGTTGACTCTGGGCCAATGAGAAACACTCAACCAAAGCTGTATCGAATCACAGGCTGCTACGTTGGGACACCTTACAAGATAGCAGCCAATGAATGGGTGACATTTGACAAAGTGTACATATAACTATGGATTTCATTCTACAGGTCATTGAACCCGCGAATTTTTCCGGTCCCTACCTATACGTAGAGACCGGAAAAATTCGCGGGTTCAATGACCTCCAGGATGGACTCCAATATCCTCTACACTCTGGAAAATGCCAACTGTTTATTGGCTGTTGACTTGTGAGTCGTCTCGACTGGGTGGCCTGTGATTCGACACTTCTATGAGTGAGGGTCTCTAATTGGCCCTCAGTCCTCCGGATTAACAGTGAACCAATGGCAGAAGCAGCACTAAGGTACAATTATTTGAATTTTAGGATAACACGAAATGAACCCGTGAATTTTTCAGGTCTCTACCTATACGTTACACTATGCAATAGGTAGAGACCTGCAAAATTCGCGGATTCAGTGACCTCTAGGATAGACTCCACAGTCCTTTAAATACTCGCGGAAATGACACCTGTCCATTGGCTACTGACGCGTGAGACGTCTCAACTAGGCTGTCCGTAATTCGGCACTTTCTTGGTTTAGTGTTTCCCATTGGCTCACTGTTCCCCGGATAAAATGTGGGCCAATCGCAGAAGCGGTTTGAAGGTATAGTAGTTTTGATGCTAGTCTATCACGAAATGAATCTGCGAATTTTGCATGTCTCTAGCAATAGGGTGTATACTAGTCAAGTGGGCTAGTTTGTAAGTTATTAGTTTACTGTGTGGTGTATGTGGTGGAGTGGTGCGTCCGCAGTGGCTCTAAAAGAATTCTTGCGCGTTTTCCCGGCGCACCTAGGCGCGAAGGGACGGGCGCAGCGCGAAGGGAGGCGCACAGCGCCGGCTCGCGCACCGCGGACAAAGAGAGAGAGGGACGCGAGACGGGTTTTTGTTTGCACTACCTGCCCGGCGAATATAATTAAAGAGTGGCGGGCAATTAACTTGATTAAACTGCTTCGCGGGGCGGCAGCGCCTGCTATTGTCTGATCACAGGCCGGGTCGGGCTTAATTTGCTAGTTCGGGAGTAATGGCGTAGCCTGATCCTCTCCGCTCTGCGAGTGCAAACAAGGTGCGCGCAGTGGAATGAAAAAAAAAAAAGAAGTTAATCATCAATTTTTAAAAGCGCTTGTGATGTGCCGTTTGAAAAATGAAATCGTTTGTACCATGCATCATGGGCTGGAGTACAAACATTAACTCGTGGAATTTATACACTATGTCCATAAAAGAATGTCCCAGCTATAAATTTTAATAGTATCAACTGTGGGCGTTGTAGAATTTTGGTCCAAGGTCACAATTAAAGGGTAACTTAAACAGTTTCAGATACGCGCGTGCGCGAGTATAGGTACTGCTTTGTTGTTTTCCCGCTTGTAGCGCCACTCACGCAAAACGGCGACTCCTGTGCGTAAAACTTTTTGCGTTCTGCAATTGGTTAAGAGTGAATCTGTAATTTCAGTTCAGCGAGCGTTTCGTTTGTTCGAGAGTGGTTGAAGGTCGAAGTCCCTGACCGTTGGATTGGTTGTAATCGTCGAGACGACAGAGCTGTTTTTTCGCTGGCCTCCACGTTCACGTGACAAAGATATGCGATTTTTTTTTTCCTTTGGGGCTTTATAAAAGATCGTGTTTATGTTCCGCCGCTACCTAATGATCCGCCAGAGTTGAGACACAGAACTGAAGAGACCATTGCTCCCATTACTCCGGACGTGTTAACCAAAGTGTGGGAAGATTTGGACTTTAGATTAGATGTATGCCGTATAACTAAAGGTTCACATATTGAACATTTGTAAGAAAAACCAGGATAGCTTACTTTAATTTGATGTATGCTTTGTTGTCAATTTTCTAAATAAATCTGTTATAATATAATATTGAAAATGGAACATTCTTTTATGGGCACTCTGTAATCTGTCGCACTGGTGGTCTGTGCTTGATGACAAAACGTGGCGATGTACGCTCATGACCGTAATCTCAAAACGCAAAAAATGTTGAGAGTATTTCGTAGGGTTGGTTATCATTGGTTTGATCGACAAAATTGCAATTTAATTGGAGTCTCACACGATACTTACCAATAAGCATTTTAAACTGAACGAAATTTAATAATGTTGACATGGTTTTGTTTGGAAAACAATGAATGTTCCTTTTATATGACGTCATGTATCTTTTTTGATTTAGTAAATATCGTACCAACACAAGATTAAGACCTGTATTTTTTTATTTTGCTTTTCTCGTATGTGTAGGCCTGCTGCTTAATAATCCTTTGCGCGCAACTTATTTGTATTACCGTTTTCGTTTTAAATACTCGTTATTTTTCTGGGCCCGACTTAAACTATGTGATTTTGGGGGAATCTATATTAATGAAAAGATTTTCTGCCCAGCCACTAGGTTTGATGCTTTTACTTTTACAACCTCTAGACATAGTTTGAATTTGTTGGTAATTTTGGCCCTTTCAGAGTGTATTGTTTTAATTTGAAAACCCCAGGGGCTACATCTGCATGTATGAACCGTGTTTTGAACTTAGCCCTTCCGATTTCAAGTCCAATGTACTTCCCCGGCGCTAATTCGTTGCTATTACGCAAATAATGGCAGGCTTCCTTATAAAAAGTGTCATGGCACAATTGTCAAAATAATTTATCCAATTTATTTTTTCTCGCGGTCCACCCACTTGGTCTAGCGGCTAGCGAGTCTAGGTGGTGGGCCAAGAGGCCCGGTTTAGATTTCTCGCCTAGGAAGGGATTTTTTAAACCTTCTCCGTGTGTTCGGGACTGGGTGTTGTTTATGATGTAATTTTCACCTTCATCTAGCTGAAGGTAAACCACTGCAGAATCATCCTGCCTTGGTAAGCATAGGTACGTCACTGCTGTTATCACCGTGGCGTTTCCTGTGATCACTACACACACCTTAATGGCCAAAAATCTGATCCAGTACGTACGGAAAATGCCTGTTTTAAAAACCAAATTTCGGTGGCGAAAACCCATATAAACTGTTAATATTGAAGGTTCATAAATAACACAAAGTATAAACGCCTGGGTAAGAATCCGTTCCCAATATTACAGCGAACACTTTTTTTTTGTAATGATACAGTTGTTTTCACGTAAATGTTCAAATTTACAAATATCTGTAATTTTACATAAATATATCTGTTCCGTTTACAAAACAAAATTACAGCGGAGTCGTGAGTAGAACGGTAAATTCCCGATTTCAATCACCTATAGGTAGAGACCTGTAAAATTCGCGGATTAATTTCGTGATAGGATAGAGTCAAAATACTTTTGACATTATTTTGCTTCAGTGATTGGGCCACAGTTTATCTGAAGGACTCTGGGCTAATGGAAAATCTTTAACAGAAGAATTAGCGAATCACGATCATTCTAGTCAACAGGTGTTACGAGTCGGTAACCAATCAGCAGATGTAATTTGCACGAGTGCATAGAGGATCATGGAGTCTATACTTTAGGGATTTGAAATCGCGAATTTTACAGGTCTCTACCTATAGGATAGACCCTATGATACTCTATTATGCTCGGGCAAATTACGAGGCTACTGCCTCGTGACACCTGTTAACTGGGATGCTCGTGATTCGATACTTTCTTTGTTGAAGGTTTTTTTTTTAAATTGACTCAGAGAGTCCTTCAAATAAACTGTGGACAAATTACTAGAGACCGAAAAAATTCGCGGGTTCCATGACCTCCAGGATAGACTCTACTACACTCTACACACTCGGGCAAATGCCACCTGTTCATTGGCTGCTGACTTGTGAGTCGTCTCGACCGAGTGTCTGTGATTCGACACTTCTTTGAGCGAGGGTCTCTAATTGGCCCTCATTTATCCAGATTAACAGTGAAACCAGTGGTAGAAGCAGCGCTAAGGTGGTATAATTATTTGAATTGTAGCATATCACGAAATGAATCCGCGAATTTTGCTGGTCTCTATACATGACTGAAGCAGCAAAAAAGACAAACGCACTTGGATTCTCGCCTGTTTTTCCCGCTAGTTGGTGAGGTGTCCCAGTCGCGAGAGGTGACTGGGAGGTGTTTCACGTCGCAGTGGCGGGCGTGAAACACGCCGCCCGGGGTCGAGCCGGCGCGTGGGAAAGCCGCGGTGGCGACACGACGTGGTCGGGAATGCGAGGTCCTCCTCTCCGGCGATACGTCGCGGCGACCTCTCAGGGTCCGCTGAGGGTCGACCCACCATATCTGGAGTTCCCGAGTTCGACGTCTCCTTCTCCTTCCTTCGTCTCCTGCTTCTCCTCCGGGTTTTCATCAATCGGTATCGCCCGGCGCCCCGGCTGCATGTCGAATGAGGGCCGCCCCATTCGCATTCCAGCCGAGCACTTCGTGTTCTCTGCCCTCTCTCTTCGAAACCAACTCCCCTCCCCCCTCTTCCCCGAGGAGTGTGTTTGCTTCATGTTCTCTTCCTTGTATCCGCGTGCTTTAAACGGTGCCGATGAATAAAATATCGAAACCGTCTCGGAAACAGATTCCGGATTTATATCGTCTCCGATTATATTTCTTTCAGCCTCAGCGGCGTGAAATCTCGCATGTAATATTTCACTTCGCCAGACATCGTCTCTCTCCTTTTTTTTTTTTTAAAGGTTACGCTTTCAGGTATACATCTAAGTTTCGTAAGAATGCGAGGGGAAACTTTTCAGGACATGTAGGAAAATTCCTTTGCAGGCTTCAAACTGAGGGACTTATGTCTGCGTGCATGATCTTGGGCTGGAGCAAAGGAAAGTACAAAAATATTACACCTGGTAATAAACCTGCAAAGTTTTTGATAAGATTTTCCTTACCTGACCATGCCAGTCGGATTATAAAATATCCTACTTGTAATACATTAATCCGACTACAATTTCAACACTAAAAATTACGTTTTCAAATTTACAAATTTTTCTTTTATTTTTTGGAAATTGTTCTGAGAGTAAAAACAGACTTAAAAACCGATTTTAAAGCCGAGATTCTAATGCATCCGTCTTGAAAATAAGTTTTCTTTCTGGCCGCTAGTTCGGGGAGTTACGACTGAGTTATGGTTTATAGAACTCTGACAATATGTTTTTAACACGTTTAATTAAAAGCAATTAAATTTATTTACTTAGTGAATAAAGACATTAAAATTAAAATGCTGTCCCGTGGTTTGGCAGCTGGGGATAATATCGTAAAGGGTGGCCGCTAGACACTACACTCCCCCCACTTAATGCCTTCCAGATAATAAAACTTACTCGTACGTTGGGGCAAGAAAAGATTTCGAGATAACCTGGAGTTAAAACACTGTAGCATCGCACGTGTTTCGTAATTGACACCAATCACAGTCATTCAGCGCGGAAGCAAAAAATGTCCTAGAATGGCTTCGGTCAAATAAGGCAATGGATTCTCTCGCAGACATCCGCCAGTTACAAAGAAGAAACTGCTGGCGCAGGCATACAATATTGCAGTCTAATGTACGTTCAGATATTTTGCGAAAAATACCAGCCCCTACTCGTACGTAGGAGCTCTCCCAAAGCCGGCAAAAGATAACCCCGCTTGTGACGCATTCTGCGCTGTGTTTAGTTTTTCGTTTTTGTTGTGTACCTTCAGACTTTCCTCCATCCTGCCTTTAATCTGACTGCAAACTTGAACCGCATGTGCGAATAATCCGACAGTACGATAAGATAATCGCGAAAAAGGGCGCGCCGCCGTCGTGTTCGGCGAAACCACAGGCGGGATTTCACGAAGCTCGACTAGGGGGGGGGATTCGTGGACGTGGTTTAAGGATCACGCGAGAGAAAATTAACATTCACTAACTCTGAGTCAGACGACCAAATATTCCATGTTCGTGAATGTCTTGGAAATGGAACATCTTGATAATCGGTAGGGTCACAGACGAGGCAATGACTCTTCACAGCACAACTAAAAGTGCAACTTTGAGGAATGGTGTGATACAGATGGCGGAGATTGGAAGAGTAGGTAGCTAGACAGTTATGACTCTTTGCAAGCTTTACATCGACATGCCCGTTATAGCTGTGATAATTCATTATGAACCTCCAGTGTGTACTCAATTCTTTAGTTTTTATAGTTCAAGTGAATCATTGAAGTGCGAAGTTTCGCTTCGAACGCGCGTGGCGACCAGGCACTCATTCTTTCCTTGTTGCAAAATAAAAGGTACTTATATGTTAGTTTATAAGTGTTACATAAATATTATTTAGATAACGATTTTAGAATTTTTCTCTATTTCAAGGAAGGTAAGTTTTCACACGTCCAGGCTATCGTTACTAAAATAGGCTATACTCTGAAATCTTGGAAATTGCCAACCCTCGCAATATGGCGTTTTCTTAGGTCCGTTCTGCAATGACACGGAAACGGATACGGATCACGTAAACGGAGACGGATAAAAGTAAACGGAACAGAGTTTCTCCGATGGTACGCAGACGGAGAAGGGCTCTTACGGATTAGCTCGGCAATGCTGAGTTTTTTCCGTTTACGTTGCTCCATGCGACCAATAAAAGCCGAGTATTTGGATGTGGTGGTAGCCATGTTTGTTTATATTTCTAAATATGTTACAATTTGTTTCACGTTTAAGAATATCTAAAAAGGGGGGAGGGAGGTAATTATTTCTTCGTCCTTTAAATTTCTAACACATGCAAATTCTCGAAGAATGATATTTTTAAAATTAAATTATTATTTCGTAACCTTGAAATGTCATCTCATCGGGTGCCATTTTTTTACGTGTCCGTCGTGCATTGTGGAAGCAGCAGACGCGATTGTTTCAGTTTCCGTGGCATTGTAGAACGGGCCTTAAGCTGGGTGCACAATTGAAAAAAAAAAATAACAACACAAGATTGACCGCCATGATTCCGCATAGAGACGGTCGTGTGTAAGGGAGAGAAGTGGGGTGAATGGGAGGAAAATGAACTTTTTTTTCTATTGCGGACTCATCTTTAGTTCATTCAACGACAACGGCGTTTTTTTAAAGTAGAAGTTAGTTTAAATGCGAACCCGGCAGAACAGCGACCGCGGAGAGCGCGGCAGTACTCGGAGGTGGCGAGGCGGGTGGCTGCGGTGTGCGCGAGCAGAGATAGCGCGGGGCGTGGAGCGCTGCGAGCCGGGGCGGAGCAGGGCAAACAGCGGCGAGGCCAGATAATGGCACCTTTATGGCCCGCGTCACGCGCCCGCCTCGAGTTTCCCCCGTAGAATAATGTCCCAGTTTCATTTAGGCTATTTGCAACAGATCATAAGTCGAATCGAAGATTAACTAACGTGTAGGTTTTCTTACAAAAATGTTCAATATGTGCGCCTTTAGTTATACGGCACACGTCCAACCTTTAAGTCCGATTCTTCCCACATTTCGGTTAACACGTCTGTATGTAAACTCTGGAAAATCATTCGGCAGCTGCGGAACGTAGACACGATCTTTTATAAACCCCCGAAGGAAAAAAAAAATCGTATACAAACATAACCATAGACATGTGTTGTACAAAGTTAAAATGTCTTTCTTTTATTATTTCAAAATATTTATTGGCAACTGGTTTACAAAGGAATCTTTTATAAAGTACAGACAATTTTTACCGTGTGCGTAGTTTTAACTCTGAGAATTTCCGGAACGTGTGTGGGGCCTTTAAGCTGAATGGACATTTACTAATAATTTATTTTATTGGAAATCAACTCCCAAGGGTTTGAACCGGGAGTGGGTTAGTGTATTGTCAGTTAAATTTTATATTTAACTAGAAGTGCGAGAGTTTTTTGCCTGCAGACTTCCGAAGAGAAGCACTAGTACATCAGCTAGTCAAAAATATAGTTCAACTGTCACCGGTCTCTTAATCTTTCACATGACATGTTATCTTTTTGTACAGTCATACATTTTTTCTGCAATGCTTAATTTTTAAGTGTTTCTAGAAACTATAAGGTGCCACTGTCAAACACAAAGGATTTTCTTCACTTTTCACACACAGTAATAATTTTAACTTTTAAAATAAGAATGCGTGATTGTTGTAGGGGAAGAAAACATCTCCCAAGTTTCAATGACAAAATACTTTATTTTGCAGATGGTATCGAGGAGTTGTATGTTGCAACTTTGAGAACTCCCTTTATTTTATAACTTTTTTTTGTGATAACAAAGAACACGGGAATACGATAAAAAAAGAACAGATTACGTGTCAAAACAAGTTTCGCTCGGCAAACTTGTTTCGAGCTGTGACGTCGATAAGAAGACCTAAAGGGTCGTCTGTCCACATTCTTCTGACATGCTGCCTCAATTTCAACTATCAACTTATCTAAAAATTTCAGCTATAGTAACATACAACATTCAATGATGATTTGAACTAGATAAGTAAAACCGATAATGGTAAGTTTACGACGTAAAAATTATGGAATCAAGGGAAAAATTTTGTGTCATTTAAAAACCTTTTGTATTAGATGCCATTCTTACCATTCCAACAGAACGACATGGCGTGGTTTTAGACTTTGCGGAGGACATCCCGACTTCGAATCCCGTTGCAATCCTAAGTTCGAAAGGTTTCTCGACATCACTCCAATGCAAATATGGACTATATCCTTTAAAAATAAATTGTGTAAGCGAGAATCTTTTAGTACTTGCCAGCGATGTATAAACATATAACCTCGGTAACGAGCAAATTCATGTGTTCTTATGTTTTTCATGTTGCAAATAAACTTATAATACGAATCTCAGACACGAAATTTAACGCAGAATTCTTTAAAATAAAGCTGAGTGCAATAAATATACGAAAATTATAATTTTAGGGATACAATGTAAATATTTCCCTTTTTAAAACTTAAATATAATTCTCTTAAACCTACTAATGATTTCTCAGGAATATAAGATCAACAGGAGTACAAAACGCGACGCATGTAAATTTCTCAACGCTGAACATGTGATATTTTCCCCTAGACCGGAAATTATTGCCTGCGTTTTTGAGATTATACTTGTTTAGACGCGTTGAGGGTAAAATTTTAGTATGCGCCAGAAATGCAATGAAATAAAGCGCGCATTACACATTAATAGGTTGAAAGTCCATTGCGCATGCATGCATAAACTGCTATAGCCACGAGCAGAAGTCAAGATGGCGGACCCACGTGTGGCAACAGGCACTCGCATATATCAACTTTCGAGACCACCGGGGATGTAGGCTACTAAGCGTATTGGTGTGCCAAAGAAGTATTCTTTGTGGCAGTGAAACTATCCTGGAATACATTTTTTAAACTTGAATAACCATTAAAAATATAATAGCAACTTTAAAAATACTTTTTTTTTATGTTCCACGAAAATGTTGCCTTAAAGTTCGGACTTGAAATATTACTCCCATCGCGCCAAAAAAGTTTTATTTCAAAAATTGCTGTACTTTTACAAAAAATTAATTTGAAGGCCAGTTGCCAATAAATAGTTTATAAGAATATAAGAAAGATATTGTACCTTTGTACAACACATGGCTATGGTTTTTTTTGCATAGCTATATTAAATATTTTTCTATTATTTCTTACGAAAATTGGGGCATAATTTTATATTTTAATTGATGTTTTATTCAAGTCATAATTTTTCTAAACCATGGAAAAGATAATCGAATATTCATTTTTTTATTACGGTTATTATATGCGCAGTTAATATTGGAAAGCTATCCAGGAAACGGTTTACAAATAACTTTAACTATTGGAGGTACTGGAACAACACAAAGCATAAGTGCCCGCGTATAACTGCGAAAACTGTTTTATATTGATACAGTTGTTTTCTTGTAAGTGTACAAATTTACAAATTTCAATATTTCTGTTCCATTTACAAAAAAACAAAAATACAGTTTATGGAACAAAAATAATAATAAAAATACCTATCTTCACCCAAGGTTTAAACTATGGTGAAGCCTTGAAAAGTTTTTCATTGTTCTCTCTAACAGAGCGTGAAAGTTAAGTAATATTCCAGTTGATATCAGGCTGCTAACATTCCTTTGTCAAGAGGGCAGGAGTATAACAATTCTCCTTCACTTCGGCCCTAAGTGTGGCTGCTTATCGCCTGGAAGAGCTTCTTCTTGTTGGACTCTCAGTTCGCCTTCTTTCGTCTTCGCTCCTGTTTCCCCCTGCTACGTGAGATCCTCCCTGCTTCCCGAGTTACAGCCAGGTGTGCGATCGGATACAATGCCAGCTTCCTGGACTATACGCAAACTCGAACGAATTGGTGACGGTCAGATGCTGTAAGCACTTCTGAAATTACAATTTAAGGAACACTACATATATACGGCAAATTGATATAATAATTTCTCCAACATGAATCATACAAAAGAAAAAAAATCATACAAACAAAATTGGTTGTCTGTAAAGTCGGTTTACGGACGATAGTTTAACGTGACAACGTCATAACAAAACATTGATGAAATGATTGCATACTTTTATGAATAAAATTGTATAATTTTTATTGAATTATCACTATTTTGTATGGATACAAAGGAGTGAAATGATATCTACAATTTAATTGATAAATTTACTTTTATTTGCACTCATTATTACTTTAACTAAGAGAATATTTTAACTATAACTTTTATACATGTTTGCTATTTAACTTCTTCCAATCTGTGTTATTCTGTTAAGGATAGGACGATGATGGGAAAAGTAGGAAACGAATGGGAGTGTTTCAAGTTTAATGTGCCTCGAAAAAGTCAAATCGATGGTTGTTCCAATCGAGTGGAAGAGAGATAGATGCGGCGCAAGCGTACAATGAGCGTAACGGGACACATCGTAACGGGACTATGTGCGTAACGGGACTATGTGCGTAACGGGACACTTTTTCGTGCGTGCAGTCGGCGTTCATCGATCTATTAGACGTCACGTCGAAAAGAAATTTCTTTATAATTAGTTTTGACTATTATACAGAAGAAACCTACTACGACATATAATGTCATGCACGTTTACTGAATGTTACGTTATAATGTGCAATAATGGAAAATTTTGGGCATAAATTCCCCTCCCTGATTCTGATTGATACATTTAAGGTCTGGCCACACGTGTCCATGCCGGGTAGGGCCGGCAAACGACTTGTGCAACGGAACTGAATCCGCGTGACCGTGACGCGTCAGAACCGTGTTAGGAGCATGACCCCCACATTCGATTACGGGCCCTGGACCTAGGATCGGAGACGCCCCCCCCCCCCCCCCATATACACTCAATTTTACAGCCACGCGCTACGTGATAATTGCATGGTTATTTCTTACCTACACTCATTTTTGAATGTTAATTAACCTGAAAATACAGGGTATATAATTATGGTTACTATTTTATAAGTCCAAACAAGTTAGGTTTTTTTTTCATAAAATTTGTTTTACTGTAAAATAATCACAGCAAGTATTTATATTTTTATTTCACACACTAAGATAACATTTAATATAGTTAAAGAAAAATAAAATTAGCTATAGGTGTGTAAAATCTTCCAAAATTGCATTGGATAAAAATATTATTACTTTTTGGTTTATAAAAAATTATAGTAGTTGAAAATTTCAAAATAAACGGAGCTGGTCTCGGGCCCTCGACCCTTGTGCGGGCCATGGTCAGGAGCTTCCTTCACTCGGCCGTGGCCCTTGTCAGTCCCTGGGAAGATTTCACAGCGAGAGGAAGCAACACTTTCACGTAGAGTTTTCGGTCTCAGCAAACTCACAATCTACCTACATTTTATCAGTCGCTCTGTGTGAATTCGACACTGCCATCATTTAGTACTCTCTAGTTGACTGCACATTGTTGTAATAATATATAACATAGACGTAAAACAAATTACCAAATTATTGATGATGTTCGAAGGTATCCGGTTTTGTGTTATCAAAGTAATGTGTGGTGCAAGAGTGACGAGTACAAGGAAAGAATTATGAAACAATTTTCAAAATATTTAAATTTTAAAGGTAGTTATATATTTATTTTTATATCAAAGTACTGTCAAATTATTAATTTTACATGCTGTACATTCAAAACTAAATGGGCCTACGTAATGTTTTCACATATTTACAAACGCACGTGCACACGCCCGATGCTTCACTTGGCCTGCCGGAGAGACGACATAGGACGTGAACCCAGCCACTGTCGGCAAGTCAACGACACACCCGCAGCTTCACACGGCAGTCGGCGCGCGGCATGCGGGCTGCAGCGCTGTCACGGGGTGCAGGGGGTGGCTATCCCCTCCCTTTGATGCGCCGCCCCTCGCCGACAAAACACCGCCGCGCTAATCAGGACAGGGGTGAAGGGGAGTGGGAGGGGGGTCGGTGCTAGCCTCCGGTGGCAGCTGTCCTGGAGGGGAGAGTACACACACACACGCTCGCCCGTAAATCACAGTCAGCAGTCCGAGGACCCAAACCATAATATATATACTACTCCCCCCTTCCGTTCAGTAGTATATCTTGGAACTATTTCAACAGCCCCGTGGGCCGACACGTCGGGGAAATAACGAATAAATATCCACCGCACTACCGAACCTGTCACGGTCGTTTCAAACGGAGTCGAGTGAGGGTACGGTGCGAAAGGAATCTGGGATTTTGAACCAGTTTAAATATTTACCTTTGCAGCGTTAACGTCGACGAAGAACCACTGATCCTGAAGCGAGGTGACCAACCGAGCCCAGAAAACCGCAGAAACATCTAAAAACATGTGCTTTCGTGATCAGAGACACTAAATATTTATTGTATTATGGGTTGCCCAACGTTGAGGCATGCCGCGTTACGGCCATAACTGTAAGACTTATTGCCATCTTTCCGTCACCATGTTTGAAACAGCTGTCCAATTGTTGAGTGAACTTCCATTGCGTACTTAATTTTTTAGTTTTTTTTTTTTTTTTTTTTTTTTTCGTACAAGAAAACTGAGGAATATTTTGCGTTTTACCGTTCAAGTAAGTTACACTCCTAACGCGTGTGGCAGCTACCCACCCATTAATTTTATCCTGAGAATTGGCAGTATAAAATGCCATTTGGGAGGGACTCATGTATCACCTAATCACAAAAAGGCATTATCCATACTCAACAACTTAAGAACCCTAAATTTGTATTCAAGGCGTATCGTAGGTTTCGTCCGTGAATGGTTGCAAGCGCTCTTGCGAATCTCGTTCCCACTCGGTCTGGAAGTTGTAAGTGCAAACCGGTTCAACCCGGACAGCTGGAGGGGAGGATGAAGAAGTTGTCCGGGCTACTGGCCAGCGGCAGAACACATGTAGTCGCGAACAGATGCTGCTTGACTCACGTAGTCGTGTTCCTGAAACGCGTGTTTACATTTAAAGATAAGGCAAGTGGGATGATAACGATTCAAATAAATCTGCCACGTTCTTAGATTCAAGTTGTAAAATGTATCAAACATTTCCATATTGTAATTAAATAATCATACTGTTACATATTGCTTGTTAGGTGTAAATATGTTTAAATATTTTTATTAAAGCCATTTGTGAAAATTCATTTATTTGATGTTACAGCTAAAGCTGGAATACTCTAGCAACTAAATGCATTTACAGTAAGTCAAACATGTTTGTAGCCAGTACAAGGTTATTACAGCCCAATAAAAAAAAAACCCAGACCAGTGCAAGGGTGAATCGTATACTAAGGATTCCTCGCCATAGATTAAAATAAAATATTTCCTGTACTGGTCATAAGCTTCGTATTTCCAAATGTCAGTAGGCTATTTAATTTAAATGCATCAGATTAAAGAGTCTAAAAACGAATAATTTTAATCATAACATTCACGTCATGATGTTACACTAAAAAATTAATAAGGAATAAAACAACACATCAATAAACTCATATGTAAAAAAATATATTTATTTATACTTTTATTTTAAATGTTTGGAGTAGGCCCTCAAATTAAAAATATCCTACACAAATTAAAAGACCAATTTAGTGTAGAGAGAAAAATAAATTCTAAAAAGTGAGAATGAACTAGCCCCAAAACTTGACCATTAGTAAAAAGAGAAACGCTTATTTAATTATGTATTGGAATGGTGTTCTGATTAATCCACCACTGCGTGCATGATATATTTTACGTTTGCCGTTACCAGGATGCGATAACAAAAAAAAATCTTTATATGGTCCATAGATCCAAAAACTATAGTCAACTCAAAATTATGTCAGTTTGTATGTATGTATGTGTGTATATATATACACATATTTGTCACAATTGTTACAATTTTGTGAACCCGATAACTGCCGCAATTATTCACAAATCACTTCCAAACTGATATATAAAATCTAGTAGTGGAAAATCTCAGTCAAGTTTGTTAATGGGCAATATGCAACCAAAGGGGTAGAAATGAGGATGGTTTTTTGAAAAACAGAAAAATCGCTGTAACTGCAATGATATGGAAACTATCACATCCGTTTAAAAGTATTATAACTTGTAGGAGTACAGACAAAATTCTTTGTCTGAAGAAGTTTTTGATAAGACAATCCATAACTGCAAGGGGTTGAAAAAAAACAACGGTTGGAGGACAAATAAAATCATATATTTCATCGTAGGTACAACATCTAATTCGTACAATTTATGTATTAATAACATAAAATTTTATCTGAATTTTTTGTCTAAAACAATTTTTGATAACATGAACCATTGTTGCAGGACATTAAAATAATAAAGGGGTAGAATTTTAACAAAATCATAATTTACGTACCATTTACACTATTAAGTCAGCTCTTTTTTATTGCAGAACCTTAAATTATTACGAACAACTTTCGTCTGAAACAAATTTTTATACGACGAACCATTACTGCAAGGCGTGGAGTAAACAAGAGGTGTAGAACAAAAAAATCATAAGCCATTCGTAGGCACGCCAACAATTAGTTAAAAATTTTTCTTATGATTAGTCACGAAAACTTTTGTCTAAAATAATTTTGATTAGACAAGTAACTGCTACAAGGGGTTAAAAAATAAGTGGTAGAATAAAAAAAAAGTTGTTACTTCCTTAGTAGGTACACTATCAAATCCGTTCAAACTGTTTGTAAATATTATCAGTTTTATCTGAAACTTCTCTCGAAAACAATTTTTGCAAATGGTTTCAATAATAAAGGGGTAAAATTTTCAAAAAAAATTTATAATATTTGTATCATGAACACTATTAAATCCGTTCTGTTTTATTGTTAAATCTAACATTATTATCTGTAACATTAGTATTAAAAAATTTCTTATACCACCAACCATTACGCAAGGGGTGGAATAAACAAGGGTTGAATGACAAAAAAAAATATCCATAACTCCCTACGTAGGTGCACCATTAAATTCGTTCAAATTGTTTCTAAATATTAGAATTTTTATCTAAAACTATTGTTTGAAACAATTTTTGATAACACATACCATTACTGCAAGGGGTTGAAAAAACCTGGACTTGAAATAAGAAAATAAAAAAAAATTCCCTACCATGTACTCTATTGAATTAATGTTGATTTTTTTTTACTTTTTAAATATTGTTGAATTAATTTATCTGAAATAAATTTTATTTTAACAAATTATTACTGTAAAGGGTGGAAATAACTAGCGTAGAAAGACAAAAAATTCATTACTTTTTTAATAGAGCAAATTAATTATCATTTTTTGTAAAACTCCTAAACTTTATCTGAATCTTAAGGCTCAAGCAATTTTAATGAAACTGTTACCGTAAAACAGGTATTTAAAATTTAAAAAAAAATATAACTTCCTTAGTATCAAATTCGTCAGAATTTGTTACAAACCATCTTAATATTACCTTAAAACTTTGTCAAAAAAAATTATACTAACATGTATCAGTAGTGCAAGAGGAAAAAATTGTGTTTGAATGACAAAAATAATTGCATAACTACCTTAATAGTAACTACCTTAGAAATTGTTGACATTCAATGCTGGATGCATTAGTTAAAAAATTTCAAAATAATATAAAAATGTTATCGAATTATTATTATGGAATATAACAAAATGTTAAATAGATCGTTATTGCATGTTGGCTAACATATAGGTTGTTATGTACATTCAGTTCTTAAAATTTTCCAGGAGTTTATAGAAGTTTCCAAAACATTTCCAGAAGAAAATTAGGTACTTTAAAATCTACTTACGCTTGTAGGCTCTGCCAAAAAGGATTTTTTTTTGTCCAGGAGTGTTACTTTTGACCAATGGAAACCTATTTTCTTTGAGCGGTGATGTTATAAAGTCATTGGCGTAAATTTTATATTTTATACCGATGTAATAAATTGAACTACACGTAAGAAACATTTACACGGATGGTTTTTCGTACTCAAAAAATTATAAGGTAGCATAATAATATAAATTTTGCTATCGAGCGTCCAGTTTTGCAAAGTCTTTAAATGTTGATTTCTTTGTAGACTTTTTGTTTTGGTTTGTCGCATCCGTGAAACGAACAAGCATATATTTTTTTTCTATTCTAAAATACTGTCAGGTCGGGAACATGTTTTGCGTTTTCAGCAAACCTGTAATCATTCCACTTCTAATTAGTTCAAAATTCTGCAGTGACTGTCGCGTTATTTAAACCTCGCACAACAGAGCACGGCAATAGTGGTGGTAGGAAATAGAGCTGGTTACACAGAACATAAGACTGGTACATTTCTTAGTTAAAGGGAAGGAAACGTTTTCGGCGTAAAGGTTCATTTATATTGAGCGGGTTTGCTAGCTACTCATCTGCGAATTCGCTTGTTGAGAACAAACTTACAAACGAAGTCACACTGACTCGTTAATTCGCCACTCGCTCTGCTTCTACGAGTAACTCAAGATGCGTGAATTTAAGATTTCCCAAAATGCAGCGATCTCAATTGCGAGGCAAGGAAAGTGATTGGAACAAAGGGTCAACTTAGGTACTAGGTACACTGAGTGACTGTACAAATAGAAATTCAGTCGCGAGCGAATAGCTATAAAACTTAAGGTATTCGCTTCCTTACGGTTAATCATTCTACTGTAACAAAATGGCATACAGCATTGTTTAACTTGCATCATGATTTAGGCCTTCGACTAAGATATTTCTTCGTTCCTTCAAATTTAATTTAAGTGATAAATTAATAATAAAATTAATTTACTTAAATTTAAAAAAATTGTCAAAAAAATTGTAAGCCTATGAAAGAGAAAAAGGTTTTATAACAACACTTACGGTGAATAAAATTATTTATATCCTTCCGACTCAAATGAGGTTACTGAATTTTAAAATAAATTCAAACGAAGATAAAATAATGTTGAGTGAACATAAACAAAACGTATCTTGTTTTCTAATGCGATATGATACTGCACTCACAAAAAATATTTCTATAATTTAACAAGATAATATATGGTTAGCACTAATGAGAAATGTTAGGGTTCTACGCAAACAAAAGCTTGCGAGGAAAATGTTATCACTACAGGAATTATCTGTGTTTATAAAGCCTACATACCTAAATTTATGACATGATCCTGTAAGTTTTGTATTCACAGTATCTTATTACTTTTTAAGCAAAACTGAACGTTGCTTTAGTAATGAAAATGTCATTCAGTCATAGCACACTTTTTTTTTAAATAATCTTCTTTACGTAAAATTAAGTTGGTTTATTTTTTGTTGGATACGGCAATAATAAATAGTCTTGTAACAGAACGAAAGACATACTATAATGTAAAACTACAAACCATAATTTCTTAAGTTCTTCAATATTATTTTTAGTCTACTCGAACATGTGTTCACAAAAAAAATTGAATAATATTCCCTAATAATACCCAATTTTGTTTCTATAATATATTGTTTTTTCCCTTAAACATATCAAATAAAGGTAAGGAACTGTACTCTAAAATAATTCGGAAGGCTGAGAGAGAACTTTAAGCGATAATTCGCCGCCTGAGTATTGGAGTGTTCTATGTCCACTTTTTAGGTTTTTTATGCTATGGACACGAAATTAATATTAGTATTCATTTGTACTATATCCACACACGTCTACGCACATAACAATGTTTGTTCTTAATTTAAGACCAATATTTTTTTTGTTCTATGTCATGATATTCATAGTTGTTTGAACTTTCAAATGCTTCTATCTCAGTTCCGACTTCAATGGACATAGAACAGGCGACGAATTGTTAATTATTTTTATGCACACCGCTTAAAAAACTCAAAGTAAATAAAAAACTTTTTTAGAAATCTCGATCTTGAAAATGTTCGGCATTTACGACTATAATATAGTCTGTCTAATATAACTTGTCTAAAATTTAACAGTTATGAAATATAGTATCAATAGTCTACGTATACTTCTGTCACAGACCTTGCAAATAACTTAATTTGGTTGTCTGTGTTGATAAAAAATATTTTGTGACGCTTTGCAAGTGGCAGCTGGGAAAGTGTGCAACTGGTATATTCTTCTTTGAGAACCGTCGCTCGCACTCGACGGAGTCTGCTCTGTTAATGAAGTGCAATCCAATGCAGCGACCCCCCCCCCCCCCCTACTTTTCACTATAGCACCGAGACCTGGGTCCGTGAATGGTGCATGAGTCGGCCCGAAGTAGTCCTTCTCTGCTCCACACGCTCTAGATCTCCTGAAGGAAAGTCAGCGAAAGTTTTGCCATTTCGTTGCAACGACACTTGGGTATACGTAAGAACGGAAGTGGTGTTGAGGTTAGGAACTAGTTCCCGACGAAACGAAACTTACGGGAACGAAACTAATTACAGACGTCTGTTGGGAAAACCTGTCTGCATGGGAATTAATCAGCATCTCCTTTCCTTCTATTTCTCCGTGGCCACAAAAGCTGACATTTTGGGCTTTTGTTTTGCGGTATGATTTTAACATGAGGCCCCATGAGATATATAATTTATGAGCACCGATTAGGTGCGCCGATTCGGAGCCCACTATGCTCTTGGAGCTGCCATCGCTTAAACCATCTGTATAGCTGTGCGGCGTAAAACCATATATTTACGAGACCTTAGTTCTCTTTTCATATGCCTCGGGTGTACAATATATATGTCTTAGCAGAGCAAACCGCTGGTTGTTGTAAGTATACTGAAAAATACAATCAATGACACCGAGAGACGTTACATGTCGGACTCGTACCAAGAAGGACCGAAATTCGGATACCGTTCCAGCTTACATGATTTTGATTTCACATTCGGTTCCCAGAAATATACGCCTCTGACAACTAGCAGCTTGTACTTTATCACGGGATATTTCTTTGTCAAAACGCTGTAGCATCGTCGGTTTTTTTCGTTATTGGTTAAGTTTCTTTCAGATGCACGGCTACTGCTATGGCCCCCGACACACAGCGCAACGTTGTTCTCTTGCAGACGACCAACAATTACAAGGAAGTAACCGTTGGAGATTTAATCGCGAAAAAATTCTCCACCCCTACTAATTATCTTCGTTCGTGACGAGACGCATTGGGAGCACGGCGTTTGCCCTACACGTCGTTTTTCATGATCGGAAAGCCGCTCTGCGTAACTGGCAAAAGTCTTTAGTGTACCGAAGAGCAATTCGAAAAATAGAAATTAATTCGTGAATCCATTTATCTGGCACACCGCTGTGAAGGCCCGGATCGATAAGTTAAAGGATGAGCGATGCATTTTGATCCCCATCAAAACAAGTCGGGGAAACTCCGAGCCGTTTAACGTCGGGAGTTATTGATGGGGCGGTGTCACCGCTTCATCGGGAGAGATGACGGACGCGGTGACGGCTGCGATCTCTGATCGGGTTGGAGGGGGGCATCGCGCCGGGAGGGAGTCCCAGGCTTGGACGCACCGTCTCCACCAGGTAATTGGCTGTCAGGAGCGGCGCCCGGCCCGTCAAGCAGCGGCCCTCCATTTGTCACGGGGGGCGCGAGACGGCGTCCAGGCCGCGTGGGCGACGCGTCCGTACACGCTCCGTGCCCCGCCACGCACGAGTCACTTCCCATCGCGCCCCAAACGCTCGCCTTCCAGTGACTCCCGAACATACGACTTCGCGTGCAACTAACCGTTTGACCGCTCGCCATGCGCCGGTCCCTGCTGTGCTTGCAAGCAGGTGTTCAAGATACGTGCTGCAAAATTCACACCATAACAGAACTGTAGAACCGTCGTGTTTGTGCATTCAAAAAACTTGCCAAAATCTGATTGCGGGTGATGTAGGGGGTTTAACAGAGTTCAATAAGACTATTTTTTTAAAAAAATCTTTGTCTGTTTGTCTTATTGAACACACTAATCTCCAATACTACTTTACGAATTTTCGTGGGGTTTTCACAGGTAACTTGAGCGTAGCTTGGGGCAACATATAAACATAATATCATCTAAATCGGTTCAAGGGAAAAAAATCTTTAATTTAAAGTTTTAGGATTCTGCTCATCTTAGTACAGTACGTAGAAAAATCAAAATATAGTGCTTCATTGCTTTTTAAAAAGCACTCACCGAAGTTTTGGGATGTTTACTTCAGTGACACGATCATCACGGCGTAGTACAGAAATGAACCAATAGATGGCGCTATTAGTATTTTTACCTCAGTGACAGAATTATGATCGTCAGTCTTATATTTACGAATACAAACTAACATTAAATTTACTACGCTAAGATATGCGGATTTACTGATTTCGTTTTGTGATTTGGACATTAAAAACTTAACGAAATTGCTTTGGTGCTTTCGATAGGTTATCTTTATATTTAACTTCTTTGCTAGAAAAAAAATAAATTGATTGAGTTTGCGTTGTGATTTGAGTGCCTACTTATTACATATTAATTTCATTATATTTACGAATAAAAATGCCTAGGAAACGGCCGAGTAATTCTCTGTGGTTGTCTCAGTGGCAGAGTGGGTTAGGTCATGACTAGAGACCCGTGAAATTCGCGGGTTCAATGACCTCCAGGATAGACTCATATATCCTCTACACACTCGGGCAAATGCCAACTGTTAATTGGCTGCTGACTTGTGAGTCGTCTCGACTGGGTGGCCTGTGATTCGACACTTCTATGGGTGAGGGTCTCTAATTGGCCCTCAGTCCTCCAGATTAACAGAGAACCAATGACAGAAGCAGCACTAAGGTATAATTATTTGAATTTTAGCATAACACGAAATGAACCCGCGAATTTCACGGGTCTCTAGTCATGACGTAACCACAATGTATAACGTTTTGTAAGTTAAAATATCCCCTTAAACTATTTTTTGTTTCGAAAATTAAGTAGTTTTCATTTTTGTTCCAACAATTTTTTAAAGATACCTTAGAATATTAAGTTAAAGCTTTGTCTTGCCTAGCTTTATCAGCATACTCAGATATTGTTTAGTGCTATAGTCGAATGTAATAAAAAGCTAACTTTTTTCTCGTCTTTTTCTTGCGTCCGACCAAATGATTCAGCAAAATTTTCGTACCTCTAGTAATATCTCAGCTCACTGTCACCTACATCGTGTTACACGACAGAGTGACCTCAGCACAATCAGACGCTGTATTACTATAAAATAGTGGATCAAAAGCCTAATAGAAAAATAACAATTCAATATCTCCCAATATTTTATTATTAAGTTGTGGCCAAGTCTCTGGCCAAAATAAGAATCTGCCTTTTGAAACTTGTTTTTTATATAAAAAAAGTGTTTGTCTTTGTTTAATCATTTTTTGAAAATATATTTTTAAATATATAAATGTTTTTTATATTTAAATTGTTTGTTTAGTTATTCAATTAAAAGTTATTTATCTTAGCCTATTTAATTACTACTTGTTTTTAATTCAATTGTATCGCTGGGGAGTTGCGCGGGAGTGCGGAATCAGTTTCCTCCTGTAGAGAGTTTACGCGACAGTTTGCAATACGAAGTGTCAGTTGGCTGCCCTGTAAAAAAGACGTTGGCCGGTGTGTGTTGCGAAGTGACGAGACATTCGGAGTTCGCCGCCTGTTGGAGTGTACAGGTCATGCCCGGACGCGGTGCAGAACTTTTCACGAGACTTTGAATTTCATACGATGAGCCTCGGCTTTCGGGGACAGGCCAGACATATTTGGATACTTAAAATAAGAAAGGTCATAAGTGCCAAAAATGTGGAACAGAGTTATAATGAAAAAACTACACACATATTATGTTTTTATGAACACATGCTTTAATAATAATTTCTCTGTTTTTAAGTGCAACTGTAAACAGAAAAATCGTAAATGCAACTTGGAAATAATCACTGCAAAGAAGAAATAAAATAAAGTAATTGACAAATTGTGAAAAGATATATGTCCTTATAATAAAAACCATGAAAGGGTGCTATGTGCCACTTGCATTTTTTTTTAAAGACGTATGTACAAATGCTATTAAGTATGAAAAATGCTTCACTATCTTATAATAATGTCTATGTTGTATTATATTAATATATATTTTAAGTAAGCATTTTTTGTGGTTTGGTTAAAACAAACATATTACTTTTTATTACTAGTCACCACACAGATTCTTGTAGGAAGCTCTATGCTCTTCTTTTTCTAAAAATGGGATCATGGCTCTCAAATCATTCTTTTTTCCTTCTGTAATGCTAAGTTTTTTAAAAGTTGCTTCTAAAGTTGCATTACTATGTCCAACACAGTTTTCCCTTTCCTTAATATCTTGATCTTCCTGCATGTTTCCAAATCGGAATGAGAGTCTTTTATACCAACAGTACTTAAGTCAGCAGAATCATAGGTGATGAGACAGCTCTAGAAATGTTTAGATTATTTGTATATATTACACTGTCAGCTGTTATCTGAAAGTCAAGAAAGTCATAATGATTCATGGGAACTACGTGAAATGGTTTTTTTACTCTAGCATCTCACACTATTTGGTGTAGATCACTTGGAATAATGGCTTTAGTGACTCGCTTTCTCCTTTCAATGATAGCAAAATTCGAATCACATGGGAGAAATCTGTGCCCACTAACAAGAAATCACTGCTCGATATGCTCAAATAGTCCAACAGCCACCAGAAAAAGTAACAGAAATACTATCATACAGTTCTTATTTTGTCCCACGCAGTTGTCACTCCAAACTATAAGTCTTTTTTTGTTTGTGACATTGCTGTTATTTAAAACTTTTAAAATACATTAAGCAATCTTGTTGCCTCCCCTCCCTGAAATTGTTTCAGCCCACATACACATGAAGGAATCGTTGGTGTCACCTACAGATATGCCGAAGTTGTAGCAAGACAACTGACGGCGATAAAACATTTCGGCATGGGTTAGTGTGGGCACAAATATAACCTACTCTAAATTTATTGAAATGCAGCATGTATTACTGTCAGGCAGCTGTGATGAAGATATATCGCTCTTTAAAAGTGTCTGTGCTTTCTCTGCTTTCCTGTGGTGAAGCTTCTGTGTTGTTTTGGCCCGTATAGATTCTGGGGTACCACCACCTTTCACCTCAATGTTCAAGCGATCACACACTTTACAGGTATCTTTCCTAGGTCTCCGTTATTATATATGAGGGAAATCTTTGATGAAAACTTTCCGATAACACATATAACTTACAGTTGACTGCGGGTACATCATTTTGTAATGTGAATGCATTCTGGCAACATTTAGGTCAGGACTTAAATACTCATTACTGGACCGAGCTCTACTATAATGGCTGTTTACACGAGGAAATGTGTTCATGTGGTCCCTGATAATAGATTGATCTTCATCTGAAAACTTTCCAGGGTAATGTCTTGTACGATTGTCAGAAAACATAATATCTGCGGACTTCTTTTTGTCAATAAGTATTTGCAGTCGCTTAAAACCAAGTGCAAAAATTCCTGCAAATGTTGCTTTACAAACATTTACCAGATCACCTTTACCATTTGCTACAGTGTACCAAACTGTTCCCTGGCGACGACTTGAAGTAGGGTTGTCATACGATCCGTGACGGCGACGATTAACTGGTGTAACATGAATTAGATCCATGATGTATGTTCCTTGAGCTGCGTAATCCTGCTTGTAGAATTTTTGAAAGAGCATTTTCTTGTGTTAGGCAGTAAGTTCTCGGCACTTCAGTTTGCAACGAAATGAGACAACAATGTAAGACTGTGAGATATTACTTCATAAGTGTTTTAGGGTAAGATTGGGTATCATTCTTCCCTAAGCATCTGTGTATAGAACTACTACGCAGGAATACCTATTTAAATGGTAAGTAGTAATTTTTACATTAGGATTTGTGTCTCACTGACAGAAAGGTCATTAGAGATGGTTGCAAACAACTACTGTATTTGTGGGGGTTGCAGTGGTCGAGTGGTTAGAGCACTCAACTTCCACCAAGGCAAACCAAGTTCAATACTTGCCAGGAGTCACCCAGATTTTAACATCTGTGAATAGTTCCCGGATGTTTTTACAAGCCAGAGAGTTTTCTCGGGGATCTCCCACTACTCCCACCCTTCATCCATTATGCTTCTCCACATTTGCCTCATGATAACCCTCAACGGCATACAAGAACAGAGATTGTTAAGAGCTGACCTAAGTTCTCCTTCAGACAAGTGATTAACTAGGAAGAGTTCGGGGGGGGGGGACTTTACCATCGCCTATGTTAAGTAATTTATTAATTATTCTAGCATTTACCTGCAAATTATTTTAGGCTATAATGGAAAATTAAAATTAGGATTGTATATTTGAACCCACGTCCTGCAAAATCCGACTGCAACGTGTTACTGTTGCATCACCCCACTCGGTAGTAAGCAGTGCGAATGAATTATTTAATTAAAACTCTGTATATGTACCAGTTTGTGTGACATATTTTTCTACTAATAATATTCTGTGGCATACACCATTAAAATGACTATTTACCATGTAGAGATAATGTTACCCTGATGTTGCTAGATATTAATAGTACGACATGTCGTTGTTTAATATAAATACTGTACGTAAATATAATGTGAATAAGTGTAGTAAATCTCTTACCTGTTGTAATGAAAACTTGGCACACATGTCAATATTTTTGTAGGTTTTATATGCTAGTCCTCTAATTTTCATCATATTTTGTTTTTCCTTGAATGTGACCTTATTTTGTCGTGGTTTCTCTGCATTGCCACTGACGTCCGCCATTATCTAAATTACATTATGTAAATATGTTGCATAAAACATAGGTTATAACAAGATAAAACACTTTCAATTTATCAAAAAACGAGAGAACAGCAGTTTTGTAGAGGCACATATGCCCTTTCATGGAAAATGAAAGTGGCACTTATATACTTAACACTCCTGCCATCTTGTAGCAGTTTTTCATACTCCTTCGGGTGGTGCTGGCACATAGCGCTGTTCATGGATAATCGAGTATGACCCATAGAACCATTCTAGCTAAAAATCACGATATTGAGCAAAGTGGCACTTACGACCTTTCTTATTTTAAGTACCCATTTATTAAAAGACACGAAGAAATTTTAATGCCTTGTTTCAGATTAGCTACGAGTGTTTGTGCTGCAGCGACGAGATAAACTGTGAGTACAGCTGATCTGATTGTAGATGGTGTTGGTCTGGATAAATTATAATGTTTTGCCACGTGACTTTGTGGTGTGACAGAATCTCCGTGGCAGTATTGCGTGCACCTCAGCGGGCGAACATAAACTTGGTTTGCAAGATATATTTTCTTTTTCAAGTTCATATTTCAAGAAGTACGAGTATTGATTTTATATCGAAATATTTGCTCACTCCCCAGCGCTTTGAATAGGACTTTGGTAGATGAACTTTTTTAGTATATTTAAATTGGCATAATTTTTAATAGTAATTTTGTTAATTATATCTTTTAATATAAATGCAGCAATATATTTTGATATCTTTTAGTAACTGCTGGCAGTTTATGAATAATCATTTTATACGATGTTTATACAAATATTGTTACGTAATTATATATTTTTGATAAAATTAAATTTTAGATAAAAAATATTTTAAAAAAATATTTTAGTGCTATAACCTTTTGCGCTTTTTCTAGTAACCAATGTTTGCGGGTTACAATGAAAGATTTTAGACTCTATATTTTAATTAATGTTTGTATGAAAACCAAGACGTTTCGTAAAATATTGCGTCAAATAAAACAGAGCTATTATGATTAAAATTGTTTTTGATTCCATAAAATGCCCATTTCGGCAACGTAACGTGTTTGCTCTGCTTTAAGGATGTACTTTTTATATTATTTTTCTTATCACTCGGGCTGGGTTCATGCGCGTACTTTTGGTATTGTGTTGGAGTTTTTTGTAAAAATTTTATTGCAATAAAACCAGTAGGGTGTTGAGTTTTTGTTACCTACCAGGTGCAGAGGGTAGGTACCACAAAGTGCTCATCACCATTTAGCATGTTTCCATTTACTCAGTATAGTGTCGGCGCGGCGTGCAGGCCTGGAGGATAAAGGAATGTGGGAGAGGGGGGAGAGGGGGGAGAGGGGGAGAGAGGGAGGAGCTACCTTCGAGAGTAGAGGGAGAGAGTTAGAAGCAGGCTCAGGCCAGACAGTGTAGTGGTAGACTGCTCTGATTTAGGGCATCAAACCCTAACATCATTGTGCCACGTGTGCGTCACTGACACTGCTACTCAGTATTCCATACGATTTTTAAATTGATTTTATTATTACCAGAAAATCAGGGGGAAAAAAATTACTCAGGAGCTGATATCGGGAAGAGATCTCGAGCTGGGACAAAATAAGCTCAACAATTTCGTAATTAATTGTACACATAACATACTCGAATGCAGAACAACTTTTACCTAGTACTGTTACTGCTGTTGGGAACAGGTACTACAGAAGGGGGGAGAGGGCGGAGCTTTATTCCAGTAGCTGCCCCCCGCGCAACGAGCCTAGTCGTCATTGTCAGTTCTGGTCGTTTCATTGACTTGGAACCAATCTGCGACGCTCGTGCGTTACCCGGGACTCGAACCCGGGGAACGTCGTGAACCTGACAAGCGCCGCGGCAGCCCGTTCGCGCCGGGCGATAAATCAATTGAGGAATAACGACAGCGCGTGACGTCGCCGCGGAAAGCGGTCAAGCCCCGGCGCTCGGTAACGAGCAGTCGCGCCGTGATGGATGGTGAACACCTCCTCCCCTCCACCCCTCACCACTCCAACACTCCCTTCACAGACCATTCCTCAGCCCCTTCCGCCCCCGCGGGCCGCGTATATCTCACAGGGCGCGTCGGCGGGTCCTGCAGGGGTCGACGAACTACACGGTCTCCCTAGCGGCCCTCCCGAGGACGCATCCGTCAACATTCTGCACGCACCGGCGACGTGTTCCCCCGTGTCTTTGCCCCGTCGCTTTCTCTCCCGCGCGGCGCGAGACAATGCGGCGACCAGGAAGGAACACGCGGCTTTCGAAGACCCTGCACTCGTGAGAAGGTTAACTTGCCTCCAACTTTTGCAATGTTCTTAGGCCGGGGTGGCATTAGGATCATACGAATAACTGTAGGTGCGCCATGTATATACACACATTTCTGAAAAATTATGCTATAGTAATTAACGCCTCACTGATACATCCTAATAGTCAACTCGAGGCTTTTTTTTTTTTACAGGGCGCACGCTTTGATAACCACTGCTATGGAGACGGCGTGTGTTCTGATATTGATGTCAACTGATTAGCAAGTGGATAGCAAAACAGTTCGTAACTGAATAAAGGCTGATTGTTTAGTACTTTTTAATAGCGTGGAAGCAAACTCGCTAGGAAGAATCGTAAAAATGCCATTATTAAGTGAGTACTGTTACGCAATAATTATTATGATGTCAACTCATCTGCAAGAAATCAGCGTTGAACTTCATTATAACAAAAAAAAAATACTGTTTTTACTGGGGGAATGTATTGTTCTCCTTTTTTTTCTTTTGTTAACCACATGGAAAATATATCACACACCACGTCTCTTAATTTTTAACTTCAAAATTTAATATTTACACATTAATGAATAGGAATGCAGATGTCTTACCTCAAGCTATTTGTGCAACATGCACAGAACCAAGAGTGTAACCAGGATTTTTTTTTTTTTTTTTTAGAATAGGGAGACGATATACTTTCCTTGTCTGGCAAAAGGATCTAATAAGCACTTAATATTATATGAAGTTCTATTTTACGTAAACCTATAATCTGGTAAGAACCAATTGAAAAAACACGTACTTTATAAGGTGACTACAAAACTTAAGAATAAATTATTCCCACGGTGTGGGGAAGGTAGAAGGGGGAAGGTGGTAAAGAGAGAGAGAGAGGGGGGGGGGGCATGTCTCTACATCAGCCCCTCTCTTCCCTCGACACGGCTAGGCCATCACTTAAAACTGTTATAAATTATATATCATTTCATTATTAGTATGAAGTTTGATTACTTCTACCACAAAAGTATACTATCTGACTGTTTTGTAGCCATTTATTAGCTCATTTCTTCTTTTCTTTTTTCAGTCTGTTGGCGGAATTCTCCAACTTGATAGTGTTAGCGTTAGTGTTCCACAGCCAATCTGAACATTATAAGTCAACCTCTGATGGTTATCTCTGTTCTCGACTGCACAAGTTAACGTAAACTGAGCCTTAACTTAAGTATAGTCTAGATTACTTCTTTTTTTCAATTAGAAAAATATATCAGATAATCACAGCCTTTTGAATCAATTCTTGAAAGTTATTCATGCTGAAGATCACATTAATTTTAATACTTATACTTGAAAATAGAGTAACAATAACATTTAGGTATTGTTATTATTTGTACTACTTAACTGTCAGTAGGCCTAAGTATTTTTAAATTTAGTCAATAAAATATCCACTGAGCGTATGTGTATGCATTTATGATGACGTATAGAATGGCATACAAGAAAATATATTTCATATAAGCTTTTTCATAAAAATAGGCGTGCCTGCTACTTCGTTAGCGTTGGTTCGCATATGATCGTCAAGTATACTTGCTAAATGACAGCATTAACATTCAAATCAAAAAACAAAATAAGACCGTAATTGTAGAAAATAGGTAATTTCAAACTTAAACCAAGATGATAAATATGCTCAATAGCAAAAAGATTATCATGAATTTCGTAAGTAATTCTAAGAAAGAAAGATTTTACAAGAACACAATAATTGTATTTGACGTTTATGCTTTTATAATAAAAACGTCATTCATCAGTATGCTTAAATAACATTGATTAAACTCATAACAAATAACGTATTGTATTCTTAGATAAAAGTGATGCCTTTGGTAATTTTGTAACTTATCAAAATGAGAGGTATCTTGCGAGATATTTTTTTAAAATCTAAACTTACTCCAATTTCACCATCTATGGGACGTAATCTCACAAATATTTATAGGGTGTGTACTTATCTATTATATGGGCTACATTTGTTACAAATGTCATGAAAAGCCACAAAACCGTTTTTTCTTGATATTTTAATACATACGAAATAAATTTTTTAAAAACTATTTGTTTTAACCTGTGTACTTAGTACATATAGTTTAATTTAATGTACTGACACAACTCTGTCACAAGTTTATAATAAGTATGCTGAAGGTATTGGAGGGAATAAAGTCTCTCACAAAACGTTCTTTCAGGCTCTTACTCAAGTCAAACAGGCAAGATTATAAAGAAAGAATGAATTGAAGAGCAGTGTTTTAATATTAACTTTCTTTTCTAAGTGTAATGCAAAGAAGAAGAAAAAGAGATGCGATCAAATACCAACTTTTAAAAACTGGGCACTTCTCTCAGACCTCGATTCACTGAAAGAGAAAATGAGGTTACCTAATGGGGGAAAAAGATTTTATTAAAAAAGGAATGGAAAACTCAAATCGTATTATCAAATTTCAAGCCACCCTGGAGAATAAAACTTTGCGTGGTAATGAACAAAATATACACGAAAAAGAAAAACGGGGGTGGTTCCTTGCACTGGGCATTTAATTCATTAAACAAGAAAATGCTGCTGGAAATATATTATTATATTCTTCCCAATAATTCAAAAACTTTTATAACGTTTACTCCTAGGAAATAACTTTTAAAATTGGACCATATATTTTTGTTACTTTTTTTCTTCAAGTGTTTTGGTCAAATATCTGCAATTTGCTACTTGGAGGAAAGTTGAAGACATAATAGCAAATCTCATCTGCGGTTAGTAATTAGGCCTATTGTGAAGTTAAAGGGTGAGTTCCAAAATCCGAAATATAAATATTTTTTTTTTTAACTTTCGGATAAAGTTCTATTTCTGTCTTAAAAAAAATATTAAATTTTTCACAAAAAAAATTAATGATGTAGATTTTTAGTTTTAAGTTTTCTGTGGTAGTAAAAATGCTTAAATATTCATTGTCTTCCTTAAATGGAAATACATATTACCCTATATGACATTACTGTGAGTACAAAATAAGTTATATTTATAAGTCGTAATCAAGAACACATAGTTCTGTTATACTCACCTAGAATAGTATTTGTGTAACGAATCTATCAGGTTTTGTAGTAATATTTAATATGTCATATTTGTTCGTTTTTGTATCGCCACTCTACTTCTACCTAAAGACGTGACATATTTATGAACGTGGACATGAAAACAAATAAATGTGTATGCGAAGTTCTCAACGCGAGTTGTTTGGTTCACGTTCAGATGAAACCACGTGAAGTCCAGCAATACACTGAAAAAAAAAAAAAGATCAGAGAATGGTCAACAAAACGGACATATAATTTTATTTATGGTAAATTAAAAATTTAAAACTTTTATTACATCTTTCAGGCCTACTAAGCAAAAATAATATTTATCAATCCAAAAATAACTCAAACACAGATATCTACAACGCAATACCATAACAATATTGATGGCGTAATGTCAGCGCTGCCGTCATTTTTCACCCTTATGTTCTTACGGGTCGAGTGTGGGAATATGAGGGGTTTTGGCGCGGAAATTTCACACGCCTGTATTACACAAATATATGTTTCTTTTTAAAATTAACTTTTACTTTCAGTATCGTATTATGTACTACAGCCCTACTTATTCTACTATTGGACAAGATACTGAAAATATATTACCCTCGGTATCGTATTATTTACTAGAATCCCGACTTGTTTAGCATGTTTTGCGATAAGAATTTTTATAAATTAATTTTTCATTTTCAAATGATATTAAAGTCCCGGGAATCCTAAATTATACTAGGTATAAGCCTTACCTATTCTAGTGTGGAACACCTTACCATCACTAATCTATGGTAACGTATTCTATCCTACAATCTGTAAATATCTGTAGGATTCCCGGGGGGGGGGGGGGGTGGCACGGGATAACGTGTATCATTCCCGTTTCACAGTTAGATTTTGCAAGTGCTGGCTTGCCCCCTCAAAGATGGTATTTTTTATTCTGTGGCTCATGCCGTAAAGTATTCATAATTCAGTCCTACCTATTCTAATATCGAATAGATACCGAAGATGTGTTAATTTTCGTACCATAATGTCATTTACTCAATAAAAATAACTTGTGCAAAAAAGTATATGAATCTCTCCCGTCCTTAACATTATATTCCCGAAATTTTTCCGTAAGAACGTACAGGTCGTATTTTAATTACTTTAGAACAACCTTTTTGACGACTTCATTATACCCTTCGCATTGTTGTTATAATTTCGAGTGTAGTTATAACACTACCTTATCAATTTTATGATTTACTTACAAAATAAAATAAATATTTCAACTAAAATCGCAAATGAAACAAACACAACACCCCTATCACCTAACACAGCAAACAAAATTTACATAAAATACTACTACATAAAACTAAAACAAGGAAAACTATAAAACTTATATCTTTCTTAGCTTTGTGACAATAATTGTGTACTGTCAATATTACTATCATCTATATTAAAATTGCGTCAAAAATTGTGCCAATCCACCATTCATTTAATTCTATATCCCGAATCACAAACCTTCCCTTCCCATTCATACCGTCAATCTCTACACGGTCCCATTGAATTAATCCAATGTGTAGAAACACGATGTTCTTTCTCTCGTGATTGGTACACTCATCGCAATATATTTAAATAATTGTTATCATGGACCAACTTCCACGACGTCATAGATCTCCTTTATAAATTCATCTGTAATGCAAGGTATCGCGTAATGAACTTGACCAATAATGAAATACTTTAGAGCATAAACAAACGTAAATAATGAACAGATAAAAAAATTAAAGAATTAATTTTACATTCAGTATTGGGACCAAAAGGAAAAATCCGAATAAAATTTAAGGACAAATAAAATTAACTAGTTTGTGTTTTCAATTCAGAGTTAGCCAAATTCTGCATGCAGAACGCTGTAAACAACGTTTAAAAATAGTAGTACGTGTTGCAAGACCTAAATCACCTAACACGTCTAATTACTATCCCTATGCATGGTGAGTGGGGATTCGACCTACAATGTTTGAATGCAATTTTTTTGGAGGAACAATTAGTATAATAACATTCATACAACTTATGGTCAAAAAAGCTTTCCAAGTTTGGTATGCGCCAATGTTGCAGCTCAACAATTATTTTACTGTAAATAATGGAAAAAAGTATTTTAGATGGAACACTACTGAAAAACTTGACGTCGTAAAATGATTTCATTGTGATAATTGCGGGTACCAACGCGTCACAAGAATGTGTGACAAATAGGAGTGTTACCTCTGGTTATTTGAACGAAATAATTTTACAGTAACAAGTTTTACGGTAGTTTAGAACTTTGTTCATGCGAAACATTATTCAGACGCTGAGTGTTCCATCCCAAATACTTTCTAAATTATTTGCAGTTAAACAGTTTTTTTTCCAGCTCCAACTTCAAGGGCCTATACCATAAGTCGTATAAGCTATATATGTTATGAACATTTATCTTCGCGATGAACTTGCAGGCAAAGATTGTCAGTGGAATTCTGAATCATCCTGTATGGACATTCTCCAGGGCTGAGGACACAGATTTTGTGATTCCTTCAACCATACATTATTCTTTCATGGCAGCTCCACAATTGAACTCGCTGCCGCAACACCGCCGCTCCGCTTGCATCCAACAAGGGGCCCTCATAGCCAGCAAACCCCCTTCCTTCTCCTCTGCGAGACGAGTAACGGATAACGGCTTCCGGAGGGTTTTACTGTATCTGATCGGCGAATACTTTGAACGGCGAATGGGGGCCCCATTAAAACGCCATCTCCCGGAGTGATGTACGACCGCCTGATCTAATTATCATTCGACATGACCCAACCCCCGCGACGTCGACGACGACAACGACGAAGGCGACGCCGCAGGGCGAGTCAGGGGGATGTTAATGAAACCATGCCCTTTGCAACCGCCCTTCCTGGGGGGGGCGCGCCTCGCGCCATTAGCCCCTCCACAATGCGTGGCTACCCCCACATCAACCACCCTCTGACCCTGAGGCAAGCGCACCCTCTGAGCAGCGCGTCTGGTTGACACCGCCTTTTGCCTCGCGCCCTTTCCCTCGGCCATTCATTAGTTATTATTTTACGTTTCGTTTACGTCTACGGCTAGGTCATCACAGATGAAAACACAGAATAACGAAAATCATGGAAATTTGAGACACAATAGTCCATAGCCGATGAGGAGCCATCCCAGCTTTGCCTATTTAGCAAGATGAGTTGTAACTTTTATTTGTTTGTATACATATACACCCACGATCATTTCGCGTATTCCTCGAGTAGCAAAGTAGACTTTAAGCGTAAGAGGGCAGTAACCCTAATTATTTTGCTTCTAATGTTTCGTTGTTTTTGCACGTGGTTTTAAATAAATTCATAGTACCTATAACAGCGTTTAATTTTTTTAAAAAGGAGTTTCATTCTTTAACCAAACATAGCCTTATTGAATGGTTTTTATGAATTTAAAGACGATTTTTGTGCCAGTCCATGTATGTTGCTTACTAACAAACATGCAATTATGTTTTATACGATTATTGGATTAACCATTCGTATGCAGACTTCTTCTTGAAATTATTTATATTTTGTGCATCATTCATAACTCAATCAAAAATTATGTTTTCTTAAAAAAAATTGCTGGGTTCCAGGAATGAATTTAGTGTTGTGCTTTCACTTCCAAAGTGCGGTAAAGTCTGGTGTTTGTATACGAAAGCCGACAATCGCATGAAGTTGTTTACAAACACTGTTAGCAGAACAAGGACAGAGGAGCTGTCAAATGTGAGAAGAAATGCATGACGCAGACATTAGCCAACGACAAGTGACCGCAACATTAGCCAGTCTTAGGGGTGTACGCAAGGGAATTGATAGAGGAGGGGGAATGGGGAGACACATCCCCCACCCCGAAATGAAATTGCTCCTGGCTAGTCTGGCCCTTGTGGCGCAATGGCCTATCTCCACGTGGCAATGGCGGGGGTTTAAACCCAGTCTTTGAGACGAACACCCGTATCATCATCGTGTAAATGATGTTCTTAAGTGTTTTAATATCAAGCTAAGGGGAAATACAGTAGCTAAGCGAAAACTCCATATTGGTTTCAACTTTTGCTATGCTATTACGATTTTTGTTAAATGTGGAATAAGAAAAAAATTACCTTATTTAAGGCAGAGGTACAATTTAGTGTCTATTGATAGTATTATTTCAGTTGTAGTCATTCCCAAAAATGATTTTATAACAAACGCTGATGATTTATTTGTAGCAGCAAGTCACTATACCCGTCAGGCATTCCACTGAATTATAGGCTACACTATTCTTTAAAGAAGCCAAATTATGCAATTTAACTCATAGAAAATTTTTATTACCAAAAAAAATAGAAAGCAAGATGGTATCTCTCAGTTCTTACCTTTCCCCGCCTAGTCAGGAGTAGGCTATGCGTTAGTGAGGTGGGGTGATATGTTCGACGCTATCTGGTGTTTCTAGAGCGGTTTCGCCTCTAAGCGCAAGGCACTGAACTGGCGTGAAGTTTTCTCGTAGTGCATAGGGCAACTGCAGAGATTTGAGGGGCGACCATGAAATCATAAGACAGAAAAAAAAAATTAAGATAAAGCTGTAGTGCAAGACCCTGGAGTGCTTTCAAGAATCTGTACAGGGTGTTTCATGCTTAAAATTTATTCTGGAAACTCTCATTTTATAGTCACGTTCACTCTCCTAAAAATACGGGTTAAAATCGAAATGCGAAATAAGAACTACTAATCCACCCTCAGCGTATCATTAAAAATGAACTTTTCGTAAACAGACCCCATTCGGGTATCTTGAGCAGTTTTTAAAGCTGTTCACGCGGTATGTGTGCCCAGGTAACGGCAGCGAACTGCGCCAGTAGCAGCTGCGAGGAAGGAATCAGAGGCTAATTCCTCATTCGGCGGGTCGGGTTGTGTTGTCCGCCGCTGGGCCCCAAGTCGGACGACTGAAAGGCCTTCAGCTCGCGTCAGGCTGAATCCTTCCCGAAACGCAACAACGGCCGTCGTTACGCCGCGATGCTGCACTGTCACCGGGGACTATTGACGGGGAGAGGATCCTCCCATTGTCCGCGCACGGGGGGAACCAATTCGGACACAGAATCGTCCCTGGGAATGTTTCAAAAAGGCTGGAATCCTAGAAGGAGTAGTAGGAGGAACGGGGCCTATTGCAGTCGGACAAAGACCTGCGTCGGAGGCGGCAAACAACGGTTTAGTTACGGCCCCCTGCGGGGCCGCCAGGGGTGAACGGCCACGTCTGTGAGGCTGACCTTGAAGAGGCATAGAGGGTTGACGACCCGGAAGGTCGGCGTGTCGGATTGCGCCGTTGTGTCATCGAGGGATGGACATCCTTCTGGTCTCGGCTGCCAAGTGCCCCTCGCGTTAGTCACGGGCCCTTTGAAGGACTGACGAGTTGCGTCCCAGAAGAGCGCAGTAGTAGGCGCGTGTTTGTTGACAGCCCAGGAAACAACGTGTTCCAACCTGTGAACAGTTTTGGCAAAGCTGAATCCATGCGCAGTGACAGGGTCGACTATTCTTAATAACAAATAGAAAGTTTACCGTTGTATACCTTGTGCGCATCACCGAAAACGTGCAGTTAATTCCTAGATGACGGCGACTTACTACCGTCCATTAAAATGCTTTCCATTTACGCAGTCTTTAACGTGAAATCTCCGTAAATTTAACAAAATAATCTATAGACGCTATTTTACACATTATTGTTTAAAAATGTTCTCGGTGTTAATATTAAAATCTATAAATTTATGAAAAAAGTTTTTTTTATCTTGGTCAAGGATATAAAACCTGATTCACATAACTAAACATAAAAGGGTCCGACGTAATAATTACTGGAATATAAGTTATTATATAATTCATAAGCTTTAAAGTGACATATTTTTCAAGAGGTTAGCTTAATTGATTGCATCGCTAGAGTGTTCCAAGTGCAGCAGTGTTGTGCTCGCACTGC
Organism: Bacillus rossius redtenbacheri; assembly: GCF_032445375.1. Lineage (NCBI taxonomy): Eukaryota > Metazoa > Arthropoda > Insecta > Phasmatodea > Bacillidae > Bacillus > Bacillus rossius. The sequence continues at coordinate 22,955,120 of NW_026962011.1, read as the reverse complement.
GACAGTGCTATAGCCGCAAGGGATGGGGAGACTTTCACTCCACGAAATCGATGTTTTTTAATCTCTGGAAATTTCCCCCGAACTAAAATTTAGTACAGTGGTAATATCAACGTTTACTAGTAACATGTGAAAATTTTACCTCTGAAAACCTTATGTGTCACACCGAAAACGTGCAGTTAAGTCCTAAATAATAGCATCTTGCCCCAGTCCATAATGCGTAGACGTAAATATCTTAGTAGATCTTCAGTAATCAAAACCCAAATAATCTACAAAAATTATCCTACACAACAAAATTGAAAAACGTTTCGAATGTTTTAATAAATAGGCAAAATAATGTATTACTCCAATTCATAGGGACGAAAATACTACATTAAAATAAAAGTCCCGACGTGAGAATCACTTTAGCAAAAGTTGCAGTTTTAAAAATGGTGTATTTTTAAGAGTCTGACACAATCGATCTCTCGCGCCCGCATTCCTTTATTATCCAGGCCTGCACGCCGCGCCAACTCTATACAAACTGAGTAAATGAAACAACATTTTAATTGATGATGAGCACAGAAAAACAAAATATTGGGATACGTTGTACAATTATTTTTCTATTAGCCTTATGTTAAACACTTTTTGTAGTCAACAAAAATTTTGTTGGCAGGCTGCAACAACCCCCTTCACATTTTTCCCAGTAGATCCGACCACTAGTTCTTCAGTGGTTGTCTGATTGGTTCGTTGGTGATGAATATTACCAAATAATCGGGGATAAAAAAAACCGTTCAGATTCTTCGCATTTCACTGAGGAAGTCCCAGTTCTATTCCCGACGTTTTCAAACCGGAAGTTTTGACAACAAAAGAGAAAGAAAATATACGTGGTGGACGTTATGATAAACCTGTGCACAACAAAGAAAAAATGGTGTCTCCTCCAACACAGCTTATTGTTGTTTGTATATTAACAGTCCTGGAGGGTTGCGGGGTACAAAATTCTGGTTCTTTTGACCAGCATATATTTCTCAATGCGTATTTCACCGCCCAGCTCCGCGACCAATGCGCTGTCTGCCCTGTATAGCCCTGGATAGTAACCGCTCCTGCTGACCGCGGCGTCTCGCAGCTTCCCTGGTCGCGGTCGTAGTTCGCTGAAAAAGAGGAGGACCGTGTGTCTTGTCCGCGGACAAAGCGCGGGCCGCACTCTTATCTTCTCTCAAGCAGCTGCCGCGCGCGGGTTTCCTATGGACCAATTGGTTCCCGGAACCGTCGCTAGAGCGCACCTTGCAGGAACTCGGGGAAACAGTTGCTTATCCGGAGAACACCGCAGCAGGGTGTGCCGCAAACTGTAGAGTCAAAAATGCAACAGCCCATCTCGTGATCCGGGTGATTTAAGCACGAGCTCGCAAAGATTTCCAGGTGACGATGCCGTTTATTACACCTTATTATGCTGAGTTAACGTTACTTTAATTTTTTAATTCAGTGTATATACCTATTTATACTTTAAAGAGTTATGTTGCATTAATCTTAAGGTTCATATGCTTGATGTGTGAATTATGAGCAATAATTTAGAAATCAGACATCAATTTGTATAAGGAGATAATACCAAATATTGTAATAGGTAAATTATTGAAAACTGGTAAGAAATATGCGGGACAAGTGATGCCAGCATCGCTCTTAAAAACATCGATATTAAGAACATCGATGTTAAAAATATCGTTCTGAAAAAGATAGGCTACATCGATTTTTTTCAATGTGTTTTTTATAATATTTTATACATTTCAGGAAAATCCAGTTTTAATTAATAATAATGAATATAAGTAATAAACAATGTTACATTTCGTGCAATCCTGTAATCTATAAACACAATAAATTCAAATACAAATTTCATATTGGTAAACCTTTCAACAATTAAATTAGAAACACATTTATAATTTTTTCCTGAATTAATAAGTAAAACATCATTTGCTAGTATCTCTATTTTACCTAACCAAGTACTGACGATTCACCCACAGACGCTTAACGAACTATTGTGCATATGTCATCAATATAGTTAGTTAATAATGTGTCTTGCCAAAAATTATTTATGTCATATTCAATTAGTTTCGGAGATACCGTATCTCAAAATAAATCAAAAGGTACCCCCTTTTTACACTCTTCAAATACGAGCTTCTATAAATTAAAAAAAATATCAATACCGAACTCTGCATGCAAGTATTTTCTTCTTATTTTCTTACCTCTAGTTCTAATTTATTCAGAAGGGTTCATTTTTGTTTTAAAACCATACTTACCCCTTTACATCCCTTAGATGTTGAATGTCACATAAGGATAAAATTGAGGTTGTTATTTTTCGTATTTTTATTATTAATATCCAATATATGTTTATGCTGTAATAGATTCATAGATGTAATGGTTTGTTTTAAATAATATTTACCCAATTTTTACCTTTTAGAGGTAGAATTTCGCAAGATGGTAAAATTGTGGTTGGTAGTTGTTTTGTGGTTGGTTCATTTTTGGTACCCAATATATTTTTAAAAGCGTGATTTGTTTTGTAGGAATGATTAATTATTTAAAAAACAATATATTTTCCACGTTTTCACCCCTTAGGGGTTCAATTTCACAAAATGGTAAAATTGAAGTTTGTATTTTTTGGATTTTTATTATTGGTACGAATATTTATTGTTAAGCTTGATTATATTCGTGGTTGAAATATTTTATCATGAAACTTTACCCTCTTTTTTTTAAATATTGTTTGGTAATTATAGTATGTTTATTATAATTACCTAATATCTGTTCCAATAACTGATAAGCTTAGGAGAATGGTATAATTATTTATCTTAAAATCATATTTACCTCTTTTTCACTTCTAAGGGGCTGATTTCGCAAAATGGTACAATTGTAGTTGGTAGTATTTGTATGTTTATTATTGGTACCTACCAAATATAGTTTTATGCTTGATTAGATTCTGGAACATAACTAAAACAATTTTTACGCCTTTTACACCAATTAGAGTTTGAATTTTGAAAAATGGTAAAAGTGTGTTTGGTAATATTCTTATACTTATTATTAGTACCCTACATATTTTCTTATGCTTGATTAGATTCTGATATTTGATTTATTATATTTAAAATATATCCACCCATTTTTTTTATCTCCTTATGGATAGAACTCTTTAATTATATATAGCCTAGTGTTTAAATGAGCCAAATACCTTTCTTATTAAAAAAAAATCATCAAAGTCCTCCAAGTAGTTTTTGAGTGATGCCGAAACAAACAGACAAAGAAACAAACAGACATTCATAAAAAAATTTCAAAATATATTTTTAGGTTCTTAAGTTTAGTAGCCGTTTCCCTTTTTTTTAATTTCATCCATTGTACAGACATTTCACCTCGAAAAATTTTATTATTAGTACTTATATAAGTAGATAGATGTCGGCCTATGAGTAGAAATAGTTTAATTCCACAAACAAAAATGTTTCGAGCCAATACATTTTTAAAACACTGTAGCAAGTACGCAAAAGGAACTATTCGTACTCATTATCGAGCTGCTTATTTAACAATACAAATATCAAAAACGTGCTTCATGGCGTACGTTGCTGGTACGTTTGTTGAGTTCGTATAAATATAAATATAACTTTGTATATCTGAGCTGCAATCCAGCAAGAGTTAATATTTCGTTACTGGTGCATTTATACATGTTCTTAGTCAAATTAATAATTTAAATGTGAAAATTAACAAAAAAAAATTGTACTTTGTTTATAGCAGCAGAATTTAAAATTAGAAATTATATTTGGCTAGTTGTAAGACAATGTTGGCATCACGCGCATAGGACGAAATTTGTTCTACAGCCTTTGTTAAAATATGGTTACATCTACATTTTAAAATGTATTTCAGCTTTCATAGTCGGTTATAGCCAGTAAAACAAATGTCTCTTCCTATAAAAGTATATAATGTGCACCACTCCTTAAAGTTTATTACCAGCCATAATGTGACGAAGATTCTTCGTTCTAAGTCTTATAAAGACGACACTTGAAACTAAAAAAAGAGAAGAAGGCCAGTTGAATGCAGCGCTAGTCGAGGTGACGAAGCAGTTGACTTACGAAGACCAGCTCACGCTTCTCTGGACTTTGAAGATGACAAATACCTCCAGCCTCATACCGGCGACCCTAATCCTGTCCGCGCGGTCCTAAGCCCTTATTATTCCGAACTGGGCGGGTGACGCTGGCAGGGTTGGTAAAAACTTGCCGGTTGACGAGTCCTCGCGTCTGGTGCCGAAGAAGGTCACAGGAGGGCGCCCTTTATGGCTTTAGTTAAGTATCATCAGTTAAGATGCCTACTTATTTAGGGACCCACCCGTGCGCACATGGTAAAATGAATTTTATTCATGATATTAAATACATATAATTTTTTTTTCCATATTAAATGCATATAGCAATAAACAAACTGTTCCATACAGTACACAATGTGCTAGAAACGTCCTCATAACATTACATCATGCAATACTCGTCACAGTGTTTAACAGCACGTTACATGCACGTCGCCTCAAAGTTATAAATGTGACCTTCTGTTTGTGTCATTCGATTTTCCTGCACCTTTGGAGTGGCCACCCTACCTCACACTACCTCAAAGTTTTTCCCTGCCATTATATCACATTAATACAATGCAACCATCTATGAATAACGAGGACACGCGATACGGGGTAACGGGACTTTGTGGTCACTCTGTGCATAAGTAACGTAACTAGTGCGAGGTTGTTGGATGTGTTTTTCAGGATGTTACATGCACATTGCTTCAAAGTTATAAATGTAAATTATCTTTGTATCACTTGGCACATTACATATCATTTGCTGTAATGTTTCTAGCGTGTCTTTCAGCACATTACATTCATGTGATCTGATTGTTATAAATGTAACATTTTCTTTGTGTCTTTCGGTACATTTTAGATGCCTATGATGCTACTTGGAACTTGCGAGCAACGTGCTTTCTGGAACGTGCGGGCAGTGTGTTGAGTGAAGTATGCATGTTAAAAGTAAAAGTAAAAAAAAAAAAAAACTTGGATGGGAATTTCAAATCAATGTTTTAGGTTTAAAATTTTAATTTAAATGCTTAACGACTAATTGCTTAATAACAACTAGCGACCCACCCCGGCTTCGCAAGGGTGCAATGCTGATACTAAATATACTACAGAATGTCCCCCTCCCGGGCCGGTACCACCGCAACCACTATGTCTCTGCATTTTAAATCTGTTATATCTTCGTAAATATTCATTTAAATTACATGCTGTACATGGCCATATTTATCTATATTAAATGCACAATGTATTTAAGGTACTTAATTGGATAAGGATTAATGCTGTATTGCTTAAAATCGCTTCGTAAATAAGCCATTATTTCTCGTAAAAAGTAACGGATAAAAGTGGTTATTGTGAGTTATCCCTAAGAGATAGACATATACCATCGCTGACTTTTTATAGACCTTTTTAAGGTGTACAATACTGTAGCATATTATTTTGATCTATCTCGTAGGGTTCAGCCAGCGTTTGCAAGGTAAGCGCAAAAAAATGTGTTTATTTACGACATCACATTAGAAACCTCTAAGATTATTAGTGTTTCTCTACTATATTATGCATGTATTATACTTATAAACCTACCTCTTTAATCACTCTATATATTAAAAAAAAACTGCATCAAAATCCGTTGCGTAGTTTTAAAGATCTAAGCATACATAGGGACAGACAGACATCGGGAAGCGACTTCGTTTTATACTATGTAGTGAAGATTTAAACTGTGCGATTAACACCTAATGTTGTGTAATAAAAAAAGAGGCATGTTATATATAAGGAGATACAAAATTTCTGGTATGCCACACCATGAAATATGTGGCTGCCAAAATGAGGTGAATTTGTTTTTTTTACGGGGTTGTTTGCCTGAAAATAGCTTATGCATTACCTCTCACAATCAATATGTCTATGTTAGTACATAATGTATAGAGACTGGAAAAATTCGCGGTTTCAATTACCACTAGGATAGACTCCACGATTCTCTATGTAACTCGGGCAACTATTCACCTGGTCATTGGCTACCGACTCGGGACACCTGTTTACTACGATTCTAATGATTCGATACTTCTTTTGTTGAGTGTTTGCCATTGGCTCAGAGCCCTTCAGGTCAATTGCGGTCCAAACACTGACGCAGCATTAAGCTAAACGAGTTTGGATTCCAGCCTGTCTCGAAAGGAATCCGCGAATTTTTCCAGTCTCTAATAATGTATTATGTAAGCTGCTATCTAGCGGATGGGCCCAAGACTACTTCAGTCTCGGCATTCAGAGAGCGAGAGACTGCCCGCTGGCTCCGAGTGCGGAGACGTCCCGGCGACGCGACACGACGCGACACGACGCGACACGACGCGACACTCCCAACCGCGGCTGACACCTGTTGCTGCCGACTGACGCCTCGGGGCGCCTCCACAGCTGCTGGCGACGGCTTTATCTACACGAGACGCGGTCTTACCTGCTCTGTGCCCGCGAGCTCGACATTTAAGGGGTGTTCCGCATCGCCACCTTGCGATTTCAAATACCTATTTTTATCACCCCCCCCCCTTTTTTACAAAAAAGATTACGTGTTAAATTGTTTGGCTCAACGTGGTATATAGTATTTAGCTTTGGCTGCTTGTGAACTGGTCTGGTTATCACGATAGCTGCAGTCACACGCGTAAAATGATCTGTCACTTCCTCGCAGTGTTCACAAACTAGAACCTGTTAGTAAACATTTGGTAACAATAAGGTATGGAAGTTTTGGGAGATATGATTTATGCCTTGACATTCCAAAATAAAATTGGGATAAATAATTAAAATTAGAATTATAGCCGAAAAATGAGAAAAAAAATCCATAATGGCGGGGCCTAATCCCCCTTAATACTCGAGTGTTAGATTGTTCAACGCGTGGACATTTCAAGTAGCGTAGCCTCAACGAAATCAAACAAATATATTCATGATTTGTTTAACTATCTATTAAAACCAATTATGATAATTTTTGCCATTCGAAATTTATCAAAGTTCGGAAACTTTCGAGATAAAAAATTAATTCTGCCATCTACTCAGGACTATCTCAAAATTCATTTAATATTTTACGTGGCATGGTTATAACGCAATCTTAACCTCCGAACCTCCAAGATTACTGTGGGTTCCAAACCATCTGACCAATGCAAAGCTCCAAAACGTTGTCATGCCGGTTCTTTGGGGTCTAACCCGCCGCAGTGAGCTAACACGCTCACCGAGGACTGCAGTGAAGACCATCCTAGTGGTCATTTAACCGACGCATTTCGTTGTGTTACCTTTCCTGGTGCAATGTTTGATTTCAACTGTCCGGCTTCGTGATATATCTCGTAGTCGCTTGTGCACTTGTGCGGTTGGCTATAACGTGATACAAATATGTACCACGTAACTTTTCTACAATTTGACAGTACTTAAAAGTATTAGATACCAATGTCAGTGTTTAAGCAACACATGATGTTAGCTTGCGAAACAAAAAAAAACCGCATGAAGTTTATTTTCAAACATTGTTGACAGAACAACAGTGGCGGAAGAATACATAGACCATTGGTATTACTTTTTTTTTTTTTTTAATTGTCGGTTCTGAGACACGTTGCATGACACGGACTGTACGTACTACCGCGGACGCGTCTTGCAAAGTCTCCACGAGTTGGCAGCGCCGTCGTTCAACAAAAGAACCTTTGCGGTAATACCGGTGAAAGTGGCCAGTTTTGTCCAGCCCTCAGGACTCGGTGGTTTCACCTCCCACAAGACAAAACACTCACAAAGTCAGGAGTAATAACTTAGTCGGCTTTTCCGTACAGCTTTCCCCCGCCTAGATTGAGGTGATCACGAGAAGAGAGTCAGGGAGGAGAGGGGAAAGGGGGGGGGGAGGAACAAATGACGGCGGTCTCCCGAGAACAAAAGACGATGGAAACACGGGAGGTTTCCCTTCCAGGAGAAGCTATAAACTGATCCTCGCCTTCCACCCGACAATGTGCCGCAGGGGTGTGGAGAAGGGGTTGAGGTTGAGGGGTTGTGTAGCCGGCGGTGACCCCAGTCTATCGTCCTGCCTCCTCCCGGACTCCCCCTTGTATTGGCCCGGGGAGATTACAGCCACTTCCATAAATAACACGGTATCGTCGGAGCGGGGCGCGGTATCGCGGCGGCGGCATGTCGGACTGACTGCTCGGCGGACGCATTAGGAGGGAGGGATTAGTGCGTGACGTCACACCCGGGCCCGCGAAGGCGCTGCGTGAAGACAGTCCGGTAAGCCGACATGTGCGCTCATAGTTACTGCCCTACCTTGAAGACGTTCCTAAACCCCACAAATAAAAACGTGAGCGGTTCTTTCAGTACTCAACAGAGATGTGTATCATCTAACCTCGGGAACGAGCAAATTCATGAGTTCTCACTTGTAATACGAAACTCGGACACGAAAATTAACATGGAATTTTTTTAAAATAATGCCGAGGGTGATTAATATACTAAAATTTTGTTATCAATTAAATTTCTGGACGCGTATTACACTTAGTTTTTTTCCCTGCCGCTATAATTCGCTGCCGGGGCAGTTACGTCGACTATCGAACCATTCGATTTGAAGAGCGAAATTTTAAACTATGTAATGGAACTGCTCCGATAAAAGCGGAAAAAAGACTTGAAAAAGATATCCCCGGCTCTGTACCTGCTTATCTACAAGGAATTTTACTAAAATACTGTCCATCTTGTTAAAATGAATAATTCAGTAAATACTATATAGTTTACCATTGGCTTTTGAACTTTTGTTCGCGCCATACGTCACTTAGGCAGCACAGCGACTTGAGTTCCATTCACGAAATTACTCCTACCAAATGCCGTATACCGAGAGCTAAGATGTTACACATTAAAATAACTCTGGAAAAAGTAAAATAAAATCATTTTACATAGTAGGTAATAAATGTCGATTTCTATTTTTTTTTTCAAATTAACCGTCGTTTGTAAAAACAACTGAAACAATAGGTATCGTTAATTAAGTTAGTCTGAATGCTAAGAAATGACTTTTTTTTTACAGTGATGAATCGATGTTTGTTCGTAGAGTACAATGATTCTGGTCCTTCTTTGCAGAAAGGCCACTGTTTTAAATTGTAAGCAGTGCAGATTTTTGGGCCATAACACAACAGATATTGCAATGAACATTTTTCAAAATACTGATACTTAGTGTGTGTGTATACATAATATACCAATATAACGTAGTGGAATTCTCGCTCTACTGTCCAAAATTACTGTCTTGGCAAAGAAAATCCACTTGACATTTCAGAGTCATAATACCTGTTGTAAAGATCAGATAGTTTTCAAAATGACAAGTAAAATTTATTCTCGCAATATCGGGGGACAAGAAATTTATTGTTTGTGAACTGACAAATGAAAAAAAGAACGAGTCTGAATTCGACCGACAAAATTCGGCTGTAGTTTCATCACGACAAAATAAGTTGAAAATCTTTTTATGTCTTATGGTCAAAACTGCTTCCCTTTGCTGGTATTCATCTTTGGGTTGGATTTGATCAACATTTATATTGTAAACTATCTAATGTCCGGCATGTGTTGCAATGACTCAATCAATTTTTTTGTTGTAATTTGATTGCAGTATATATACAAAGCATTTATCTATCTCTTTATGTACATATCTATATCTATCTCTCTTTATATATCTCTCTTTATCTCTATATATCCCTCTATTTCTACATCTGTCTCCAAAATTTACCTATATATAGGTATATCTGTGTCCTTCTATGGCAATGAAAATATTAAAAATCTAAGTTTTTATCTATATGTATGTTTTAATATCTTTTAACCTGTCAAATGTATGGCATAGGTATATAAAAACACGCGCGTATTCGAATGCAAACGTCATGTTAAAATTTCAAAGCAATCGGTGAAAACGTTTCTGAGATTTAAGATTTTGTACGAACTAACATTTACATTTTTATTTATAAAGATAATAATTATTTCAGATAAAACACCTTGTGATTTATTATGTTTAATCGAACGAAATTTAAAATTTCTCAGAATTTAGTTGCTGTAGCAAAACAATGTTATTAAAATAATTGGGGGGTGACTTTATTTTTTAGTGGTGTGTTACTACCCTCAATTATTTGAATGAAATAATTTTACTACAGTGGCAAAATTCATGGTGGATATGAACTGCATTTAATCAAACATAATCCAGAGATCAGTGTTCTATCGCAAATTCTTTCAGTATTATTTACAGTAAAAATATTGTACCGCTCCAAAATCAAATACGTATACCAGCCTACGGAAGCGCTTTACACCATAAGTTCTCAGCTTATTTTTTCTACAGGTAAACGTAATAAATGACAACCAATGAGATTGCATTTCAAGGTTAAGAAATATATATTTAACTAAAAAAATATATATAATGCTTCAGGACCATTGAATGGGCAGAATTTACACACATAGTAAAAAATAAACGACCAAGTAATAAGAGAAAAATAGATATCCTTGTACTTGAAGCAAATTTTAACGTATTTAGAACATAAAAAATAAAACATGGCTACCACCGCAGCCAAGTACTCCGCTTCTGTTGGTCGCACGGAGCAACGTAAACGGAAGCATTATCGACCCAATCTCAACGGGGTCCGTCTCCGTCTGCATAGTGTTGTAGAAACTGTGTTCCGAGATATCCGTCACCGTTTCCGTGCCATTGTAGAACGAGCCGTAGGCGACGAAAGAGATGTTTCTTAAAAACAGAAGGACCAAGGGAAAAAAAAATGTTATAAAAAGAGGGAGGTAGCAGAGATCCCTCCCTGTGTGCATAGAAAGCGGTTGTGTGCGGGCAAAAAAAAAAAAAGATATGATTAAGCGAGGCGGGGGCAGGTGATGACCGCGGACGGAGACTATAGGGCGAGCCAAGGAAGGCGGATGGAAAGGTCAGTGAAGCCATTAGTCGTACCCCCTATCCTCACCCTCTCTTCGACCACAGGCAACACTCTTCTCTGGGAGTCTCGGAGCATTTTCCGAAGGCCACACGGCTCGCCAGGGCCGATGCCCCGCGCGACCAGGGCTCATCAGTCACCCTGGAAGCCGCGCGCCCTCGGAGGTACCTGCCCGGAGGACGCCTCCGCCCGCCAGCCCGGCGTCCCAGGACCGGTGCAAGGTAAATTGGCGCCCTAGGCGAAAAACATTAATGCACAACCCCCCCCCCCCCCCCCTACCGACCGGACACCCCAAAAAAATTTTTTCCTTGCCTCAAAATACATCACGTAAGCCTAAGATTTTGTCAACAATCAAATCTAAGCAGGCTTTTTTTTTTTACTTTTTTACTTATTACAAATCATAACCAGGTCACCGTGAACTTTAAATAATTACTCATGTCAATACAAACATTCCAAACTGTTACAAAAATTCCATTTTCATATAGTTTCAATAATCGTTGAACAATATTATATCAGGTGTTGTGTGTCGTGCTGCGCCGCCCCCCCCAGCTACTTGGCGCCCTAGGCGGTTGCCTGGTTCGCCTGTATGGACGCGCCGGCTCTGTCCCGAAAACTACGCGAGCAGCTTGCTCTTCAAGTACACACACGTGGAACAAGCACCCACGTAAAATAACAGATATCTGTGCATTTGTACGAGAGTGCCAAGAACAGAGCGACCGAGCTCTTCCCTCGCCACACGCCCGCTTATATTCTGTACAGTTTTTTTCTGTAAAGGGGAAAGAAATATTCATGTAAAATTACAGATATTTGTTCATTTGTACGTTTGCACGAAAACAAATGTATCACTACAAAAATAAGTTTCGCAGTAATAATGGCTTCGGATTCTTACCCGGGAATTTATGCTTTTATGTTGTCCCATTACCTCCAACAAGTAAAGGTTATTTGTTAAACGTTCCCTAATTGTATTATCATAATCAATTGCTCTCATAACTAAGCATAATAAAATAGCATAACGTCCAATATATGAATATTCTATTAACTTTTATATAGGTAGTTTAACAAAATTTTGGCTCGAATGAAATATAATTAAAATATAAATTTATGCGCCAGTTTTCGTAAAAAAAAACAAATCCGTACATATTATCTAGAAAAAAAGTTTTTCATGTATGCAAAAGTAGCCATAACCATACAGAGCTACAGTATCTCTCATGTAACATTACAAACTTTTTTTTTTGGCAACTGGTTTCCAAAAGAATCTTTTGTAAAAGTAGAGAAATTTTTTTTCTGTGTTCTGTACATAGGAAATTTTTAACAGATAAAGAACAGCATAACATTTCTCCTACAACAGGTTCACAAGGGGTTACCAGACTTCAGGAACAGCAACAGAAAGATCCGTATACATAACATTCTAAACAGTTTTACTTGCCAAGGTATTTGCTATCAACAACTTTTCAGATTACTTCCTTTGTGTCAAATAATCTGTGTGAATTAAGGGTACCGAAATTGGTTCATACAACCATAGGTATTTACTTTCTTTCTCAATGAATCACGCAACCTTGTGGTAATGCCAGCGCTGTCTCACGAGTAACTAACGATAATACGGTTAACGCCACAAATATGAAACTTATAAAAATTACTGCAAATAAGTATAATATCAGATAAACAGTAGTTGTAACATATTGGGGGGTTGCATTACCATTATAATGCCACTGCCACTTCGGCCTATAGAAAATTCTACTTTCTACTTTTATATTTATTCTTCAAAAACGATGTATGTACTATTGAAAAGTCCTTAAAACACGTGCACTACATTAGTGTGGACATAGTCATTGTAAGTCATATTCCCAGTTTAAGGGTTAGTTTGAGGATTTAATATGAATTTAACATAAGTAACAGGTACTGGAAATATACCCTTTCGAAAGGGAAAACTTTCATGTATATTTTACGGTGGATATGTGTGTTTCGACTAATCCTGATATTTCATCAACTTTCTAGTAGCCCGAAAATGCTGAAAGGACGCCATTCCACTGTGACAACTTTCAGCGCTCTCACGGCGAAACTCGGACACCATTAGTTGTTGCATGTCACTTAAACTGAGAGCCTGAACACAAAAAAAAAATCTGGAAAGTTTAAGTAAATTCATGTTAACGTTGAGCATTTTATTTCATAAAGTACTAGTAGATGGAAATAGCCGGTTCTGGGACAGGCGCAGGATCCAGGATCCATCTAATCCGTATGCTAATCCATGCTAATCCGTATGCTAATCTATGCTAATCCATGCCAATCCATGCTAATCCGTATGCCAATCTATGCTAATCCATGCCAATCTATGCTAATCCGTATGCCAATCTATGCTAATCTGTATGCCAATCTATGCTAATTTGTATGCCAATCTATGCCAATCTATGCTAATCCATATGCCAATCTATGCTAATACATATGTTAATCCATGCTAATCCATCCGCCATTTTGTATTTCTAGAAATTTCCACCAACTTTGAATCGTGACGTCACCGTTGCACTTTTCGTCACGGCCGCCAAAAACTTACATCAAGTCAACTTGGAGGTCTCTAGAAATAGCTCTAGCTCTTGACTACAGACAGTTGTGGTTCATGGAAAATTTTGACTGTTTGAGACCCTGCGTTCATGTTTGGATGGAGGGAAACTCTATGCTAGTGTAAATACGGCTGCTTCTTGATTCGTTCGAAAACAGCTACACTCTGGCAAACGTTATGGTACTAACCAAAGAAGCAACGAGAAGCTACAGTGTTTTAATATTCACAGAACCGTCGAGAAGGAGTGCCATTTGTTTTGAGGGAGGGAGGGATAGGGACTGTTTAAGTCTGTAAAATATGTTATTAATTCATCGTGATAGTAGGACTCAAATTAAAAGTCTATTGCTAATAAACTCTAATGGAAACATAATAAGTTATGCAACATAAATAGTTTTAAATTTGGGTTTCAAATTTGTACATTGAGTAATGGGAAGTGGGCCCGACACAATTATTTATTCCCAGGCTTTTAGTTTCTCTCGAAGTTCTGGACATACATATTGAATTTTAACGTTTCCGCGAAATTCAAATGTTTCATCATATAACTGACTCGCTGTGATACCTAGCTTTGTAAGGGCAAATAAAGATTTTAAATAGCGCGCGTTTTATTTTTAGAAACACTTTAAAAAACTGATAACCAAAACAATGTCATTTTACAAGTTATTGGTCCTTGAAATTAAAATTTATTTCACAACTGTGTTGATACGATGACAAAGAAAGGCTTTTTTAATATCCGAAAATTGTTTTCCCATGAGATACAAATATAATACCAGTTTGATCACCGAATTTAATGTGTGAATAATATTGTCATATAATAAACAACGAATTTAATTGAGAATGTGTGCTAATTACGAATATGTATACAAATTCCCTACCTGAAATAATAGTTTTGACTTAGAAACATTCATTAAATTTTACTTTCACTGAACCGAAAACTCTTTTACCGCCACACACTTGAGTCCGCGTCCATTTCAACGCTCACAAAAGAACGAAGGGTTTTTGTTGTGCAATTAGTTCATTTTGATGCCGGCAGATGCCACCTCATTACACAAACTTACTATATATGTCTGTGGTCCAATTAGGTGCCGGTCAAATATAGGCGACTTTCCCCCCGTAATTTTTGGTTTAATTTAGCTTTTAGGAATTTTCGGAAATTTGAGTAAATACCTACATGTAAAAATTAGTACATTTTGGGTAAGGGGAAGATCATTTTGTTTTAAATTTATATTCACGACAGACTGGTTGGAGTGAGTCTCGAGGCGCGCCAGACTTCACGAGAAGCCAGCTTTTCACTACAAGAGGGGAGGTAGGGGAGTGTTGTGCCTGCACCTGGTGGCAGATGGACGTATACATGCGCAAAGACGGTATACGGGAGCGACATGTTTCGTTCGGTGAGTGGCACACTGTTAAAAATTACTCTAGATATACGCGTATATTTACACAGAATACTTCCACTCAAACGAAATAAAGAATTCTTCATAATTTCAAATAACTGAATCCTCGCTTAAACAAAGTCGTATTTTTGACTTTCGAGTTGTGCGTGTTTCGATCCAAACAAAGGCAAACACACGCTTGGACGGAAAAAAATATAATGTTTTTGCTGTAGACTTGACCGTTTCTTCAATTTTGTTTTGTTAATGCACCAGGAATATTAACTTTGATGCATGTTCAATGTAAGTGAACTCAAGTGTCCGTACATTTACGTAGAGAGCCATAAAATTACGAAGATCCCTGGATAATATGTAACCAGAGTTCTTTGCCAATAGAAGTCAATGCAGCTAGGCCATGACGACTGGGATACCTTGGTCGTGTGTCAGACGGCACACTGTGTGCGCTGCTTTGGCACACTGGGTGAACGTCCGCTGCGCGCGACCAAGTAAGTCGCGTCAGGAATAAATAGCCCCTGATGGACAATTTAGTTCAAGTTTAGTTCGCGTCGTCGTATTTAAACATTGTGGAATATCAGTATATAGGCAGATAATGTCGTTTAAGTGAAGTATAGAACAAAAGTATAGAACAATGTTTTATTTCGCTCGTTAAGGCTTGGAGGAAATGGCGTTTAAAGAAATGAAATGTGCAATTTTTGTAAAATGCACTTAAATTGGAATCAAGAGCAACGATCGCTGAATTGATTTATATTATGCGTCGTAGTAAGCTCTATAAATGAGAAACGTGCGCATCATAGAACATTTAGTTTTACCTAACATTTTATTAACCGGTAAAAGAGTCAAGAAATTACGTACAGAACTGGAACTTATATTTATTTTAACTCAAGGTATTTTTTTTTTTGTAATTTTGTGTAGAACTTTTATTGAGAATCGTGACCAAGCCATTATCTTTGTATTTAGCGTTTTATATATATATATTTATTTAAATATATATTTGAGTACTTTTAAGAAGTCAATTTGTATGTCAATTTTATGCTATCTAATAGTTTCAGTTTAATTGCATGGTCAGTAGGATATTAAGAATATTATTCCTAACACGTTTATAAAGTTATTTCATTTTGTTTGTAAAAAAATTAAGTTTTAAGTTTTTTGGTAAGCATAAATAAATATTTAGACACACATGCTGCTAACTTTTATATTTATTTGTTTCACTCAACATGTTTAATTTTTAGACAACCCGTTGGTGTGACCACAAGGTTATAAATACGTTTGTGGTTTTCAGTAATTGGGTAAAGTATAATTTGGCTTTGAAACACGAACTGCTACTTCCAGTGGGGTGTCTGACTCGTGAAGCGAGTTGTTTTCGCATTTCCTGACTTCTTCAGAACTTAGACACTATTTTCTTTATCTTTATCACAAAACACCATTAAGAAACCGGAATAAGCAACTTTTCTCAATAACCCTACGACATATTTCAATAAGCCCATAGTTTCGAATTTTATTTGTTGGAATTTGTAGATATTCGTGTTTCTAGCTTCCTTTACACCAACAGCTATCGTTGAATAAATTTCAGAGTTAGTTAAAAGTCATGAAAATATCAGGTAACCGCGACACAACACTTGTTCACTGTTGTTCAACCACAAATAATCAAGAATTTCTGGAATTTAACTATGAACTTTTCCTTGGTGTACGGGTACATGGTACCGCGTACAGCAACATAAGACTATTTATTAATTGTTTTATTATCATATATGTATTTATTTATTAGTTATGATACTATGTTGTTGTTTAACCTTCTAATGTAATATGTCGAACCTTCAAACTACGAAACTGTCATGCTACAGCTTAGCATTCATAAACATTGAACTGACTATACTATCATCAAACCTAACCTGATTCCATATTTAACTCATTGTTGTAATTTCACTTCTGTTATTTATTGTAATTTTTGTCTCACCACAAGTATTTTATATTTAATAGTGTTTACATTGTGTTTTGAGGCGATTGTTAATCACCCACATTATTTTGTCTGTTCTTGGCTGCATTGTTTACAGCCGCAGGCTATCTTGTAAAATAGCACACCGCCGTGGGCGAAAATGCGTCCGTGAATTATGTTATGTAAAAGAAGTACGAATAGGCGTCTCTTCGTTAGGGTCTATCCCGACGCCGGCCTTATCTAAATTAGCATTTTTGGCATAATCTTAAAAGATCAAGTAAATTCAGTGACTTAATATTATTTGGTATGGTGATAGCTACGAACGTGAGTGTTTGCAGCAATATCAGGCGGTAAAAAGATAAGTTACCAACAAATTAAGTTGAGGCTTATGCTATAAGCCAAAGGTAGCCATCTTGATCTTGGTAGCGTCCTTGGTACGGACTTTTATGCGATGTTAATGTTGAGACTGATGATTATTGCAAAGTTAATTACCCATATTAAGTACATTTTTAACATCTGATGGAACAGTATTATAAATTAATATTTTTATTTCAGTGTCCTTTACAGTTCATTCTACTCAGTGGTCTTAGAGCAGAACTCCTGCAAACCCTGAGCTACAGCCGAGGTGAAAACATTATATAATAAATAAATTCTAAGATATTTATTTATTGCACTTAGATTTTTTTTAACACTGAGCTACGATAATTGTAAATAAGTTGAAGAGTTTGAACACTGAACTGTTTATCATACATGAACTTTTTGAGTGATGATAAGTTTAAATTGACGAACTTTTGGTTGAATATAAATCTGTGCCTATGTATATCCTGAAAATTAAACAACATTAAAAAAAAATAACCAGGAAAGCCACAATAATCCATATCAACCCAGAATTTTATTATTATCAATCTACACCATATTTACTTCCCCTTAATAACACTTTTTAATTACAGATTATTCGCAGTTGAAGTGTTATGTTTTGTGTATGTATTTGTTTATAGTTAAGGGCATGTGTTATCGTTGTTGTCGTTTTGTATTTAATTAATATGTGTTATGTTACAATCACAAGCCGCATACATCTGAATCATTAAAATTAATTATTATTCGTTAATTCAGATATTCTTTTTCATGTATGTGTTCAATACTCATAATCAACATAATAGACCCGTTTGGATGGTATAGCAACGGCGCCCAATTCACCAAAGTTATATGTATTTAGCTATATTACTACCATTGGGAAACTAATACTATTGTAGCACACTTCTACTTATATATTTATAAGTACTATAGTAATTGTTATAATACATTACATTACATTACATAAAAAGTGGCCCACAACTTGGTGGCTCGAAGAGGAATTTCACTGTAAACACTGAAATATTATTAAGAATATGTCTTCGGGAAAAGGGTACGAACTTCGTAATCGAGCCGCTAGCCAGTCTGCTGCCATGGAGGAAGTTAGGGAGCTGGAGGAGTCAGAAGCCTCTCCATTAGACAATTACCCTACCCCTGTTCAGGAGCAGAATGATCACAGATATGCTGCCACCTACAGTAGCAGTATTAATGTACCAAGGGAACAGATAGAACCTGCTGTTACCCTCATTCCTGCCAAGTCACCAAACGACTCAGATGAGGAACAATCTGAGGAGGAGGAGGAATTCCAGGGAGTCGGGACAGCTGAAACCAGCATGCCAACCGCTGGGACAGCAGCAACCTCAGTTCCTGCAGTGAACTCCATGACTACTCAGCCCCCTAGGATAACAGATATGTCACAGTTGCTGCAACAGCTGAGATTGATAATACAAATCGAAGGACAGCAAACAGCCAGCCAGCTGCAAAGCATGCAGTCCAACTTAGCCAGTCAGCAGCAAGAAATGCAGAGCAACTTAGCCAGTCAGCAGCAGGAGGTGCAGTCCAACCTGAGCAACTTAGCAATTCAGCAGCAGGAGGTGCAGTCTAACCTGAGCAACTTAGCCAGTCAGCAGCAAGATTTGCAGGCTAAACTGATTAGCCAACAGCAGGATTGCAGGCTAACCTAACCAGCCAGAATGCAGAGATACGTCAACACATTGACAGCAAGATGGATCTACTCAACTCCAGGTTGCAAGAGGGACTGACAGAGTTGGAAGAGAGGATAGAGACCAGATTGCAGGACCAGTCTCAATCAATGACTCAACTGTCAGAGCAGGTCCAGACTCAGGCATCCAGAGTTGACAATTTGGAAACTCATACCACCACCTTGGTGAGGGTAGTAGACAGGGCCAGATTGGAACAGCAAGGCCATGCACAAGTATTGAGTGAGAGGTTAGAGGAGGTGGAGAACACAAAAGCCATACTAAAATCAAGATGGGATAGTGTGGAAGCAGAGTTCAGAGCTGTAGCAGAAAAGAATTCACAGTGGGGATGCAGCCATGCAGCTACAGGCCACCCAGCAGAGAGGTGGGCTGCCTAGCAATGTGACTTCTGTCACATCACTCACCCCTACCATGCCTGCACCTACTACAGCAACTATACCTGCCATCAACCACTCTCCTCAACCACGTTCATGCTCACCTGCACACTTGGACCAGGTCACACTTATGCACCACCCCGCCAAACACTGGTCGGAGTCTATTCCCACATTCTCTGGCAAGTCACAAGAAAACCCTATTCGCTTCCTGAAGAAGTTTGAGGATTATGCAAGAACGTTTGCCTTGACAGACACAGAGAAATTAAAGTGTCTGAATTTTGCCCTCAAGAGCACGGCATTCTATTGGTGGGAGCTTCAAAGCACTCAGACTACTTCATTCGACCAATTCAAGGACCAATTCAAGAGCCAGTACTGGAGTTTGAAAGTACAAGGCAATCTGCGTGCTCAGCTACATGCTGACCGTTTTGACGGCAAGAGAGGTGGTTCGCTGGAGGCGCACATAGTTACCATGTACGAACGCACCAGGTACTTGGACATCGTCATGTCAGACGAAGAGTTCATCGCCACCATGCTAACACAGTTGCCTGTCGCCTACCAAATACAAATGTCTGGCCATGCCTACAAAGATGTCACAGAGTTTCGTGATCACGTGTTGGCAGTAGACAAATTACAACGCCTTCAGAAGGGTCAAGCCAGCAAGGAAGAGTCTGAGAAGCCATCTCAGCCGGCCTACCAAAAGCAAGGACCAGTTAACACATACTGGCAAGGGAGAAACAAAGACGACCGACAAGCAAATGTACATATCATAAACTGTGAGAAGAGTACCAGATACTCTGAGTCAGAGCCTACTAACAACAGTTTCAAGTATGGATACAAGAAGGGTAGGAAATCATACCAGAACAAGCCCTATCCGAAGAAGAAGTGGTGGAACCAGCGGCCCAGGAGCAACAGTGAAGGTGAGGATGAGGACCAGCGGCAACAGAACAGGAAGGCGATGGAACGGCCTCCCAGGAAGTCAAGCTATAGGCATAGAGCTGCTGAATCAGATGGAGAAGCTGATTACCGCCCTGTAAACCAGAAGCGCAGCTATCCATCAACAGCTTACTACCAGCATGACTACCGAATGCCACACACCAGAGTCCCGACTGAACAGGAGGAAGGCTGCGGAAACAGAAGAAGTACCGGCCCACCTGCCAGTCATCAATATTCATTTCCCTATCCACCGCCATCTCATCATTCACCCAGCCAGCAGAGCGTGGGATATTTCCAGCGTAATACGCCTATCAACCCCATTGCTACTGAGTTCCGGACTGCTGTGGCCAATGCAGCCCATGGTCCATCGAGCAGCTGGACCGCACCAAGTGGAAACCACCCTGCTACATCATCAAGTAGCAACAACCAACGGGACAGCCCGTTATACTAGAGTGGTCCAGGTTAAAACGCCCCGAACCACGACCTCTAATTTAGAGTAAAGCCCTAAGTCTGGATCGGTTGGTGGCGATTAACCCACTCTATTTACCTGAAAGAGACATTGATACAGATGTGACGGAATGGCCAACCGGTCAAGAGGTTGAGCACCTCATCAGTAAGCGACTACAAGCAGAAGCTTTAGCCAGGAGAAAACGCAAGAGTTCATCTAGAGTAAAGCAGTTCCAAGTTGGAGACAGAGTGCTTCTAAGAACAGCTCCGGTGAGCAAGAAATGGGAACGAGTGACGAAGAAGCTGTTTCTGCTCTTCGAAGGCCCATATGTGGTAAGCAAGATTATACGTGGAAATTGCTACGAGCTGCAAGACCCTGTTACCAACCAAGTTGTGGGAAGGTATAATCTAACACATTTAAGGGCCTACAACCAGCCCAGTAATCTGTAAAAATGTGTTTGGTCAGAGCTCATTAGAACTCATCATGTATACTACTGTGGAAGATAGCATGAATGTACAGTTGTTGTATAGAATACATTGGATGGTCCTATGTAAATAGAGGACAGGACATCCTATAGTGCAAATGTGTGATGTTTCACATGTTATGCCAGCAATGGTAGTGCCAGCCATGAGATGTTATTTTTGCTGTTATTGTGTTTTGTAGTGTCTATTGATACACTACACTGGCAGCCTACGAGTGTAAGGCCAGTTTGTCCAGTGATGAGGCATGGTGAAATAGTCCACCCACACTAGGATTTTATTTTGTGTAACAGTGTATAGCCAGGGAGCTATTTATACAGCATTGCATGGCGCTAGCACCACAGAGTTGGTGTCAACATTACAACATGTACACACGAGCATGACCAGGTGTCAGCTGTGGAATTAAAAACAACTGTGTATCCTGTATGAATACCCACTGACATGTGTGAGAATAGCTATCATGACCAAGTGTAACAGAATGTGTTAGAATTCGCTGACCAGCTGATTGTCCACATAAGCAAGCATGCACACAGCATATCAAATAAGCCACATATCACTCTTGCAACTACAAAGCCATGCAAACCCTCTAGGAACTAATTACCTTGTTTGCGTTATCCATATGATGAAATTATTGTAGTACTTACTGATTTTTAAGCTCACTTCAGAAGAATAAAATAAAATGAAAATTGCCATGAATTTGACTGTGTAATATCATGTGTAAAAAAATTGCACAAATTTTTGTTATACTGTGTATTGTGTTTGGCATTGTATCTTATATATTTACTAGCTGCCCGACCCGGCTTCGCACGGCTATACTAATAGAAAAAAATTAAGCCACATCACCCATTTACAGTAATGGTAAATAATAAAAAAATCAGTGAAAATTTATTACAATGCTGTATAATGTACCGGAGAGAAAATGAATAGCACCGATGGTTTCCCGACTCGTGCACGCAACGTACAACTGATATACCCGTACTTCACTACGGCAGTCTACAGGCAGATCACGCTTGCGCCGCTCATTATACTTGCCCCTCCTTGTGGGTACGCCACTGCCGCGCGATGCCTGTTGCCATGGAGACGCAGAAGGCATGAACAATGCAAAATCCTGTTGCCTTGTTTTAACCACCCATGGGATCTAATTTTCGGAAAATGTCATCCTGCGTAACATAAGGAACATTACTGTGAAGTTTCAAGTCTGTAAAATATAAATACTTGAAAAAAAAAAGGGTAATTTTTGATATTTAGATACCAGCTAAATTTCAACGGTGATGAGGACTGCACTAACAATGAAATAGTCGTTGTCATAGAGACGAATGAAGCATCAACAAAGCAACAGCCGTTGCCATGGTGATTTCCTACCAAAAAATGGAAATTTTGATATATTACCCCCCCCCCTCCCCCCCCCCCGAAACTCCCCTTGGGATCGGATTTCCGCAGAATCCGTTCTTAGTGAGCGTCTACATCACAAAATGAATAATTATGCTAAATTTCAAGTCAATTGGGTTTATAGTTTTAGAGATCTCGTGATGAGTGAGTCAGTGAGTGGTATTTCGCTTTTATAAATCGCAATAAATTAAAATTGCGACTATAATTTGAGATTTAAACTATCCTATCTCTCAAGTTGGATCGAACTGCACATGGTGTGCGAATTTTATTATAATCGGTTAAGTGGTTTAGGAGTCCATTGAGGACAAACATTGTGACACGAGATTTATATATATTAAGATAGAGAGCCATTTAACGGGATACAAGAGCCAGTCCTGTCAGTCGTTATCCGGTAGAGCGCGCGGGTGTCGCGAAAATGCAGCGCTCGGCTGCGGCGAGGCTTACTCCGCGCGCGGGGTTGCCAAGTCATCAGTCGCGCGCTGGCCGCTGTCTCAGTGCCTTGGTTATCTGCCTCCCTGCCACCCGATATGTTTCCTCGCGGCCAGACACCAGCTCCGCCGGGATCCACGGCCTTCACATGCTGTGCGCGTGCTATTTTACATACCTTTTCAATTAAACAGTTGTCAACTACAATTTCTTCGCTGAAACAATTTATTTATTTGGGATTTAGTTACTATTTGAAGAGTGGCTTATAGCGAGAGATTCTGATGTATAATCTCGGCCCGGGTATGATTTTATGGTCTATTTTCGAGCATAAACCGAAAACAGTAAAAAAATAATTCCCAGTCTTATAACTCTAATAGATTAAAAAACCTTTCACTCGATAAGAAATAACTTTTTTTAATTGTACTAAATACTTTAATAAAGTAATGTCTTAAATACTTCCTGAAATGTACAGGAACAAACACTATACAAAATTTAATGCTGTATTAAACAATGATACTCTGGCCAGAGTTTTTTTGTGTAATTTTACAGAGAGTTCACAAAGATAGTTTTTATTTATGTATATTAATGATACCGCTGAAAGACACCATTAAAAAATTAATACAATATGTGTACTATTTAAATAAATATATTAATTACATATAATTTAGCATAACATTAAAGATTGAAATGAACATGTTGACATACGTTTTTAAACAGAGAAATTATAGTCTTTCAAGCACTTACACTGCTACGATACACATAATATTACTTTAGTAAAAGAGGTGTCTATATAAATTTATAATAAGTTCGAATTTAATCTACAAATAAACATAAAATATGTGTTTGTTAACCCAAATTCTAAAAAAAAAATCGTATTGCTTTTAAATCAAAATATTATCATAATATTACATACACTGTTATGTTAGGACTATGTCAAAACAGAAGAAAACATGCATACCTAACATTTAGGAAACCAAAACTGAAGTAATCTGTTTTATGTTTTTCTTTAGTGATTTTTGAGCTTCTTTTACAAAGTCAGGCTCTCGCGCATTTAGTCTTCGGGTATTTAATGGATCTGCTATCTCTGGAAGTAAGCACTCCGCAAAAAACTGTTGTAGCTTTGACAGCATGAGTTTTTCCAAAATTTCTTTGTCGAACAAAATTCTTTCAACATGGAAATCATTTTTCGTATGAACTACAAAGTCATAATAATTTCTACTGCAGACGCCAAGTTGACCTTGAATCTGGTAAAAAAAAAAAAAAAAAAGTGGGTTTTATTTAGACTCAAATCTCCAAGTTTTTCTTCGATAAACGTTTTTTATTTTCTTTTTTTTGAAATATAGTCCTTTAATTTATCGTCCCCAGCTGAAAATAAGCATTTAACTTCCAGCAAACCATCGTCTGCCACTAGTACATCTGGAGATAATCCGAGAAATGAAAAGCTTGGGTGTACAAAAAAAAAGCCACAATCTTCGACTTCGACATTTTTTAGTTTGGAATACATATTATTAGCATCATTTTCGTTAACTCGTCCAAACTGAACGGCTTTGGAATTTATCTCCCTGTGATACAAAATTTATTTTACTAGACAGTGACAGGATGTATGTGTTCTTTTTACCACAAAACCGAAACTATATGCTGTAAGTCTGTTCATAGTAGCATCCCTCCATTTAGTGTTCTCGTGTTGACCAACAGTACTTCCTTCTTTCCAACTCATGAATATTTTTTAATGTTGTTGCATCCAGATTCAGGTTTTCGAGGATAAACTTCATCTTTGTATCAAGTTCTTCAGGACTCAACACATCTTCAGTACACAAAATGTCTTCAGCACTTGGACCATACTCCAAATCAGGACCAGGAGTGTTGTTTGGTCGTCTCTTTTTATTTGAAGGGCCATCTTCATACTGGAGACAGCTAATTTTTAAAACTGTTTGGAAGTATTTTCCTGGGCTTCGACCAAATTTGTTTTTCCATGGGATGAAGTGCCACCTAGGACCTCTGACATGGGCCAGTCCAGCTCCCATACAACGAGCGTTATAAGAGCCTCTTTTAGCAAAGTTTACCCGTTTTCCATCTGAAAACTTAGCTAACATACTCATATATCGCTCAACCTGATTTTCAGTTTTGTTAAGTACGAGTCTATCAGATTTCATTAACATAGGATCAAGAGCCTTTTCAATAGCTTCCATAATCCCCGACTCTTTCACAAATGTCACAGAATTTTCATTGGTATTTTTTTCTTTTTCAGTATTCTACACGGCAGTTTTCGTGACAACCGAATACATGATGAGGACCATTTTTTATGTCAAGTTTCAATCGAACGATAGATGTACCAACACAAGTTGTTCCAGCAATTTCGATTGCTTTTCTAGCGCCGCGCCGGATTTTAATCTTACTATTCTTGATTCAAGCAAACGACGCGCAGATGGTGGAAATGACATATTTCTGGAAAATTTGTGAAAATAGTTTATTTTCAATGTGGTTTGCACACTCAATTTTTATGACTTCCCTTCCGTAAGGAACTCGCTGCTTTATTCTAGAGTAAACACTGAATCTCCGTCACCAAAGTAAGTATTTTAACAAGTGCTGTTCAACACTCCCGCAGAACCCTTCTACTATTATAGTTTGTTCCATTACTGTGCTTGGACCACTATATTTTTTAAAGAAAAGATGTCCATTCACCTTTTTGTCTTTGAGTCTTGCAAATTCGCATGCGAAGCAATACTTCCTTTTCACTCCCAGGTACAAGAGTTGGTTTGTTTCGGCTCTGATAATGCAATTCTCCAAAAGAAAAAAAAAGTTAATATGCACATTTTGACTGGATGTTATAAGTACTGAAATATTTTATTTTATGAACAACAGACTATAGAGTAAGCATTGGTGTAAACAGGAACATAACACACCACTCCACTTAAATTGAAACTATGTCAGTCAGTCCTCTTATTCCAGCCGCCGTCCCCTACGACACTAATATGTGGTGTATAATTTTCTACGTTCCCTATGGCAATAGCTAGTATTTTATTCCATTCTCTATCATTTTCTTGGAAAGTTGTCTTTGCCGAAACTAAATTTAAAAAAAAACCATCATAGTAGTAGCGTTAAGAAAACTTATGCAAATCACATGTACACGTATATCACTACACAAATCTTATCACATTGTAGGGTTGTGCGAATAGTGTATTTTGGTGGTCGAAAATTTTGATTCGAACAGGAATTTTTTTTAATTTATTGCGAATAATTTCAAGGTCGAAAAATTATCTTACATTTTCACTTAACAATATATATTCACATAACAATACAGAACACATGTAGTGAAAATAGTAATACTATATTAACTTTTGCAGACAAAGTGAAAATTGTACCATGTTTATTAACCTATTGAAGCAATGTAAACATCATTAATATGCACAATTCCAGATATAAATATTAAAAAGTGCAGTGTTGTACTTTTTAAAATTAAAATCCAAATTCCATGCCCGCAATGAATAACGGAGTGCAGAGGGGGTGTGGTGGGGGGGGGGGGGGGGGGGGGGAAAGCTGAGAATTTGTAAAATTTGAAGGAAGTAGGCTGGAAAATAACTTGTTGCACTCATGGGTGCCGCGTGTTGAGATCCTCTTCAAGAGAACTATACTACCAGTCAGCTTGTGTTAGCTACCCAAGGTCGACGGCCCACTGTTGAGATTCAGCTCTTCGTTTCGTGTTGTCACTGGGCATCCTCACACGTACCTTTGAATATATATACTGTATAGAAGTCGCGAGTGGATAGGATTTACTCTACGTTTTTCATAAGCGTATAATGAGCAGCTTGGGAACTTCACCGCTGCAGTGCGCTCGTAACGCCCTGTATCGTCTTAGTTGTTATTTACACGTTAGAGCGCAGCACTGTCGCCCGCTGTCATTCCCCGCACCCCTCATCCATCATTCACTGCAGCTCAACGTCGTTCAACAGGAGGGGGAAGGGGTGTTTGAAGAGTACGACACTTGTCCGCTATGGACCACCACAAGTCGATGCCCTAGAGATGGTGGCGATTGCGGCGGTGAATTAACCAACTACCTCAAAACCGTATTAGAATTTTTAACCTGGGCTGGCGACTTCTATACAGTATATATATTCAAAGCACGTACATACCCACACCACTTGAGGCAGACATTCCTCCAGCTGCTCGAAAGTAGCGGCAATCTCCTGATAGTTCTGTAGGTCTCTTTCCAGGAGTGTCAAGTGAAGGCTGACATTTCACGAATGTGGTAGCACGGTCGTGGGTGGCGAGTGCTAAGAGATGGTGTTATCATCTTGTAACGCGTATATTTATAAATGTGTTTGTATGTAAATCTGTTTAGTTTCGCTATTTAAAACGTGTTTATCTTAAAACGTTCATTGGTTACCAAAAAGTAATCAGTAGGTAGAAACCAGAGTATATAACTGTAACTACCATTTTTACTTCCACGAAAAAAGCAACCTTTTTTGCGGAGCGTCACAATACGACTGGGCACATAGCGGCGGTGAGGACTGCCGTACACACAGTGTGTGAGGTAACATTGCGTGAAATATCCCCTGCATTATTTTAATGCTGATATTGTTCCCGCAGTTGCTAGCTGCCAGACGAACGGTCACGTGTCACGGCTTGTTTTGGTATCAATTCAGGTCCTACATGTACTTGTAGGTTATCAGTGTTTTTTCATAAGACAGCCATCTATTAATGGAAATAAATAGTTAGATATAACAGTGTATTATTTTCGTGCTAGAGAAGGTTGAATACGGATTCAAGAAAAAAAAAATATTTTTATTAGGTTAGATCGGGGATGGTCAAAACTAGTCCAAATGACAATAACGATGCTTTTACCTGGAATCGTGAAGTGTCGTATGATTAAGAGTCTACTGTATATCGGCAAATAAGCAATGATGACTATAATATCTTATGAAAAAAGAGAAGTTTGGCTTTACGTGAGTAACAACCAGCAAAGTACAGATGTGCCTGTAAATATTAGCAATTTTAATCTTTCATATTCGACTTCCGAAAGTGAATAGTTCATAAATAACTGCGCAACTATTCGTGTTTACGAATATCCGCATATCCCAATACATTTTCCATTTTTTGTGACTAATATTGGTATACTTAAATTAAATAAAATACTCATTTTTAGGCAACTAATAAGATTTTCAAACTGTTGTCTCATTGCTATGTGGATTCATTCAATGTAGCTTCCTAAGTAAAAACAAAATAATGTCTGATAAAGGGATTTATCCTTAAGTTACATTCAGAAAGTCGTCTAAAAATTTACAATTATTCTTTCTCCTCCGAAGAACAGAACAACTTAAAATGTTATGTAATAATACAATGGTATATGTACCTACCGGCTGCTTAATCTACTGAGCCTTTTATTTAATGTAAACCTTAGCATGCAAGTATGAAATCTATTATGAAACTTTTCGCACAGCGGATCTTAGTTGTTCCAAAATATGTAAAATATATTTAACCTATCTAAGGTACAAGTTTCAAGTTTACACTTTTGGTTCACATTGTCTTGAACTCCAACAAAAAAGGAGGGGGGGGGGGGGAAGAGAGAAACTATCTCCAAATTTTTGCTATCTCAGAGCTAGTGCACTGAGATTCTCAGGGTAGACGAATTAAGTAAAAATTATTGACAGAGTAACGAATGGTGCTAAGAAATTAAGTTTGCCGCTGAATATGGGTTGAATTCCCCAACGTAGCCATGTTAATTTTTTAAGTCTTACACATAGGAACTGAAATAATATATATTGAATTGTAAGGCACAATATTTTTTATATGCAGCAATTAATTTAAAAGTTGGCTAATTGTAACTAACAATTTGGCTTGGACAGTATAATACTCACGTGAATGAAAACAATACAACCGAATTGAGAACCTCCTTTTTTTAAGTCGGTTGAAAATTAACTTGTTTTCATGCTTACCAAATCTAATTTTCCACATAGAACTGTTTGTTTACTCTTACTTTTAAGCTGAGGATTTTTTGCCTAACTTATACTTACATAAAAATAAACGCATTTATTGAATCAGGATAGTTTAGTTTGCAAAGCGTCACTTGATTACATTTCAAATTGAAAAAATTGGAAGTTTTTGTAAAGCACAATATGGCACAAAATATTTTTTGCCCAAACACACTTTACAGTAAATGGAAGAAATAATTAAAACTATAAAAAATTTGGGTTCTACTTCTCTTCAAACCTTTAGCTTTTCGCAGCACATCCATGCATATCTGAATTGATAGCACTGTTCTGAGCTTTCTTCTCGTCCTTGACACAGTACTCCGCACCATTCAGATTATTTACTGGCACAGAGGAGGTGGGGTCAGATTCCGTTAGCCGAGGATGGGTCCGAAGTAATGGCAACACGGCAGCCGGCTGCACGCTCCCGCGCGCAAGACAGGCGCATGTGAACCTACTCGCGGCCAGAAAAAATAGCTGAAAATGCAAAATACGAAATATTTCTTGTTCTAATAAAGTTAGCAGTATGCCACCGCTTACTTTTTTTATCTTTACTTTAAAAGGAAAAATTCTGCAGACTCTAAATATTTGTATATCTTACAGCCTGTTTTTTAGACCACTTTTTCGGTTTTCCTTAATTTTAAAAACGTAAAATAAAATACTTATCAATATTTTTTCTACAATATTAATCTGACAGATGATTTCTGTTGTAAAACTGCAGCAAACAAGCCAAGTACGAACTTTTTATTTGAACAATTGTAGAAGATGTAGAAAACACTTTTTAACCTACAATTCCCTATCAAGTCGCTGGACCAGGGACGGCCTTAAAAACACTTTGCTTTGAATGAATAAAAACACTTGAATTTAAATTTGAATACTAAGCAGGAGCTTAATTTATTTTAAATTTGCCACTGAAAAGAAATACAACATGGTTGTATATACTTCACACACTAATTTTGTTGTTGTCACACGAAAGTTATCATTTCTTGAAGTTTCAAACGACCTACTTGTTGGGGTCTATTCTTCTGGCTGTGATACAGAACATGGAACACTGGTGTCGCGAGCAAGAGGAAATGATTTTCTGTGCTACCCAGTTGTTGCCTGTGGCCAAAGTGTGTAACAAGTGTCAACAAAGTGTGATGAAATCAGTCAGACTAATATCCTGAAATTATAATTTCACATCAACAGTGAAATGGAAAAAAAAATTATTGAACACTGCAAGACATGTGTTATGTGAAAACACAGTATGTACTGATGGTACAAAGACATATTAATACACTAGTATTGTCTGCAAGTCTGCCGTATTTGAATTTAATTAATTATGTTATCAGATGAAATAACATGAAATGAGTTTTATGAAATAAAACTATCATTATTATTGTAATAATAAGTCATTTAATTGCATTGCAATTATTTATGTAGTTATAGTGACATAAATGTGTAAATGATAATGATATATGATGTGTTAGAATATTCTTGTATATAATTCCTAAGCACAAAAGCAAAATGTAAATAAGCCTTTACTTTAGTAAATTACAATTAGTAACTAAATAGTTTGAGAATTAATCTCAAGGCAACTTGTTATAATTGATATAAAATAATATCAACTATTAATTATTAATGCAATATGAACTGTAATCACACTATTACTGAAATTAGTGGTAGTCAAATTAATTAGTTTACCAGAAAATAACTGAAAATAATTGCTATGTCTATGAGCAAATATGTAAACAAAAGAAATATTATCTAATATTTATAGCATGAATCTACTGTATGTTAGTACCGATACAATAACAATGGTACCAGATTACCCTGTAGGTCATGGTAAATTAAATATTAACAGGTTTAAGTTATAAACAAAACACATTAAACCCTCCTAATTTATATATATATTTTTAATTATTGGAATTAAGTACTTTTCCTAGTATTTTAAATGGTTATTTGTGGTTGAATGGTTATGATCGAGGTGACCCGAGGCTACGACTGGAAAGCACAGATAGGACATTGTTGTTTTGAAGAAGTGAAATTTGCGAGTTACGCCCGAGCTATAGTTAAGGACGCCCGTGTAAGTGCGCCTTGAAAGTGTGTTTGAACTAACCGCATACGCAACGACTGTGTAAGGACCCAACTCCGACGTCCCACACTAGTCGTGAAACGTCCCGATGTCGGACCAGGAACACCGCCGTCGCCGTCAGCAGGCACTGTCTCGCCGAGACGCCGCCTCCCGCCAGCTGAGAGTGGTGTGGATTACGCCGCCCTTGTAGCTGTGCAGTCTACAGCTGGGATCTCGCGGCAGGTGGCCGTGAGACGGTTCGCCGTCCCCGCCACCATGTCCCCTCCCGTGGCGCTGTCAAGGTCGCCACGACTCGTTCCAGGGTGCTGTGCAGTAGCGCCTGACGCTGTGCTGGACCTGTACACAACAATGCAGGGCTTGCAATTGTTCTTTACATTGCATATTTTCGCTATCTTCACAATCGTAAGTACACTTACCAGTGTCTGAAATGTGTCCGTGCCTCGTAAGCCCTTCCAGACGGCCATCAACGACGGAGCAACGGAGAAAAACGTTGGAGTTTCGCGGAGCTGCGTGACGCAGGTCTTGACTGTACGACCGTTCAGCGAGAAGTGATCGCGCGACCCAGTGTCGTCGCTGATTGGGTGTCGCGTTGGCGTGAAATTTTCCCTCCCTCCACTCCTGCTCCTAGTTCAACCGCCGTGCGCTTTGTTTTTTTTTTAGCTCGCACCTGCTGAGGGAAAAATAAAATATAAAAAAGACGTTTGCTCGCCAACCGCCAATTTATCGCGTGACCAGAATTGACTGAAAAAAAGGGTTAAGATGAACTTTTGAAAAACCCCTCGACTTATTAGAAGGATCTTTCACAAAACTTCATCTGGGACAGCATTCTGTACGGGTACATGGTAACGCGTACAGCAACATAAGACTATTTATTAATTGTTTTATTATCATATATGTATTTATTTATTAGTTATGATACTATGTTGTTGTTTAACCTTCTAATGTAATATGTCGAACCTTCAAACTACGAAACTGTCATGCTACAGCTTAGCATTCATAAACATTGAACTGACTATACTATCATCAAACCTAACCTGATTCCATATTTAACTCATTGTTGTAATTTCACTTCTGTTATTTATTGTAATTTTTGTCTCACCACAAGTATTTTATATTTAATAGTGTTTACATTGTGTTTTGAGGTGATTGTTAATCACCCACATTATTTTGTCTGTTCTTGGCTGCATTGTTTACAGCCGCAGGCTATCTTGTAAAATAGCATACCGCCGTGGGCGGAAATGCGTCCGTGAATTATGTTATGTAAAAGAAGTACGAATAGGCGTCTCTTCGTTAGGGTCTATCCCGACGCCGGCCTTATCTAAATTAGCATTTTTGGCATAATCTTAAAAGATCAAGTAAATTCAGTGACTTAATATTAATTGGTATGGTGATAGCTACGAACGTGAGTGTTTGCAGCAATATCAGGCGGTAAAAAGATAAGTTACCAACAAATTAAGTTGAGGCTTATGCTATAAGCCAAAGGTAGCCATCTTGATCTTGGTAGCGTCCTTGGTACGGACTTTTATGCGATGTTAATGTTGAGACTGATGATTATTGCAAAGTTAATTACCCATATTAAGTACATTTTTAACATCTGATGGAACAGTATTATAAATTAATATTTTTATTTCAGTGTCCTTTACAGTTCATTCTACTCAGTGGTCTTAGAGCAGAACTCCTGCAAACCCTGAGCTACAGCCGAGGTGAAAACATTATATAATAAATAAATTCTAAGATATTTATTTATTGCACTTAGATTTTTTTTAACACTGAGATACGATAATTGTAAATAAGTTGAAGAGTTTGAACACTGAACTGTTTATCATACATGAACTTTTTGAGTGATGATAAGTTTAAATTGACGAACTTTTGGTTGAATATAAATCTGTGCCTACGTATATCCTGAAAATTAAACAACATAAAAAAAATAACCAGGAAAGCCACAATAATCCATATCAATCCAGAATTTTATTATTATCAATCTACACCATATTTACTTCCCCTTAATAACACTTTTTAATTACAGATTATTCGCAGTTGAAGTGTTATGTTTTGTGTATGTATTTGTTTATAGTTAAGGGCATGTGTTATCGTTGTTGTCGTTTTGTATTTAATTAATATGTGTTATGTTCCAATCACAAGCCGCATACATCTGAATCATTAAAATTAATTATTATTCGTTAATTCAGATATTCTTTTTCATGTATGTGTTCAATACTCATAATCAACATAATAGACCCGTTTGGATGGTATAGCAACGGCGCCCAATTCACCAAAGTTATATGTATTTAGCTATATTACTACCATTGGGAAACTAATACTATTGTAGCACACTTCTACTTATATATTTATAAGTACTATAGTAATTGTTATAATACATTACATTACATTACATTGGCATATTGTTTTTAAAGGAATCTTGTAGAACTAGAGAAATTGTTTTCTGTAAGGTTTATTGTTTTTCTTTTTTATTAAAATGTTACACGCGGCAGTTCGTTAACGATTCAGTATCAGCAAGAACGATCCTCGAGGAAGCTAAGGAAAACCACGTATTGTCCCGGTGGCCACAAGGTGACCCGTAGCGGTTTTGCTCGTGAGTTATGGAACGCCGTTGCTGTGGACCGCCCCGCCGGCGGGGCCCGGGACAAACACAGGTGGAAGCGGAGCACGCGGGTCCGACAATGGAGTGTTGTCGCTGGGGCCGTCGCGAGTACCCGGCCCACAGCGGTACCCGGAGGAGCAGTTCCTTCCCCGGGACCCGGGGCGAAGGTGTGGGGCGGGAGGAACACGAGTGAATGGCGAAGGCAGCTGCGGCCGATGTTGACTCTCCGTGGGTTGGAGAGGGGAAAGTCAGCTCCAGCTGCTTTGTGCGTCGAGGTGGCTTCCCACGCGCTGTGGTTGTCTGTCTGCGTGGCTCCTCCCATTGTACCCCCCCCCCCCTTCCTTCACCTCTTACCCCCACCCCCTTCTCCCGCCACATCTGCTCCCCTCCCGAACACACGAACTTTTCACGGGGTTCGTTTTTGGGGGGGTTTCGTAATTGATGGCGCGCGGCAGTTCGCGGTCGTGTTCGTTACTCATCCTTTGTGCGGCGGCGACGGCGACCAGGGGATCCGCCTCTCCCGGCTGGACCACCCGCCCCCTGCTCTGGTCGCGCGGAGCGGGAACACGGGGAATTAAGGTGGACGCACACTGGTAGCTGCCGCTCGCGCGCCGATAATCGCGTGAATCGGGTTCATTTAAGGCAGTATACTCCACTGCATTTGAAGCATCCGAATTTTTGACATAGTGCCTCATCCTCCGTGTCGTTCTGTCACGTGCCAATCCGGATGTCTTGCCCTCTCGCGATTTCCATCGTCATTGCCGAGGGGACGCGGCAGTAGGCCAAAAATCATTAGACTGAAAGGCACTAGATCGAAAGGCACTAGACCGAAAGATATTAGACCGAAAGGCACTAGACTGAAAGATATTATACCGAAAGGCACTGGATCGAAAGGCACTAGACCGAAAGATATTAGACCGAAAGGCACTGAATCGGAAGGCACTAGAATGAAAGATATTAGATTGAAAGGCACTCGACCGAAAGATGTTAGATCGAAAGGCACTAGACCGAAAGATGTTAGACCGAAAGGCACTAGACCAAAAGATATACCGAAAGGCACCAGACTGAAAGATATTAGACCGAAAGGCACTAGATCGAAAGGCACTAGAAGGCAAGGCACTAGGCCGAATGGCACTGGACCGAAAACTTGAACATTTATCTCGCTGGGCATACATATCTTAACTCTAGCAACAGGCGTTAAATCGAAAGGCCTTAGACCGAAAGTCTTTTCTCCGGAATTTCGGTAAACTGGCATTCGGTCTAGTGCCTGCGACCCACCGATTCGTAAGATGCAGATAAGTGAGCGCAGCCTTATTTAATATAATGTAGAGAATCTGATGCGTGTGTTTCGTAACGTGCGCGCGACCGGATGCCCGGCGTTTGGATCAAACCTTCAATCCGCAACTAGAACTTCATGCAGACTTCCTGGTTTAAACGCGCCACTTACAAACCGTGCAATATTTTGAGATAGTGTGTTATTACGAATAGTATTTAAGAGCCATGAAACTTGTATATACAAGTTTAGTTTCATTGTTTAGTCTTTAACGTGTAGTTTTTGGACACCAAAATTGGCTAAAAATGTAATTTTTTAACTTACGTGTTAACGTATTAAAAATTTTAATACTAGGTTTATAAAAAGTAGGTATAGGGAATTGCAGGAAGC
This sequence comes from Bacillus rossius redtenbacheri, assembly GCF_032445375.1. Classification (NCBI taxonomy): domain Eukaryota; kingdom Metazoa; phylum Arthropoda; class Insecta; order Phasmatodea; family Bacillidae; genus Bacillus; species Bacillus rossius. Next base: position 22,919,884 of record NW_026962011.1, on the reverse strand, counting down.
TTTTAATGTTAATATTCCGGTATAAAATTATAGGGTCACCACTTAAAGTCCCTTAGAAGCGCGTTACCAACGACAAGCCTGCACTCCAGTTCGGTGCCTAGCACGTAGGGGCGAAGAGTCGTGTGATGAACGAGATAGTGTCGCCCTTAGCTACACCGAACCTTTTAAAGCTCGCGAGGCTCAGCCAGGCGGCCACATTAAACGTATGCGTGTGAATCGAACACCGGATGTCATCCTCGAACTTTAGTTAACAATCGTGACTAACATCCAGTGAAGACGCTGTTTTGTAATAGCTAATCAAAATCGCGATTCATCATGTTCTAAAAGCACAGATATTATTTCAGTCAAGCTGAGCGCAAAAACCATTGCACGAGTAATGGATTTTCTTGTGGCCCATTTGTGATCCCTCCGAATTTCTTCCCACGCTCCAAATAATGTGCTGTATAAATACCACGCACCAGTCAAAATACATGTGATTTATGCATCCTAGAACACTCCCCTGCACAGTTCGATTGATAGGTGAAGAAATGAGACAGGACATCTATAAGTCAGTTGTGGGCTCCGAAATACTAAAATGCTACTCGCCATGCATAATCATTGTGTGTATGTATGTATGTATGTATGTGTGTGTGTGTATATATATATATATATATATATATATATATATACACACACACACACATATGCTACAGTTTTGTAGCAGCCCGGAAATATTTTATTAGTTAATCACTATAGCAAATATTTTATAACGACCTCAAAATAATTTGGCTGTGTTCAGTAGTGATCGTTAGTTTGTGGTCTCACATTAATAGTTTTGCCTTCATTAAGTATTAAGTGCATTGTTTTGCTGTCACCTCTAAATATTTGGCTGAGCGAAAAACTTTTGTGATAAAATCACAAAACCTCATTTTTTTCTAAGTGAAACTTCTTTACAGCAGGTTGCGTTGGTCGAGGTGATGACTCATCGGAGCGTAACGACAAGTGCAACGGCCTGGAGTTTGGCACTCTGAGGGGGGGAGGGGGGAATATTGGTCGCCCCCACGCCTCGCTCTCGGGCAAGCGTTAGCGAAGCAGTACTACAATGATGTATTATTGTTCGTTACTCTGCCGAGACACTGAGACACACTGAGGCACACTCGTCCTGCTGACCGCCGCTCCTTAGTGGCACAGCCCCCTGGAAACACCCTCAGGCCGTCTCCCAGAGGCACATTTCGTAATTAGTGTGTTATCGTGTAAGGAAGTGTGAAGTTTCACTTCTAGCACGCGTGAAGGCCCAGTGGTTTTTTTTTTTTCAATGTGGGATTTAACCAAAGCCTATGAGCGCGACCTCTTGGCTTACAACAGGGTCAGCCAAGGACTGTCGCGAGCGGCCTTGGAGCTTTACACTACACGCACAACGAGTTTGACTAGGCCATCTTGACACAGAAAATACTACAAGCCTCTAAATACAGACATCACGACACTCACATGCATCAGTTAGCCACCTGACTGAGGGAAAAAGGGTTGACCTCCCCCCGCCTGACATCTACATCATTAAAAAAAAAGAGCCAAGCAACATGCGACAGCTATTTTACTACTTTTCTGGACCGTGAGCCACCTTTAATCTTAAAATCGCAACACATCGCGCCCCGCCGTCGTTTCCAACGATTCGAACAAAGTGACGGGGTCGCAATATTTATATTGGCAACCACATAGCGAGTTATGGGAACAAAATAGTTCCTGGTATCGCTGTCACACGCTCCCGGCCGAGCATACGAGGAAACGGCGACGGCGACCTCTTGGCGGTGCGCTCGGAAGAGACGAGGACCAGGTGGCTCGCAACTCGCCCCGGCGCTGCGTCCTGGCCTCAGCCGGCGACGGTCCGTGGTCGTTAACCGCGGAGACGAGTCCCCACCGGGCGCAGTAAAACTGCATTCCTGATTGGAGGAATATAGACATTTGTCGCGGTGCCGTGTGTCCAGATAAGATTGTGGGGGGGTCCCTCCTTCCTCCAGCCACGGGACTCCGGACGAGGTGCGACGGGCGGGCGCGCTATCTCCAGGGGAGGGCGGCCTCGTTTGAGGACCGCGCGGGGGCCATGAATCAGGCCAGGTGCTGGAATGTTATCTGCGACGACAAATTATCGCCACCCGCGGGCCCGGGGCTAAGAGCGGCCCAAGTGCGTCTCAGAGCTCCAGAGGTGGGTTCATCCTCTTCAACGTGGAGGCCGTGACCGCACATTGCTCAGTTAGCGCTGACGGAACAACTGCTCTTGACAACACTCAGACACGCGCGAAACTTTGCTTTGTCTGTGTCAAAAAAAATTTTTTATTTTTCAAACCACTTTGAAAACTTTCTCCATCCTATTAGGTGCGTAGCGTCCTTCGTACATGTGTGTACTATCAATAGAAAATTTAATTTATGTTGCGAACCATAGCACAGGTTTAAATAGGGGTAATTGGAGGGTAGTTGGCCGATGCATGCCGTCTGCAAGTAGTTGTTAGGGAGGAAACATAACTAGCAACCAACTTGAAAATTTCTGATACTTTCTTAATTGAGTTAGCAAAAATACGTTGTTCCACAACACACGAATTAGCAATTATCAAGGTCTCCCGCCTACCTGGACACACATACGGTGTACAGAGCTTCACAGAAACCAAAACGATTTGAAAAACTGCTCGAGAATCAGAGTACAGTCTGTTTACGACATGCGTTTAAGAATACTCTGAAGGCGGATGACTAGTTGTGTTTCCGTATTATGCTTTTAAACTGTAATTGATGAGCGTGAAAATGGCTGAAATAAATTTTTCAGAATAATTTTTAGACCTGAAATACCTTGTTCAGGTTTATGAAAGCACTCAATTGACTTGCATCTTAACTTTATCCTGACATATATGCCATATAGTGTTAAAGTTACCACTCGAAATCCTTAGTTGCCTCGCGCACGAAGAGAACACTCCGCGCCTGTTCAAAGCCTTGCGCTTAGAGACTATACCGCCCTAGAAGCTCCAGCAAGCGTCGCACTTATGAACTCGCCTCACTATTACACAGTCACCCCTGAAAGGTGGGTCACTAAAGCTCACACAACTCTTCAGTTTTAAGTTGGAGATTTCAATGTGTGGTTGCCAACTTGATATAGGTCGCCGGGTGTAAATGCGCAATTTACAAACCGTTACCAATTTATTGATAGGCATCTGTTATTCAAATAGCATTAAAAAAAAGCACAATATCCACTTGTCTGTAAAATTTTGCTTTATTTATTATTTCTTTTTTTTACAACAAAAATGGCTGCAATGGGATTATTTACTGGCTCTTTTGATTATGAAGAATTTCGTACAGTGTGTTGTACAGGGACATGTAGGAAAGCCTTTATGTTCAATATCCTAGCATAAAATGATAGGCGAGACAGGAAAAATTCGGTTTGAATCCAAACTAGTTTACCTTCATGTTTAATAAACTACTGTAGTTGTCTTGTGTATGTTTCGTTTGCGTCCTCCGCTATTGCTTTTCTTGAGTAGTTTATATTCCCAAAATTAGAGATAAAGTGTAACTTAAGTTCGACTAACCTACATATTTATAATAAAAAAGTGATCTTGACTTTCAGTACTCGGCAGAGATGTGTAAAATCTAATCTCGATAACTAATAATTCATGTGTTTCATTTTGCGAATACAAATAGAATACAAAACTCGAACATAAAATGTAGCGTAGAATTCTTTAAAGTAATGTCGAGCGTAAAAAATTTATAATCTGATTGTATTATCAACTACATTTCTTGACGCGAATTACACGTAGCTTCCTTACCCACTGCTGGAATTCTTTGCCGGAGTAGCTTCGTCGACTATCGAATCATTTACAGAGCAAAATCTTAAACGTTATAATGAAACGGCTCCGATAAAAACGAAAAAGACTTGAAAAAAAAATACTGAATCCCGGCTTTGGACCTAATTTTCGACAAGGAATTTTATTACAATACTGTTCATCTTGTTAAAATTCGTTAACTTTGCCTCGCGCCATCCACCACAGATGGCAGCACCGTAGTTACATATTTCCGTTCCATGTGACTTCCGTTCTAGTCACGAAATTACTCCTACCAAACGCTGTATACGGAGGGCTAAGAGGTTACACATAAAAAATATAACTTTAATGAAAAGTTGCTTTTTTCTTCTAATTTAGAGAGAATATACGTAAAAAGTTTTAATTATGTTTGAACAGGAAGAAGTGATGTTTTCAAAACGAATCTTTTTCGCTTTGTGCCATTACCTCTCTCACCACCGTTCCCGTGGGAAGGTCTGTGTAACTATTTGGATATGAACACACTGGGTTTCTGACATATTACGGCGCTCGAAGAGTTACTAGGAAGATAACATGCTGTTTCCCTCTCGACTATCGGGAGATACACCACCGTTACTCTGTTTTTGTATCCTCTTTTTGTACAGACTCTTTGCATCAGCGAACCGTGAACAAACAGTTAATAAACGTTATTTTCTATGTTTAGGTGTTCACGTAATTGATAGGGGCATGTACTCTTCGCGAAAATATTTCGATACTATAGCTATAAGTTAAAACATTTTGGCATAGTATGTATTCAGTGACTGGCTGAGTGTCTGTCAGGCTCGAATCTACTGACGTCACACGAACTGCGACAATTTTGTGAGGGAACAAACTCGTCCTGATTGGTCTGGTCAAGGGTGGCAATAACTTCTCTTACAGACGGCCGCCAATCACAACGAAGAAACTTTAGGCGCGGGCAAACTTTAGTGCAGTCTAACGAGTGCTCAGATGGTTTCGCAAAAAAATACTTACGCCTAGCAATTAATCATAGTATTATGAACACCTGCATGACGTTTTACTGCAATTAAAATGCATGTTTGTTCAATTTAAGATTAAGAGAAATGCAAGAGAGCTATTGTTTTTAACTTGGAGTAAAAGCCCTTAAGTCCATTTTTTGGACACACATGGAACAAAAAGGACACACACTTGGGCGTACATTAAACGAAAAGAACAAATATTTTGACACACGTTCAACAAATAGGACACATATTAGTCATCTAGGACACACAAATGGGTGTACATTTGTCATCTGGAACACACATTTGGGCGCACATTCAATGAAAAGGACACACATGTGGAGACACACGTTCAACAAATATGACACGCATGAGTCATTCAGGACACACATCTGAACAAACATTCAACAAATAGGACACACATTTGAACACACATTCAACAAATAAGACACACGCACTGGTCATCTAATACACACATTTGGACGCATATTCAACCAAAAGAACACACATTTTTTCATCTTGGACCCACATTTGTACACACGTTCAAGAAATAGGACACACAATCGTGATCTAGAATACACATTAAACTAAATAGAACCATAGTAGAGAATGAAGAATGGTAGCGACAGAAACTGCGAGAGACTAGCTTCAAGCTGGCGAGAGGAGTTGCCCAGTTGTCTGGACATGGCCGGCTGGACCACGGACCGCACCCGGAGGCCGCTGTCACGTGTCGTGGGCCCAACTCCCCGCGTGTGTGGAATGACAATGAGAGGAGGGTTGTTCGCCTTTGCCCGGTCGACGCGGGGCTGTCTTTTCCTCTCGCAAGGGTAGAGGATTCCGGAGGGCATCCTCCCCTTCATCAACCCTCCAATCCACTTAGACTTGCCTCCCTCTTCCTCCACCAACGGCACGGAACTAACAACCTCGCGCTTTGAACCCTCCACCCTGCTCCTCGCCCGCTATTCTCACAATTTGGGATCCCTCTGGCCATCGTTTCCTTCAAGGAATCCCTCCTTTCTTCCCCATATTTTTATTTTGTTCGTGGCCACTCATTACCGACTGGTTTTAATTGATGCGCGCTGTCAATTTTAGTTTTGTTTTCGTTTATTTTAGCCGGACGTCTCGTAGGGACAGACCCTTAAGAACCCCGCCTACCCGGGCACACACACGGTGCGCTGAGCTTCCGAAGAAACCACGCGATTTGAAAACTGCTCAAGATATCCGAGTGGAGTCTCTACATAAAAAAAATAATTAAGAATTCCCCGAGGGTGGTTGAGTAGTTCTATTTTCGTATTTCGTTTTTAAACTGTATTTTTAGGATTTTGATAGTAGCTAAAAAAAAGTTGTGTTTTCAGAATATTTTATGACATGAAACGCCCGATAAAGATCATTAAAAGGACTAAATAGTCTTTTCTAGCATCACGCCTTTTATCTTCATTTCTCCGCCATATTACGTTATGGTTACCACTTATATCTCATAGTTGACTTATGCACGACGAGAAGACTGCGCGTCAGTCCACAGCCTTACGCTCAGAGGCGACACCAGACTAGAAACACCAGCGAGCGTCGCACTTATTAGCCCGCCTCACTTACCGCAAATACATCCCTGGCTGGCAAATCAGCTTAACACGATATGTACCCGTTTCCTTGGCAGTTTTCATGCATTTTGTCTGCTAGCGCGCCTGCTCCGTGAAGATAGCAGGTAAGCAACTCTTTAAGGGGTCTGGCTCTGGGCATTAAGTCTTTATACCAAAGGTCTTACCCCAAACCGTACCACACAACGAGTTCTATATTTATAACGGTTTTGTTCTAAGTCACCCGGAAAGGAGTTTCCGATCGTAAAATGACGATTATCAGACAATGTCTATAGTTTTGTGTATTATAAGTTACGTGTGACATTCCGATTCAAGTTGGCCGCCTATAAGGGAAAGCCCGACTGCTCACGTCCTGTCGTTCGGCAAAGAACTTGCATATAGCGGAAACCACGTCTAGGCTGGATGTTCAGGTAAAACCTGCGGTCTGGGTTAGCTGTTTATCTATTGGCAATTTTGGTATACCTATCTTGTGTGTGTGAACTAACGATTTATTTGGTTCTCTTTCTGCTATACAAATTGCCGTACTCACTTTTATATCCATTAAAAAATGTGAAGCGGAAATTAGTTATTGTATCAGTGAGAGTCAGATACACTCAGTATTATATTATTAAAGCAAATTGATTAGGAAATACAAGTCCCACCGAAAGTTTAAGACCACCAGTATATATAAAATGATAATGTTTTGGTTATCACATTCCGCTAAAAATTACTTAGTAATTTAAATAACATAACTCGTAAATTTTTAACCAAGACAATATCAAATAACTAATTAATTATTATAATTGTAGAAAAATTGGTTAGACAAAATTAAAAATTAAGAGCTATTGAAAATCTTTATACCTGTACTAGTTCATTCTCTCTCTCTCTCTCTCTCTCTCTCTCTCTCTCTCTCTCTCTCTCCACGTTTTTGAACAATAGCGTTTGTATAAATATTTTAATAATACGACAAACCTCTTTTTGACGTGACAACGTCTAATAAATCGATGAACGCCGGCCGGCTGCACGCACGAAAAAGTGTCCCGTTACGCACATTGTTCCGTTACACTGTGTCCCGTTGCGCTCATTGTTCCGTTACGCTGTGTTCCGTTACGCTCATTGTTCCGTTACGCTGTGTTCCGTTACGCTGTCGGCGAGTGCAGTAATAATAGGTTATGTTACAATTGACTGAAAAATTATGGTGATTCATATAATTGATGATAGATATTTGATTACAGTTTATTTATATGAAAACTTGTTCATAATTATATTTAAATTTTATAGCTAAACGCAGGTTTTTAAAATTAATTACCAGTCATCTAAACGTGAACTGTTTCGTCGACTGTTTATAAAGTAAAGTGAAACGTTAATGTGGTTTTCATTGCTTATTACAACAACAATTTCGGCAATAAAGATTAATTATTCTTGCATTTTAAAAATCTGATTACTAGTATAATTTCAAGTATTTATTCTTTTATTATTAAAATAAAAATGATTCAATTTTATTCATAAAAGTATGCAATCATTCCATCAATGTTTTGTTATGACGTTGTCACGTTAAACTATCGTCCGTAAACCGACTTTACACACAACCTTTTTTTTTAACATTCTTGATTAGTAAAGAGAAATACGTAAACAAACAGCAGTTAAGGAAATCTTTTTATTGCCTTTAAATTTATTTTTATAACTTTTGCTAACTGGGCGTCAAAATCAATTGAATATAGTTTGCAAAAATTTTATTTTTGTAAAGAAGAAATTTATTCCCGAATTTAAGAACCAAATTATATTACATTAAATTTTCTTACGGTCTTTAACTTTTGGTGGAATCAGTACATGCGACAATACAACAATGTACTTACTACTCGGTGACATATACTTTGTGACGGCGTGTAGAAGCCTAACTCGTTATAGGCACGGAATTGGTCGGGTGTACATCGGAATCCATCTACGTGCCTCTAAGAAAAAATAAAATTAACACCCTGACCGAATTCCGCAAGATCGTTTATGCAGCCGGGTCGTACACACGGGCTCGTTAGATGCCAAGCTGGTCAACTGGGGGATTTTTCACAGCGGGCAACGAGCAGTGGGAACGCAGGCCTTATTTCCGGGCAGCCAATCAGCTGCTAGGGACTGCTGACATCAAAGGCGCCGCCCAGCCATCCCGTCTCCGAGACGCGGGAAGGAGCTTATGCAACTGCGAGCCGTCGACGTGTCTCGTTGGTCGCCTATCTCCCAGGGACGCCCCAGCAAGCACAGTTCCGGAAGACGTGCGTGTCGCCATGGGAACAGCAGACGGCCAAAGCCGCGCTTAATTCACGGCCAGACGAGTCGGAAATAAACGTACCGCAGCGTGTTATGCCGTCACACCACGTCTTCAAAACATAGTGTTTTGAGCAGAAAAGTGTGCCACGAGCCTTATTCCTGAAATCCTTAGTCGTGATTTTTTTTTATCAAGAGTCCCGCTTATGAGATTTAAATAGGTCTGGGCCTTTTGCGGATCACGCAAAGTTCGCCTTAATGTGCACCTAATACAAGTTTTATATAAGCAAACAAAAAAAATAATTATAAATCATTTTTTTCCTACTGTATTCTTATACCTAAGTTTTAAATCTATGAACTGATGTAGGATTAACCAAAATATAAAACTGTTAATAGTGGTTTTTTCTCATTCTTAATGTATAAGACTTCTATGTTGCGAAAATAAATTAATTGCGGGTGAAAAAACATTAACTTTTATTTACATAATTATATGATTACTAGATCAAACACACACAAAAATAAAATTATAACACAATAACAATCTCGCCTTTGGAAATATTAATTCACAAGTTGTTTGTAAATCACTTGTTTCAAATACAGCTTTTCGTGAAGTTTGGGTACATACATCCGCTAACACCGCATTCCTTCCACAACAAAAAGCTGGTGGTTTTTGTCGTTTGTTGTCCATCTTGACCCGAGGGGTAAGTTTGTTGATAGATTCATTGCGGTATTAAACAAACAACGCAATCAATGGCCCGTGTATAGACACGGCTAAGTGCCGATCTCTAATTCCAGTTACGATGTTTGATGTCTGGAGAATGCACACAAATGGAGAAGTGTGGGCGGAACAGAGAAAGGAACCAAAGAATTTGGAAGTCCTCGAAGCGAGGTGCAGAAGTCTTAAGACACTGGACTCACATTTCAGAGGACTCAGACTAGAGTCTGAGTTAAAACATCCTGATTTCGGTTTTCAATCGCGCGACCGTTTGTAATGTTATGAAACTGGCTCGAGTTTAGATGCAGAAAAAAATAAATAACTCTAACCTGAATGAGTCGTACTAAACTCTGTTCGTTTATAAACACCATAGACTGGGTATGGTATGAATTTTGCACAATTAATCGCTAAGAACAGACGCATGGGTACCAACCTGGTAGCTAAAGAAATGGGACCACGCTAGGGAAAAAGGAATACAACCGGAAGACTTCATCGATATCGAATAGTCGCCTGTGTAGCCATATATATATACAAGCTAGAGAAGATCATTCATGAAGGTTAAAGTTGTTTTTCTGAAATCGTGGTTATGAGGCATTTGAAGGACAATAAGAGGGAGTGAGAGTGTTTTGGAGTATATATATAATATATATATACATACTCCAATTTTAGAGTAAGTGAGCAGAGAGCTGCAACCGATGAGGTAACCAAGAGAGGTGCGACAAAACATGCGCTATTTGAAAGTTAAGTATTTATATTATATTTGTTTGTCATGACCAGTAGTATCTATGTTTGTTGTGAATTGACATGGTGCAGTATATGGGCATAATTATAAGTTCCTTCTTGCGATGATTATGCCCTTAATTGCCGTCTGTTGGTGCATGATATGTAAGCAGAATTGTGTTGGTTAAAGTGCGAATTTTCCACCAGGGTACCTTTTTGACAACAGCTGCATTAGAGTTACGCTATTATTTTTGGTGTCCAGATTTTCTTCAGAAACGCTTTGCACTCACATTAATGTCCTAGTTTTGGGTATCTATTTATGCAATACTTTTGTTCGTTACAGAAGCATGATTTTCTTTTATGGATTTTTGAAAGGTAATATTCTGTATTGCACCTAATGGTTAAACAATTTTTATATTATTTGTATCATGAGTAAAAAACATATATTTTTCGAGAAACATAATAAACAAATACTTTTGTAATAACAACTATTTACGTATAAATATATTTGGTACTGTGTTTATGCTGTTGCATTTATTTATAAAAAAAAAATAGATTAGTCAATAAACAAACAGAAAATACAATGTATTCTTAAAACATCGCGACAAAGGTTATTTTTCATCAGTTTTATTTGTGTGTGTGTGTCTTTCAAGAGATAAGATGCAGGTCGGCCCGTTCTAGTGAAAGTGTTGCCTGAAATGTGGTAAATGAAGTGTCTGCTTGCAGTGAGTGCTTCGGGCGAGTGGGACCGGCCTTAGGGGGTTATCGAAACAGCTCCAGGAAAATGCTTGGGATGGTTACTTACTGCGGAGGCAAAGGCGAATTGCTCGGCCGATATTCCTGGTCTATGTCGGCGTGTGTTACCGTCGCCAAAGACCTCGGTGTCGACGGGACGTAGAGCCGCAAACGAAAATAGGCAAGTCCTCGCAGGCCGCACGGAAAATAATAAAATCTGTACTGATACAAAGGATTCCATTGGAAACCAGTTGCCAAGAAATATATCTTAACTTTGTGAAAGACATGGTTATGGATATTTTTGCATACATTAAATACGTTTTTCGGAATAATACTGAGCATCTCTTACGAAAATTGACGCCTCATTTTATATCTTAATTGATGTTTCATTCAAACACAAATTTTTCAAACTATGGCAAAGGTAAACGAATATTCAATAAACATACATTAGTAGTATATAATAGGGCATCCGAGGACTGGGTTCTGGGTGAGGAGCCTGAGGAGACGGTCCGCCATATTGGATTGTGACGTCACGGCGGCCATCTTGGATGGTTGTGACCTTGACCTTTGACCTTGACCCCGGCGGCCATTTTGGATCCGCCATCTTGGATCCACCATTTTGGATGACGTCATTTTGTTTTCTCGAAAATTCCGGCGATGTGTTTTCCGCCATTTTGAATGATGACGTCAACGTTGCAATTTCCGTTACGGCCGCCATCTTTAAAATCTTTATTTATTATCCGATTTTAATGAAATTTTTTTTAAAAATTATAAAAAAATTCAAATAATAAAATTTTAATAATAAATAATTTTAAAATTTACAATTAGGACACGGAGTTTGGAGTCCTCGGTTCGAACCCGTCGAGGTCAAAAAAAAAATTAAAAATGGCGACCGATCCTTCCTCAATGGCGACTGCAGGCAGACTGACTCCCACCACTTTTTTTAAATCATATATATCGTCACCTAGTATGATGTCATGTCCGCCATCTTGTCTTCGTTGCTGGAGACCACCATCTTGTTTTCGGCCCGCTAGAGTGCGCTGACACCATGTTAGTTGAATTCGTATCCGCTAGAGTGCAGTAATCATTTATTAATACTAAGGTGCCCGCCATCTTGTCATTTGGGCACCATCTTGAAAATCCGTAATTATTTAGCTAGAAATTCGGGAAAAGTTCCAAAATTCATTAAATAAATCACTCATTAACTTACATATTGATTCGATGGATTCCTGTCCTCGGTTCGATACCCGATCGATGCAATAATGTTTAATTTTATGTAAAAAATAATAATTTCAATAAACCATGTTCAAAATTCATTAAATAAATTTGTAATCTATATACTGATTGATTAGATCGACTAAGGTCCTTGGTTCGATCCCAGGATGATACAAAACAACTTTAATTTTAAAAAAGTACCACTAAAGTGTAAGATTTGAGAAAATAAAAAACACCGCAAGTTCTATTAAAAAAAATTTTATTACATACATACTACACTAATACAAGTACAAAAAAAATACACAGACAAATTACTAAAGCCTTGTGGATTTCTCGACGTCTGCATCTGCCACCCACGAATTGAAGCGAGGTGGAAAGCCCCACCACTTGACGTAGGACAGTCCATTTCTTCGTTTTATAATCTTCTCCACCAAGTACGTATCGGGATACAACGTAGGCTGAATCTCTTCGGCATAGAAGCCGCCATGGATAGGTTTGTGGTCCAAATCTTCGAGATAGTAGGTCCTAGGCTCTGATTCACGAACATGTGTCACACGGAAAAGTTCGAGACTCCAGTTCGCAGTGAAACCTTTCTCGAAGATACCTTTCTGCTTGGAGATTCGCACAATGTCGCCGACGTTAGCTTTACGCTTTCGTGGATCTTTCTTCTTCGTGTTGGGAAAAACTGTTTGAAGCAGGCGATTATCCTTTACGTCCTTTGGCTTCATTTTCGTGGTAGAATGCACAGTGGAATTATACTCGCTTAATAGTTTCGGCAAGATGTCAAGCCACTTGTAATTTCCGTTAGCCGTGAACTGCCGCCACATCTTGGAACGCAAAGTTCTGTTAAACCTTTCGACAACGGAGGCTTTGACGTTACTAAATGTAGAGTAGTGTTTGATGCCATACTTCTTCATCAAAGCCTTGAAGGTCACATTGTAGAATTCTTTCCCGAGGTCCGTTTGCAGGTGCGACGGTACACGTCCATCACGCAAAATATTGTTCATGGCCTTGGCTACGTCAGTTGCAGTCTTTGATTTGACAGGTCTAGCCCAAGCGAACTTGCTATAAACATCGATGACTGTCAACATGTACTTGAAACCTTTATTCAATCGGGAATACGGTATCATCTCAACAAGGTCCGCCTGGAATAAATCATCAATTCCACGAACTATGACTTTGCGACGAAGGTATTTCCGTCTAGCAGGAGCATGAAGTTCGCGAGCGATTCCGGTTCGACTCATTGTATGTAGCCGGCTTCCTTCAGTTCTTCAAGTATGGAGACTATCTCGTTGATGTGCGAATAGTTTCCTACACTAAGCGATGCATGTAGAATTCTAAGGCGATCAACTAATTCATTAGGGTCGTCCCAATATACATAGTCAAATGTCTGACCACTTTCTAGCTTTTTTAAACCTTCGCCATGTATTGTTAGTTCACTGAAGAGATTAGCGAGAATGTCGATTTTTTCATGATCTACGTCTTTATATACACCACTATCTGGATCGTTATCGCGAAAATGTGCATTGGTTAGCTCTAGCAGTTTTTTGTACTCTTGTAAGTCGTTGTGAGAATATCCTTTAGGCTCCCTGCGAAACAGCAATTCGTACAGACCCGGAGTCCCGCGCGTTTTGAACTCTGCTACGCGCACGATATTTCCTGGTAGAAAGTCTATTTCTTTAGCACCAAGGAACCATTTATTATGTTTTCTGTACACTCCGTAGGTCGTGTCATTATTCCGGCTCGTAAACGATATCAGGTATGGTCGGACCATTGCATTAACTTGATGTCCCTTTTTCGGTATTTTTTTCTTGTGCATGGACTCTGTACTTGTTAAGTCCTCTTCTTCTCGATCTAGTTCATACTTTCTCTTCTTTACAGTCGACATTTCATCTTCAACTTCTGTCTTCACAATGAAGGCTGGTTCTTCCTTGTTTTTAAGTTCGTCGAGGCGACTAGTGATTGGTTTAAATATCTCCTCATTTTCCATCTCACGTGCAAGTCTGGTTCGTCTAGCAAGTAAATATTTTTCACGAACAGACTGAATAGCTCGATGAAGGTCACTGGCCAGGTCCGACATTGTACTGGCTGAAAACTTATTGCAAGACCTCCTTTTATACTTTTTTATTCGTTCGCAGAAACTTCTTTCTTGTGTTTGGCCAAATCTGAATTTGTTGACGATTGAGATAGTGATGCTTTCAGACTACTTTGAAAAGTCCTCAGATCGTCCCGTCTTTGTGCATTCGAAACTTCGATCATGTCGCGAATGCGAGAATCCGAAGCTTCCACGCGCTGGTCTATGGCTACGAGGTACTCAAGTAATTCCTTTTTCACCCCGTCTATTTTTTGAGCCAGTAGCGAAATGTATTTGCGGATAACGTCGTCATGAGACTTGAGAGCAGTACGTAAGTCTCGACTGCTACGACCGAATTTCGAAATGCTATGACTCATGTTTGGTGATAAACTGATCGAAACCTCGTCTGTACCTGCCCTTATATAGAGGCCAGTCTTTGACTATGACTAGGAATCCGTGTTCTTCTTTCCAACACAAGGAGCACATGTCTTTGAATTCCTGGAATGTCATGTCGGTGTTTACGTGATCATCATAAGCATGGCGTAAATTAAGTTCGTCCATGCGAAACAAAACTATGACATTTGCGTTGTCTCGTAGGAGATGTTTTGGAATACGACTGTACGTCTGACACAGGTAAACGCAGTCTACCTTGGCGTGTCTGCCCATGGAAAAGTACTCTTGTATTATGCCTTGTTTCTCGCACATTACATCGTCGAAAACAAACACGGAATTGGCTTTTGCTTCGCTTGGAGGTACAACATCGGTATTATCGCTAAACGGAAAATACTCCAGACCATCCACAGATCGTAGAACAGTTGCTAGGCGCTGGTACTTTGGCTTTTGCAACGACTTGGAATACAAGTAAACGTTCTCGAACCGAAGACCATTTGGTTCCTCCAGTAAACTCAGTAAAACACACGTTTTACCGCAGTTGGACGGACCCGCCATTATGCAACGTACGGCAGAAGGCAACAGTAAGCCATGTCGTGATTCACGCGCACTAAATACATCGTCTTGCGTAATGCGCACGGGCAAACAAACATCTTGCTTGACGACCTGCATTGTACTAAAGTAATTGTATAAAATCAAACACATTTATACTTTCTGGTCAGTTGTGCGTAATGACTCGAAGAGGTAAGAACAAAAAACACATCGGCGCAGGACTCGTGAACTCTCTGATAAACAATCTACCATTCGAGCTACACATTCCCGGCTACAGATTTTGCGGCCCCGGCACGAAACTAGCGAAAAGGTTAGCTCGTGGTGACGTGGGCATTAATTCTCTCGACGAAAAGTGCAAGCAGCACGATATCGCATATTCATTAAGCAAGGATCTGGAATCCAGGCACCGGGCCGACGAGATATTGGCACAGGAAGCCGAAGATATAAGTAAATCGTCGAACGCGGGACAAGGAGAGAAAATCGCAGCGTGGGGCGTATCTAAGATCATGAAGGCAAAGACGAAATTAGGACTGGGTGCTCGTCGAACCAGCTACATCAAGTCAAAGACTAACTCACGCAAGACCAAGAAGCGCAAGATCGGTGCAGGCGTGCAAAAAGCCAAGCAAAAACTACAGACTCTCGACAAGAAGATTATAGGAGGATTTCTTCCTTTGCTTTTGCCTGCATTGGGTGCTCTCGGAGGCCTTATCGGTGCAACGAGCGGTATAGTGCGGGCAGTCAACACTTCGAAGAATGAGCGCAAGCAGTTAAAAGAAGCACAGCGACACAATGCCAGCATGGAAGCCATTGCCATCGGTAAAAAAAACGGCGCAGGACTGTACTTGCATCCTCACAAGACAGGACGAGGCATGAGAAAGAAACGTGTAAAGAGAAAATCCTAAGTTCTTTGCCGAAACGTCCGCTCACCAACGTAGATTTAATAAAGTACGCACGCAAACTTAAAATACCAAATTTCCGCGGCGTGTTTATGCGAGACACTTTGCCCAGCAAGCCAAAGACACGTGAGTGCGCCATAATTAATTTAGACACGTCCGCGGGTCGCGGCACGCACTGGGTGGCGTACATAAAGTCTGGAAAAAAAGCTACTTACTACGACAGTTTCGGTAATCTACGCCCTCCGCCCGAACTTAGGCGGTACCTGGGCCGGTCCACTACGTTGTTTTACAATTACGAAACGGAACAGAAGCCTAATCAAACAAACTGCAGACACTTGTGTCTTCGCTTTTTAACAAACAAAAATTAGCTGACAAATAAAAAAAATTGCTACTTAAAGGTTGTGCAGTGACGATAATTTATTAGTCATGTCGATAACACTTACCCTGACAGGTCACGCATCTGAGCTGCGGGCGGTTCATTTCCCGCCTCTGGATTTAGACGGAGAATGGTGTATCGGACTCGTAGATTTTCAAACGTATAATGCCATACCTAATATCGACGAAGAAAACTGCAAGATCTGCTTCCTGAAAAGCGATGGGTCCGCTCATGAAATACGGTTACCTGTTGGCTCTTACGAAATTGACGACATTGCAAATTACATCAGGGATATGTTACCACAGGATGTAGACTTTCAACTGCGTGGAAATCCAAACACTCAAAAAAGCATTCTAACATGCAGTGAAAATGTCGACTTTACGAAACCTGGCACCATAGGTACGATGCTCGGATTCGAATCAAAGGTTTATGATACGGGAAGAACGTACGAATCTACGCGCGCAGTAAACATTTTGCCTGTGAATGTCATAAGAATAAACTGTAATTTGGCAAGTGGAACGTATCTCAACGGAAGACTAAGCAACATGCTGCACGAGTTTTCGCCGATGGTCCCGCCAGGATATAAACTGGTCGAAGTACCGCAAAGTATCATTTACGTTCCAGTCGTCGTGAAGTGCGCACACGAAGTCGTCGTCCGAATCGTTGACCAGCGAGGACGATTGGTGAATTTTCAAGACGAAGAAATTACATTACGTCTGCACTTGAAGCGATGGGCATAAAGTTCGTAACACCGAACAGTTATAAAAGAAATCGTATTGGCGTGAACAAGAACAGTTCTCTACCAGACATCGGTGCATTAACACCTGACAACATGAAGTATCTTCTCAGTATTGGACAAGTGCCGAATAAATATGGAAGACGAAATCCTCAACGTGGAAGATCCAGTCATTTTTGATGACAGCATTACGAAAATGGAATTGCACGAGTACCAGCCTTTCCTGCTCGGACCGTACGCACTACCATCGGAAGTACGCATTGCAGTACAGCACCAAGATATTTGTACTTTACCTTCGCAGTCATTTCTATGTATAAGAGGCACGCTTACAAAAGCGGATGGTACGCATCCGACAACGACGTCAATATCCTGCAATGGTATTCTTCACCTAATCGAGCGCATTACTTATGTACTCAATGGTGTCGAGGTAGACCAGACGAGAGATGTAGGCATAACATCTGCTATGAAAAATTACCTTTCGCTCACGCCAAATGAACTGTCTGCTGCAAAGATGGCCGGTTGGGCTCTCGAGGATGAATATAAGCTTCCGGTTTATGCCGAAGGAAAGTTCGAAGTTTGTGTTCCTCTGTCCATGCTTCTTGGATTCGCTGAGGACTACAAGCATATAATCATTAATTCGAAACAAGAGCTCGTACTGCTTCTAGCCAACACGCACATTAATGCAATTGTCGCCGCTGCAGAAAACCCTCAAGATGTCTCACTAACACTACAGTCTATCGAGTGGATGCTGCCCCACATCCAAGTGAGCACCGTTGAACGAGTCAAGATGTTGAAGAACATAGAAAATGGCAAGAATTTCGATGTGCCATTCCGATCCTGGAGTCTGGAAACTTATCCTGGCTTGCCTCATAGTCAGCGTATCAATTGGATAGTAAAGTCCAGCTTCGCTACGGAAAAACCAAGATACATCATCGTCGGGCTTCAGACCGGAAGACAGCTCAATGCAGGAGTAAGTCGCTCCGTATTCGATAACTGTCAAATACGCAATGTAAAAATATTTTTAAACAGCGAAAGTTATCCGTACGTTGACATGAACATGGATTTTGAAAGTGGAAGATTCCTTCTAGCATATCAAATGTATGCCAAGTTTCAGCAAGCTTACTATGGGCGGAGACAGTCACCGATACTGAGTCCCAACAGTTTCAAGAACAAGGCACCGTTAATGGTGTTTGACGTTTCCAAACAGGATGATCGAATAAATTCAAACATCATCGACTGTAGGATCGAGATAACGACTAGCGGAAATATTCCGCCAAACACCTATGCTTTTTGTCTGATACTTCACGATCGGCTTGCATCGTACAATTGTCGAGACAAACTTGTGAAAATCCTGACATAAATACTGTTTCGTTTTCGATAATAATTTAGTTACGACCGAGCATTGCTAGCGACAACATGTACTGCAACCTGCAAGGTTTCCAGAGTCAAAATGGATTCGTGCTCAAGGAAATTAGCGTCACCTCTGGAGACAAGACTCGAACCCGCAGCTTCCGACCTCCGTATCCGTGGAAACTACTAGACGAAAAAAGTAAACGGTCGAACGAATGGCTATGTAAATACTACCATGGCCTGGAGTGGGACGAAGGAAAAATTCCGTACCACCAAGTGAAAAACACTATTGGAGATTTACTAGTTCAAAACGAAATAATCTACGTTGCCGGACCTGAACAGAAGAAATGGCTACGAGAACTGTGCGATGTTGGAGCAGCTGAAATCGTAGTTATACAGACCGACTACGGCTGTCCTTCCCTGCGCAAGCTTAGTGCAATATACGGCATGCAGCCATGTGACAAGTTTGAACGTGTCTCTGCCTGTACAAACTCGCAGCTAATGCAGAAATGGCACACACAATGTTAGTAGGAGCCTGCATATATAAATGACGTACATACGTACGTGCCTTCAGTTGACGTTCGACCTGCAAGAAGATGTTTACGTTTCATCCTGCTAACGTGTACGTGAGCGCAAGACCTAGCTTCAGCAGTGTCGAGTACAGCTACTGGGATTCCGGATATCTGCGTACATATACAGAAACCTGTGATGGAGGTGCTCAGCATTGGCGGTTTGCGCACTTTCCTGTGTCCTACGAACCGACTCAGCAGCTGGTAGCTTGTTGCGAACCTGGAAACTGTGCCGTCTATCACATGAGACCACACACAATCCTTCCTGCTAGCATCGCTGAGGTAGTCGCCTCGTCTGCATGTGCAACACCAAACATGAGCGTGTTGCAACCTGTTGCGACCTGTGATGCTTCTACGCAGACGCCCAAACAGTGTGTGTCTCGTCGTCGCAGTTCAGGCAGTGAATCTGTCCCAACTAGCACTGAGCCAAAGCCCAGGCGTAGACGTGGTCACAGACGTCATCGACCATGTCTTGTCGGAGTTGTCAACGTCACAGAAGATGACCAGCTGGAAACCTGTGTTCCTGATCCTGTGGCCTGCGAACCAGTTGGAACCGGAGTCAACGAACCAGTTGGAACCGGAGTCAACGAACCAGTTGGGACCGGAGTCGACGTGTCAGTTCGTGCGGCATTAAAGACTTTGCTTGTGAAAATGCTTGATTCCTTAACCTAATATGTATTTGTGTAATTTTTATAAATAAATGTGTAAAACTTGAACTCGTATGCTTTTTATTTCTACAATTTTTTGGTACCTAATAGGAAAAAAAAAATAATTTTAAATACAGACATTATTTTGACTCATGAGGTATACCAGTAGACCACGGGTATATAAGCGAGGTTCAGACGACTGGACCCGCAGTTCACCTCTGGTCGCGGTGCAGTACGGACGTGCTCTCTCCATTAAGTTTCGTGAGATTTAGTTATGTCGACCGGAATAGAATGTTTACCGACAGCAGCTGGGACCTCGATGGCAGCAACGATGATGGAGTCGGAGATCCCGATACCGACTGCAGAGGAGACCACGGCGGCGGTGGAGATCCCGATACCTGCTGCAGAGGAGACAACGATACGTGCTGTTCCATCATCAGCTGAAGTTTCACCATCTGCATTCCAGACTTCAATTCATGAAGAGCATACATCGCATCAATGCAAATATTGTGACGCATCATTTACTTTCACTTCAAATGCGCGCAGACATGAAAGAAGCAGCTGTCAGAATAATGCTCAAAGAATACTGTTTCAGTGCAAAAAGTGCAATAAACTAATTTCACGTCTCGATAGCTTACATCGTCATTATAAAAAATGCTCCGAGACGTATAATGAACATGGTTATTGATTTGACTCATGTGTTGTACCAGCTAATGAGACTATATAAGTGAGACCCCAGGTGATATGGACTTCAGTCCGTCTCTGGCTGCGGTGATGAACGGCTCGGATAGTTAGACTTGTATAACATAATGGACCAGTATCTATCTATTCTTGAGAACTCGATGGCATCATTACCAGTATCAACACCAACCTGGATCGAAGGTCTACCATCATCAGTGCAGAGCACGATGAGAACGACGTCTACAGCTACACCTACTCTCTCAGCACAGCAGGAGATTTCGACGCGTGCAACATCTTCCGCAGAGCAGACCTCAACGGATTCAGAAGTTAACATGCCAGCAGTGTTACAATGGTTGTCAACAGTTCCAGTGGCATTGATGAAGGAAGGTGCATCCAACGGTGTTCCATCATCCGGCTGCACGTACTGCGAGAAGATCAAAAACTTGAAATTACGTGATTATGTAATACACAATTGTAGTGATAACTCTGAACGCATTAAATATCAGTGCAACAGATGTTTAAGCAAGTTTGTACAATATGGAAGATTAAAACGGCACCTCAGGAATTGTGATAGACTGGCTGTACATTCATCGGAATCAAGTTGTATATTTTGTAACAAAACATTGGCAAATATTCAAAGTGCACAACGACACGAAATATATCACTGTCCTTTTAATGAAGTCGATAATTCTGCTTTGTGTGCAAATTGTGGTGTATCATTATGTCGACCTGATAAACTGAATAGACATTTAAAGTCATGTAAAGGACTTAGTCTGTATAGTAAGAAGACTGTTTCAATCGAGAAATCCGCAAGACTTTAGTAATTTGTCTGTGTATTTTTTTTGTACTTGTAGTAGTGTAGTATGTATGTAATAAAAGTTTGTTTAAAAGAACTTGCAGTGTTTTTTATTTTCTCAAATCTTACACTTTAGTGGTACTTTTTTAAAATTAAAGTTGTTTTGTATCATCCTGGGATCGAACCAAGGACCTTAGTCGATCTAATCAATCAGTATATAGATTACAAATTTATTTAATGAATTTTGAACATGGTTTATTGAAATTATTATTTTTTACATAAAATTAAACATTATTGCATCGATCGGGTATCGAACCGAGGACAGGAATCCATCGAATCAATATGTAAGTTAATGAGTGATTTATTTAATGAATTTTGGAACTTTTCCCGAATTTCTAGCTAAATAATTACGGATTTTCAAGATGGTGCCCAAATGACAAGATGGCGGGCACCTTAGTATTAATAAATGATTACTGCACTCTAGCGGATACGAATTCAACTAACATGGTGTCAGCGCACTCTAGCGGGCCGAAAACAAGATGGTGGTCTCCAGCAACGAAGACAAGATGGCGGACATGACATCATACTAGGTGACGATATATATGCTTTAAAAAAAGTGGTGGGAGTCAGTCTGCCTGCAGTCGCCATTGAGGAAGGATCGGTCGCCATTTTTAATTTTTTGTTTGACCTCGACGGGTTCGAACCGAGGACTCCAAACTCCGTGTCCTAATTGTAAATTTTAAAATTATTTATTATTAAAATTTTATTATTTGAATTTTTTTATAATTTTTAAAAAAAATTTTCATTAAAATCGGATAATAAATAAAGATTTTAAAGATGGCGGCCGTAACGGAAATTGCAACGTTGACGTCATCATTCAAAATGGCGGAAAACACATCGCCGGAATTTTCGAGAAAACAAAATGACGTCATCCAAAATGGTGGATCCAATATGGCGGATCCAAAATGGCCGCCGGGGTCAAGGTCAAGGTCAAAGGTCAAGGTCACAACCATCCAAGATGGCCGCCGTGACGTCACAATCCAATATGGCGGACCGTCTCCTCAGGCTCCTCACCCAGAACCCAGTCCTCGGATGCCCTATTATATACTACTTACATTATTTAGTTTTATTACCTTATTAATGTGTGCAGTTAATACTGGAAAGATATTCAGAGAATGTTTACAAATAACTTTAACTATTGGAGGTACTGGACAACACAAAGCATTAATGCCTGGACAACAATGCGAAACCAGTGTTACTGCGAACACTATTTTATAATGATACAGTTTCTTTCATGAAAATTTACAAATATATGTAATTTTACATGAATATTAGTTCTATTAAAACATTAATTACTGTGAATAGGAATACCTAAACTAAAATTTTACTTCAATGTGCATAAGTAGGTACCTACTTATATAGTAGTACAATTAAAACCAGAAGAAATAAATTCCAGTAGATGCTACTTAAATAAAATATTACGCTTTAGTAAATTTTAATTCAATTAATTTTTCTTTCTTGGTTTGCATCCTGTCGATATTGTGGTCATTAGAGATTAGTACACAAAGAAAGCCCAATTATGGTGAGAAATCAACCGTGGTTTATTGAAATCTTAAGTTTGAAAACCTGGTGGAATATAATTACGGCGAACAAAAAAAAATAAAAATTAGAAATTAGGATAACGGAATCGGTATTCAAACCCATGCTATCCCGAATAATAACAGTTTTAACTTTTTCATATTGCGACATTTTTATGAGATAAATTATTTTGTTTTCAAAACTTGGTTAGTAACGTAAACCCTACAACTTCCTAGGCAAAATTATCTGTAATATCAATCCCACACATATCGAATTACATACGCATGTGTTTTTTCACTAGGGTCGATTTTTAACTTTTGCTTGGACGCACTATACTTAACCGAACCCGAAGTGGTTTTTTTTTTTAAGATTTATTAAGAAGTGGGTAATAGGCTCAGAACCCTACCGTCGGGGGTCTGGTAAAAACTCGCGCGCGCGCGTCCAAAACCCAATGGCCTTAGCGGCCATTACATCGGCGAGGTCCGGAGGAAAATGGTCATACGGGAGGGGGGGATGGGAGGGGAAAGGCAAATAAATTAAATTACGTCGCGCGGCCAGTGATTATGTACTCTTCGCCCGGGCTGTGTACCTTGTAATTAGGCAGTCATCTTAAGGGTCCGGGTGGGGGGAGGGACGCAGGTAGTTTATTTGCGGTGGTTTCCCGGAGAAAGCCCGAATGGTGGAGAGGAAAAGGGAGAGGAGGAGGAGAGAGGCTCGCTTCTCGGCCCGCCGGCTACACTGTTAAAACAAGCCGGCGACAGCGGGGCCCGTGTTTGTTCCTGGCCCAAGGGGGGAGTGTCAGCGGCAGAGCAAACACGCTCTCTCGGCGCGCATGGACGGGAGGGTTGCGGAGCGCCTCACCAGGGGCGGGTGCAAACACGGGGGGCACTTACAGCGCTACTGTCCGCCTACTGTCCCCTCCACCCCCACACTCCTTCTACGTGTTGACGACGCGGGAACAGTGGTTTTGTCGCCGAGACGTTTGCCGTCCCCGACCTTTACACTTCCTCGCAGCTCTTTGAAAAGGACAGGTAAAAATAAAAAAAACACGTCCACAAAAAAAATACCTTTTGGATACTCAGTTACCATCTTTCAAATATTTTTTTTGTGAGTCCGAGGGGACCACACTCGTGTGCTAAGGGTCGCGGGATCGTTCCTGACCCGCCACATGACTCATTTCATGAGCTCAGAGCCGACGAGGAAATGTTTCGGAGCGCAGGATCCTGTCGTCTCATGGTAAGTTTTTTTATATAAATTTAATTTTTGACTATACCATGAACAGATTCACCTGGCTAACGAATTTTTGTCACGAAGCGTGACTTATTCAATTCTTGAACTGATAACTGAGAACGCCTTCCTTTGAGTGCTGGCATCAGTACTCGAAATCTTTTCGATTCTAAGTGAGATTTCACATCACGAAAGCCACGGTCCAGAACGAAAGTGTATTTTAATTTTTTTTTAACTATTCTCCACCTCTTCGATCGACTTATAAAAATTATATGTTGCAGAAAGAGGTCCGATTGTCTAATAGAAAAATCTGGTAATTGTATCTCGTGAGCGAGTGACAAAAAAAATTATGAAAACTAAAATATATTTTTTTGGTATTTACGTTTATGGGATTAGGTTCTTGATTTTTTCTGTGAATCGCCTTAAATATATTTACAACATATATTTATTTCATAAAAATCGGTCCAGAAGATCCTGAGAAAAATATTTCTTCACAAAAAATACTAGTGGTATTTTTATCATTGTTCCTAGTGCAGCTAAAAGGTTGAAATTTGGGGTGAGTTTGTAACCTATCCGACGCAACTTTTGGCAAAAATTTGGAACGAATGCGCATGGGGGCCGCTCACCCCTACTTAGCCGGCTATGGCATTTCAAATTATTCCCCAATTTTCGTAATAAATACTCAGTATTATTTCAAAAAACGAATTTAAATTATACAAAAATAACCATTGCCATGATTGTACAAAGTTACAATATTTGTTGTAGTATTACAGACTATTACTTGGGAATTGGTTTCCAAGGAATCTCTTGTAAAAGTAAAGAAAAAATTTATTCTGTCCACAGCGACGTGGTTTAAACATCCACAAAATTTTGGATCACTCTTTCAAAGAATTGCTTAAAAATGCTCATCCTTAATATGTGGCTTGCTTTATTCCCGATTCTTAGACTCCAAATAATACGAACTACGATTGCGTGTTCATCTGTGCTTTTAAATTTGTTATAAACTATAGTTTTTCCTTAGTCTTCAGTCCTAGTCACACCTACCATGTGAGAATACTCATCCGCAAATTCCTCGACCATCCAGTGCTGGACGGAATCAGGTGGTGACCGCATTGGAGAGGCAGTGAGCAGCTTCTGAGGGAAAAGGTGCATACGTACGTGAAGAAAATATAATTTTGATTGAAAGGAATAAAAACAATGCGAGGAAGAATAAACATTTTAATATTTTCACGTCACTAAATTACTTCAAAGTATATTCCAGCATAAATTAGTTTCGCTAATTAAATAATAATAAATGCAAAAAATATTGCAGTCATTTAGTGAGATACCACGGAGTTCATTCACCAGTAACGTTTGGTCCTTACCGCTGTGAAATTACGATTTATGTTTGAGCGAACCACGCAAAATATCCTTCATCACATGGTTATCTTCTCTTCCTCAACCCATTCATCAGTTTTCATACCAACCAGTCATTACCTCCAGTCATTACTGATGAAATGTTTTTTTTCTTTCATCCGGAACATATTTGCATCAAGCGACGGCAGTTTTCCCGTCGGCACGCCGCGACGTTAGGGCTCTGATGGAGCGCGCTCTGGCTCATGGTACATGGCCGCTAGTCCGCAGACAGTTCACATAAAAAAGTCAATCATCCCTTTAAAAGGGTTTTCAGCATATCATTTCGACGCGCGCCGTCGAGCTTGAACGAGTGCTTCGCGTCTGTCGCGAATCCGTCAACAACGCAGCGGAAAGTCGTGTCGTTTCAATATCCTCTGCGGCAGGGAGCTTTAGCCTTGCGTGAAGCACCATAACGTGGATTTAACAATATCACAAATGTATTTTTTTTTTAATCAGCTTACCGCCAATTGTATTCTGTGAGTTGTTTTGTAATTGAATATCAAACCCTGGATTGTCAGCGGCACATTAAGCTCAGCAGGTACTTATACCGATGAAAGTAGAAACGTGTTCATAACTATAGAGCATTTTTGAAAACGTTTTTAATTCGTTCTTTGAATGATTCTTGCAATGGCGAATATTGATTTCGAAATTTTTTTTGAATATACACATCATTGCTTGTTTTCATTGTGTGTCATGGATGAACTACAATAATGGACAAGAAAGAAGAATACACAAACACACACAAAAAAAAAAAACGCAAAAAACAGCCGATGCCAAATGTGTGAATTCATGAACAGAACCGAGAATTATGTTGAAATAATCAGTTAGAACAAAATATGTCTTGGCACAGACGAACACAGTGATTTGGCAACGCCGAGACATTTGTAACAAAAACAGAAAATACAACAAAAATAAATAATAGTTTAAAAAAACTAAAAAACACGCTTTTATAGAAAATCCAACTAAAAAATAGAAAATAAATTTTAATAAATTTGATTTAAAAATAGTGTAAATTATAAAAAGTATGTTATTTAAAAAAAGCGTGGGGTTCATGGTGTCATTAGTTATAATTATTTTATTGACATATATGAGTAGAAGGATTATCATTTTGATAATATCTTAAAAAGCACCACACTTTTTTTAAAATAAAATACAATTTTTTTAGTTTACACTATTTTTAATTCAAATTTATTAAAATTTATTTTCTATTTTTTAGTTGTTTTTTCTATAAAAGCGTGTTATTTTAGAATTTTTAAACTATTCTTTATTTTATACTTTTTAGTTTGGTTTATTTAAAAAACCGTGTTTTTTTAATTTTTTAAAACTGTTATTTGTTCTAATCTACTATTAATTCCGTGATAAGTATAAGTAACTGTAATTATTTTCCAAATTATTAATGTGTACAGCTGTATTGATAGTCAAATCTCGATTTTAGAAGCCATTCAAAGATTTTAACGTTATAAATATATATGCCTACAGTGAGACCTAATGGTATGAGGTTACTGACGAACAAGTGATATCGACTAGTCTTACATACAGTACGAAATTAATGCTGTGAAGCAGGAAAGGATGGAAGTTACGGATTAATTATTACGTGAAGCGTTCCACATTTACGTAACAGGAATTTTGGAAAGGATAAGGATTGAAAAAGGATGAGGAAAGGACCTTCTCAATGAGAGTGTATAGAATATGTGAGAAAAATTCGGATAGCCCGGACTGGGATTCGAACCCAGAGCCTTCCAATGACATGTCGGCTGCTCTACCATCGGGCGCTCGATGTACGATAAATATGGAACAAAGCGCCCCACGCTTTTTTCACAATAATACTAGTATCTTTCATTCATTATTGTTTTAAGCTTATTTTAAAAATTATTTTTCAATTTTTAGTTCGATGTGCTTTAAAAGCGTGTTTATTAGTTTTTTAAACTATATTTATTTTTCACTTTTTAGTTTGAATAGAAGGATTGGCGAAGTCCCAGACGAATTACAGTTGGATTTGCGGCACCAATCCCAAAATTTGTTGAAAAGAAAACAAAAAGAATATTTTTTTTCAGCCGTGGACAGGATTAGAACACACGAACGGTGATTCTATAAATAGACGTCATCGAAGACCTGCGTCTTAATCCGCTCGGCCAACAAACCAACTGTCGAGGACATCTTGTAATAATACAATTACTCCGACTGCTCGAGCTGGAAAGTAGGTAGACGGTAAGCATGTGCCGACTGTAAGGTTGTCTCACTTGCTCTCTCACAGAGGCTGGGTGAGGAAATTATTTAATCCTGTCGATCCTAATCAGGATAATGAGATAAACTTATTAAATTAGTGTATTGTCACCGGTTCTCGATAAGTGTACGAAGTTTAGATTATGTCTGTCCGTTTAAAGTGGGTCAAAATCGAGTGCAAAGGAGTCGGTTACAAACATACAAACAAACATACAGGTGAAGCTAATATAAAGCGTGTAAAAACTACCACAGACAACACCGCGACAAAACAGACGAGCCCAACGATGATACACAATCAGATATTCTGGACGACACGACGACGGCAAAGACGAACAAGGGTAGACTTCCTAATGCAAAACAGTTGCGACGTTTCGGGAACTAAGATCTCTTCCCGCCATCAAGCACGCAGGCTGATGACATCTTCAATCCTCTCTTAGAATTTTCTTTCAGTCAAGAAGACGTGAAAATAGTCAAATATTTGTCTTTATATGTTTTCAGTTGTACCAGATGTAAAAAGTGTCAAGAAATTGCTTAAAGAGATTCGGGATGCAGGACAGTTACGGTGTTTTGTCGTTTGAAAAGGTAAACTGAACCATTCGCAGTTCTTGCAAGGATAACAGATAAAAATAATGTCGTCAAGGACGTACGCCCCCCCTCAAATAAAAATTTTTCTTTAAAAATCTAATATTCCCACCAACAATAGGAAATAAACAGAGAGCCAAGAGTGGATAATGCGTAACATCGCATGTTATGCTGTCAAAGTTTATTTCTATCAAGTGATGGGAATTTGAGTACATTTAGGTAATTTTTATAATCTAAGCTTTAAAACAATGTAACTAAGTACCTTTATAAATAATAAAGTGTATTCACATTTCCCCTGATATTGAAATAAATAATTTATACTGAACAATGCTACGCCTATGTTGTATAGAATTAACACATCTTTGTAAAATTGGTTTTAAACAAATTTTGCTTAAAATATAATATTTAAATTCCCACAATTATTTTTAGTTAATATTTAGGTACGAAAAATACGTTGATATAGTTATTTGCATTTAAATATCCAAATAGAGAATTTGCGTTGCTTAGTAATGAAATTAACTGTATATGGTAGATTACTTGATTTGGAGTTTATCGCCATCCGAAATGAAATCCTGCGTACGCCTTTGAACGTCGTTATAACATACACAAGGGCTTAAGACGGACGTGGGATCGCCATGGCCAAGAAACAAATGACTCACTTTGCAAGTGATATAACTTATAATGAGCACCGATTTAAGTTTCGTGCATGACACCATACACGACAGAGTGGGATATCTGAAACGCAACCACTCCTTCTGGGATCGACCACAAAGCAAAGAAGATATAGTCACAACTCAAGGCTTTAACTAACGCTCTATTTTCTTTGCAAATCAGAGACCTGTACGGTATTTATATAATCAACATAAAAACGTAAAATTCGTTCACGTTTCGAAAGTAAATGATGTCGACCTTGAATTTTTTTTTGTGTTCGTTAGTTTCTGGTAATATTCATTGTAAATGTTTCAGATTATCTATTTTGCAATACGGAACAATAAAAAAATATATCAAAATGCTTTATAATATGTTACAAAAAATATATACTGCGTAGCCGCAAAGTATGAGTGTTGAAAACTATAAGCTCAGTTTCAATTGCAAGAAAATACACACGTGCACATGGCAGCCATGCTTATTTAATTTTTATTCAACATTGTCGAAAATTATTCCAAAGTATAATATTTTGCCATTAAAATCAGTACGTTACTGCGTCAGTACACCATCCCATGAATTCTGAACTAAAAAATGTTTCTGAACATAATTTTTATTGAATTTATTAAGTTTCTAAGATATTTCAATGTTTTCTTTGATGTTGGCATTTCTCAACCGCACAGATTTTTTAGTGGCCATATCCCGCCTGTACAGTTGCGCCCCCTGGGATCGACGCACGCGCCCCTGCTAACGTAACGCGCGTGGCTGGACGTGGCTCCGTTGGCTCGTGCGTGGCGTGGCGCGACAGTGGCGCCACCTGCGCGCGCGGCACTCGCGTGGTCGAGTGGCGGCTTCTTTCCTCCACACGGCGATACCATAGTGCAGTGCCTGCCCTGCACTTTTCATTCTGCGAGGCCCGAATATTTTGAAGAGCAGCTTTTACCAAAGGGGGAAGGGAGTTTGAATAGCTCCCAGAAAATAATTGGGCTCCTGGAAAAAAAATTTTTTTTTTTTTGCAAAATAAACTCTTTAAATCAACATTTTCCTACCTACAAGGTATTCTAATTTAACGATATTTGTGTTAATTTATTTATATTTTAAATGTACAAGAATGAATAACAATTAGGACGTAGGTATTTTATAATATTAAAATCCGATCCGATATAGATATTATGTTTACATAATATCTATATAAATAATAATATAAATGTTTGTTCGATCAAATTCTTTAATCTCCGAAAGTTCTCCACAACTTTGTATTCGAAAACGCGTGTTTTTTATGCACATGTCACACCTGTTACAGGTAAAAAAATAAATAATAATAATAATACATTTAGGTAAAACATAGATTTTTCATATTTTCATTGCCATAGAGTGACATATATAGAGATATAGAAATATATAGATATAGGTATATCGAGGAGTTATTGAAAGATATAGAGGGACGACGTTTTTTTTAGTGTAACTGAAAAAATTCTAACGGAATTTTTTAACGAGTTTTAAGGAAACTCTAGGTAAAATATTTAGTAAGAAGTAGGAGATGTATTTTTACATTATGGTGAAGGGGGCCAAAAATGGCCAAAATCGTCCTTACGTAATTAATGAACGACCACTACACGTGGCCAGTTTTAATTATTGCATCCCAGATGATTCATTTCAAGCATAGTTACGATGTGGCGAGTCGAGACTTGCGGAAACTGATCCCGGGTGTTCGGATCCGCCTGCCTGACCAGAAGAAGTCCCAGACCGTCACTCCAACGATGAAGAAATGCCGACGGTTATAGGAGCCCACGCGTGTGTGCATCCTGGCACACGCCTGCCATCGGAAATCAATATCCGGACCAAAACGGTTTGAGGATTCCGGTTGCGTAACGGATCCAAACTACCAAACCCAAGGGGGGGGAGGGGGGGAGGGGTGGAAGAAGGACGCAACGTGCTTGGAATACCCGCGTCGTCGACGTCACGTAAACGCATCAATAATTTCAATTATTAATGAGTCTCCACCCGCCCCTCCCCGGGGCGTTATAATTTCCTGCGCGGAAATTCTCCTCTGTGCTTCCCATCACCTACTCCTCTTCCCGCAGGCTATACTTCCGGTTGCTGAGCCGCTGCCTCTCAGGACTGCAGCCTCCCTCGACAGGATCCACGCCGATATTCAGGCAGCGCGGCTTTACAGCGCGCGAAATAAACCCTTCTCTAGATCCGTCGCTTCGTTTATTCCTCCGGGAAATTAATGTAGAACGTAGCTTAGGGCGGTTCCCCGGTTATGGTGCAGCAGCCCTACTGGACTGCCAAACTGCGCGCAGAGATTCAGACGTTAACGCCCCATTTAGTGACCGCATGGAGATTCCTGAAAGGTGTACGATTTGAGAATAGCTTTCAGAAGTCTTTACACTCGTCTGTACATCTTCAGCATTTTAGTGCATATGTAATGTGCATTTTACTGAACAGTGTGAACAGATGTGTCTTCAGAATTTTTTTTTTGTAAAAACTTTTTATTAAATGTATTTTGACGCCTGGCATTTTGGTCCTGTGGTGAGAACTCCTGGCTGGTATAAAAAAAGGTCCTAGGTTCTATTCCCTGCCGATTATGATATTTTCCAATAGTGGAAACCTGCATTTCCCAGTTCAGAACTGAAACTAAATGCTGTGTCGTCCTTCACATCCAAGCTGCCGAAGGCAACGGAAAACCAGCGCACAATAAAAGCTGAAATGAATGTGAACATTTTGGCTTCCACCATCGTGCCGTTACCTAGGAGGCCAACACACTCAGACCATCATGTTGGTATGCCACGCTTATGGAGAACCTCCAGATTTCCATTGTGATGATCGAGCATGAGCACTTTTCACAAGGCCTATATTCTCATTGACTTCAGTTCGACATCCCTTAAAACTCACTCGAAACATAAAACTCTTAAAACCGCTTCAAATCAGTGTAGTTTTCCAGTGAAATTCCAATAAATTGCAAATATTTATACCACAAATGTTTTGTAGAATACCAGTATGTTTTATGCAACTTACATTAAATTTTGTGAGTCAGAACATATTTTTTTTTATTTCGAAGCATTTTATTTTGCTAGACAAAATTTTTCCTTTATACAAACAATTAAATATATTCTCTACAGAAAACTGAGTATGTAGGCTATGTACATATTTTGGTGCATTAATTTAAACTAGGTAAGCTTTTAATAAAAATAAATACATTAAAAATTAACTTTGAACAATCTTTAGAATGTTTTTTGCCTTAATTTCAACTATAATCACAGCACAACATCTGATGCATCGCATATAAAAGTTATTTGATCGAAGCAGCACGCACTAGAAGTAGCTGACGGTCGTACTTCTTAAGGTGACCACTGATCTGTCCCGCATCATGGACCCACTCACTCGTCAGCCTCGCCATCGGTCCGCTGCTGTCTCTGGTGAAGGTAGTGGTGGGACTGCCCGCTGTGGGACTCGTGGTACCCGTGGTGCCCGTGCGAGGACTCGACGGGTACCGGCACGTGCACCTGCACCGGGTATGGCACTGGCTTCTCCACCGGGTACGGCACAGGCCTCTCAACCGCCACCTTGACCGGGTATGGCACCGGTTTCTCCACCGGGTACGGCACGTGCTTCTCCACGGTGACCGGGTACGGCTTGGCCACCGGCACGGGAACCGGCCGGTCCACCAGCACCTTCACCGGATAGGGCACGTGCTTCTCGACTGGATAAGGTACTGGTTTCTGAACCGGGTAAGGCATGTGCTTCTCCACGGTGACCGGGTACGGCTTGGGTACGACCACTGGGTACGGTCGATCCACCGGCACCTTCACTGGGTAGGGCACATGCTTCTCCACGGTCACTGGAACGTGCTTCTCCACCGTTACTGGGTATGGTTTGGGTACCGGAACCGGGTACGGCCTATCCACAGGCACCTTCACGTGCACTGGGTACGGACGGTCCACGTGCACCAGGTAAGGTACTTTCACGTGCACAGGGTACGGCTTCGGCACGGGCACCTTCACTGGGACTGCGTACGGCGCGGGCACAGCGACCTTCTTTTCATAGAACACTGGGTAAGGTTTTTCCACTGGCACTGGGTAATGGTGGGGCACTGGGACCTTCACTTTGACAGGGAACAACACCTTCTTCTCGACGGGCACGTGAACGGGATAGGGGCGGTCCACGTGAATTTTCACCGGCACGAGCACCGGTTTCTCGACGGGATAGGGCACTTTCTTCACCACTGGAATCGGCACAGGCCGATAAACAGGAACCTTCACTGGATATGGCACTGGCCTATCCACACGGACAGGCACGTGTTTTTCCACTTGAATGTGCACGGGGTAGGGCTTTGGCACCAGTATGGGGATCTTCACTTTCTGGTGAATGGTTATTATCTTCCCCAGGTCATAGTGACCATGGCCATACCCGCTGGCATAGTAAGGACCATAACTGGGTTTGAACTGTCCGCTGTGTCCACCACCGCCATATGACGATGATGCATGCCCATATCCACCATAAGATCCACCATAGGATGATCCCCCATAGCCCCCATAAGATGATCCACCGTAGCTACCGTGAGACAAGTCTCCTTGTCCATACCCTCCATATGATGAACCCCCATATCCGTGGCCACCATACGATGACCCGTCTTGTTCGTATCCTCCGTTAGACGATCCTCCATACACGTGACCACCTTGTTCGTAACCGCCGTACGACGAGTCGCCTTGGCCGTAACCACTCGACTGCGCACCTCCATGTCCGTAACCGTCAGCGTATCCTCCAGCTGCACTGTGTTGGACCTCGCCCGAGCCATGGCCGTAGCTGGTGTCTAGACCACCTCCTCCGTCGCTGCCCGTGGAGTGGCCGTCGTACTCCAGGTCTTGGCTGCCCACCACTCCCTTGACCGCCAGGGCGGCCAGGCACAGGATCGCGAGGACCTGCAACAGCGGCATCCATGTCTCTCGCATATGCGGCACATGCCACAGGCAGAGGGGTATGGCAGCTCACTGCAGAACAGCAAACACCCCCACTGCAAATCACAGATGCAATCTATATTTCATACACTACAACGTTCGCAAACTTCAGGCAGAATTGCTCATAAGCAAGGGCACGCGTGTTTCGTGAAAATATTTCGAAACTAGCTGTAAGTTAAATCACTGTAGCATCGTCTGTGTTTCGTGATTAGTTGAGTTTCATTCAGGTACATGTCTACTGTTAGAACACCTATCACAATAATTCAGTGCGGAAGCAACGCTTCCGGAATTTCCCGGTCAAATAAAGCTAATGCCTTTCAGGATGGAGTCCCTGATCACTAGACCAAGCGGTTAGACATGTTGAACCTTACACTAATTTTTTTATTTGTAATCTCTCGGGGCTGTTATATTCAATAGTATGGCTCTTAGAAAATATGGAATGAGTTAAGATCTGTCAAATTAGTTATTTTCTGATACCAGGATGAAGACTACAAATTGTACACAAATAAGTCGCTGTCTATTGTCCATTGGACTTCTATCACACTCAACTCAGTATTATATCGAAAAACATATTTAACATATGCCATGTTTTGTACAAAGTTACAATAACTTTCTTGCAGTATTAAAGCTATTTCTTGGCAAATCCACAGATAATAAAATGGCTTCTCTGGCAGAAGGCCGCCAATTACAAGAAAATACCTGCCCCTACTCATAAGCTAATTAATATTCATCCATATTGGGTGTAAAATGTTGCAAGTCCACAGGAAACCAGCGACCTGGTTACTAATAGAGATATCAGCAATTATTGTGGAGATTTTGGGGGATACTACTTTGATGATGCAGGGGGAACAATAAGTTGGGTTCAATGCACAAAGTGCACGAAAAGTGTTGTGCAGGGTTGGTATACAAAACTGGTATTTGTGATATCTGCACTGTTTATGAGGCGTCGTGTGGGATCTCGGCGAAGGGTGTGACGGCGGCGGCGGAGTGCGGCGACGGAGTCCCGCGGCGGAGACCCACGAGGGGTGCTGCGGTCAGAGTTGCGCCGGAAGTGCGGCCCAGCGAGGTGTGTGAAACGAGTGACTGGGGAATTGGCATTTCTTTAAGTGTAGTTAATTATTTGCCAATTTAGAAGATTATTTGTAAGTGACAAGTAGTGGTAATAAATAAAACTGTGTGTGTGAAATAAAATCTATTAATTGGGCTATCCTTTACGAACCCGCAGGGAAATCGTAACATTTTGGTGTCAGAAGTGGGATAGCCCTGCTTAATAGATTTAGGATTCAGTTAAGTAATAGGATTTAGTTTTTCGAGAGTAAAGTTAGCATTTAGAAATTTAGTGAATTTGTAATTTTCTAGAGCTAGTTTGAGTTTACTGTAGTTAGTGATAGTTTTGAATGTAATAGTTATTGTTATTTTAATTAGAAGGTTCGTCTAGGTCATTTAAAACTAAGAACAGTATTTAAAAAAATAATTATTATTTAGGTTGTTTAATTATTAGTAAATGCTTTAGAGAGATGGCTACTGAAGGGCTTACTGACGAGCAATACAAGGAGATAAGGGTTGCCCTAGAAGAAATAAGAGCCACTTGGGAGAACTATAACAAAGAAATAGTAACCAAAATCGAGAACTTTACGTAAGAAATGAAGAGTGGAAGGAAGGAGAGTAGGAACCACCACGAAGAAAAGAAGAGCGGGTCAAATAATAGCCTAGAGGAAATGAAGAAGGGTCAGGATGAACTGAAGCATGGCCAAGAAGAAATGAGGAATGAAATGAAGACCGAAGTGAAGATAAGCATAGAAGAGAAGAACAGCCAAGAGAAAAACAGCGAAGAGAAGAACTGCGAACAGAAGACCAGTCAGGAGAAGAACAGTGAAGAGAAGAACAGAGAAATGAAGACCAGCCAAGAGGAGACCAGCCAAGAAGAGACCAGCCAAGAAGAGACCAGCCAAGAAGAGACCAGCCAAGAAGAGACCAGCTGAGAAGAGAACAGCGAAGAGAATAACAACAAAGAGAAGAACAACAAAGAGAAGACTAGCGAAGAGAAGACTAGCGAAGAGAAGACTAGCAAAGAGAAGACTAGCAAAGAGAAGACTAGCGAAGAGAAGACTAGCGAAGAGAAGACCAGTGAAGAGAAGACCAGTGAAGAGAAGACCAGTGAAGAGGAGACCTGCCGAGAGGAGAACAGTGAAGAGAACAGCGAAGAGAACAGCGAAGAACACTGCGAAGAGGACATTAGCCAAGGAGAGGAGAACAGCCAGGACATGAAGATGAAAGAAGAGCTGAAGAAAAGCATAGAAGTAGTGAAGATGAGTTACAAAGTAAGGAATATTGAACAAGAAGAAATGAAGATAAACCAAAGAGAGAGGGCTAAATGCACAGAAGAGCTGAAGAAAAGCCGAGAAGAGATGTACATGAGTCAAGAAGAGATAGAGAAGTGCAAAGAAGAAACGAAGGAAGACCAAGAAGAGACACAGGAAGACCAAGAAGAGGTGAAGAAGGACCAAGAACAGGGGAAGAAAGACCGAGAAGAGAAAATGAGAAAACAAAGAGTGAAGAAGATGGTGCAAGGAGTAACTGAGTGCAGTCCAGACGATATTCATAAGAACAAAGAGGGAATGAGGAACCAAGAAGAGACGAAGAAGAGCTGGGAAGAAATGCTTTGTGAACGAGTAGCTACGAGAGAACAAACAGAGAGAAAAAGGGAAGAAACAAGCGAACCATTGGGAGGCAACGAGCAATGCTCTCAAGAGTATCGGGTCCGTCCAAGGCAACGGTCGGCCTGTCTCGGGCAGCTGACTGAACGACATTGGGCATCAGCAACGCAAAAGTGTCACTGGGTGACGAGGGAAGCAACATCTACTGCGAGAGAGGGTTACCTGGTGAGACTGTACAGCCCGCGATGGAGGAAAGGCAGGAGGCCTAAACTTCGAGTAGCATGGGGACCTCCAGGAGGAGATGCATTACCTGTTCGGGACGAACAGGTTTAAGGAGGGGGCAATGTTACGATCGCGCTTGGCTGCAGTGCTTGGCATCGCCGCGCTCGTTCGGCCTGTCTGCGCCCCCTTCCACCCGCATCCTCTCCCTGGTATCTCGTGTCATACTATCTCGCTACATCCTGACCGTCGCAGCGCGCACCTGCCTCAGATCGGGTTACTTAAAAGAGGCCGCACTGCGGAATAAAATGACTCAGACGCCTTTATCGGCGTTCTTAGAGCAGCCATCGCGTCCTTCGAGGACTCACGACGCGTTTCTGGGCATTTCGACGGCGAAGGTCGCGCGATATCTCGGAGACATGCCCGATTGTTCTGGATGGGAACCCAAGGGCTATTTAAGGAGGTTGGGCCGACCTTCGAGTCAGTCAGTCAGTCGGTGACTGAGTGGGTTCTCCCGCGGCGGAGTTTCCGGGCGATAGTGCCGCAGGTGCGGCAGAGTGGCGAAGTCCTTGGACGAAGGTTCCAGGGCAGGGAGTGAGTGAGTTCAGTGGAGTCGGGAGTTTTCCCGCGGCGGAGTTTCCGGGCGATAGAGTCGTGGGCGCGGCGGAGCCGAGTGAAGTTCCGAGTGAGGCGTCGTGTGGGATCTCGGCGAAGGGTGTGACGGCGGCGGCGGAGTGCGGCGACGGAGTCCCGCGGCGGAGACCCACGAGGGGTGCTGCGGTCAGAGTTGCGCCGGAAGTGCGGCCCAGCGAGGTGTGTGAAACGAGTGACTGGGGAATTGGCATTTCTTTAAGTGTAGTTAATTATTTGCCAATTTAGAAGATTATTTGTAAGTGACAAGTAGTGGTAATAAATAAAACTGTGTGTGTGAAATAAAATCTATTAATTGGGCTATCCTTTACGAACCCGCAGGGAAATCGTAACAATATTCAGTGCGGTAGCAAAAGCGTCCTAATTTCCCAGCAAAATAGGGCAATAGCACCAATAGCTTCTCTTGCAGACGGCCGCAAATTACTAGGGAACAATCGCTAGCACAGTCATATCTCATTGCAGTCTGCACTGAAAAAAAAAAATGTTCTGTACCTTTACAAAAGATTCTTTTGGAAACCAGTTGTTGTACCTTTATACAAAACATGGCTATGGTTATTTTTGCATATATGAAATAGGTTTTTTTTTCGTGATAAATTGGCGCATAATTTTATATTTTATTTTATATTTCATTAAAACATAATTTCTTTATCCACGGAAAAGATAATTGAATATTTAGTAATAAGGCTTAATTCGTTTTATTATGCTTACTAATGTGCGTAGTTAGTTAATACTGCAAAGTTATTGAGAAACGGGTTTCAAATAACCCAGTATTATTGCGAACTCTAAATTGTTTTGATACAGTTGTTTTCATGTAATATATATGTAAAAATTTACAAATATTTGTGATTTTTTGGGTGCCTTTAGAAAAAAAATGTACAGGGAAATGAGAAACGAAAATTTTTCGCGAAACATTTCATGGCGCCTGTGACGCGGCGCTGGCGGGCTGCAAGGTCGCGTGTCGGCGTCTCTGGAGCGCGAAGCCAGGCGCTGGACTGAGCGTGAACGATGACGGTCGCCTCGCGCGGAGGTCGCTGCGGGGAAGAAAGCCCGCGTGGTCCGTGTCACAGTTCAACCGACAACTACAGACCTGCCACGTTGCAAGTTTTATTTCCCACGCAGAATTATTGATGTGTAAACATCTCAGCTCTCGGTATACGGCATTTTTGGTAGGAGTGATTTCGGAATGGCACGGAAATGTGTTAACCACGGCGCTGCCATCTGCAACTGATGGCGTGAACCAAAATTCACTTAGCCAAAGGAAAACTTTATAGTATTAACTGTTTAGTAGGTTTAAAATATATATATATATGGACAGTATTTTTTCAAGTTTTTTTTCCCTTTTCTTGGCGCCGTTTCATTATAAAGTTTAGAATTTGTGTTTGCAAATGGAATGGTTTGAAAGTCGACGTAGCTGCTCCGGTAGCGAATCCTAGCGGCAAGTGCATAAACTACGTTTGTTTTGCGTCAAGAAATGCAGGAAAAGTAGTTTAAAACACAGTTTGCGTATATTTATCACTCAAATACAATAGCTGCCCTACGCACAAGTAGACTATGTGCCAGTGCACAGTAGAGATGACACCGCGCCATAAACACCTGCGTGCGTCGCACTTATCGTCCCGCCTCATCGACACAAATACTGCACCCAGGACCAGGCAGGCCCCTTATGTTGCTAGGCGTGCGCGCGGACTAACCTCAGTGTTCGCGTCTCGCCTCATGCTGCGCCGTGCGGTGCGGGAGCTGCCCTGACTGCCCGTTGGCGGCTCGCCGTGTGGTTATATAGGCGCGGCATCTGCAGCACTTTCCCCCGGCAGCACAATGGGCGGTGCGCGGCGCATCGCGTCGCGCTGTCTCCGCAGCAGCATCCGGGAACCAAGCACTGCTTCCTACCGCCTCTCCGCTGCCGGCCGGGTGACCGTAGTAACACGCTGTCATGTTCTGCATAACGAGAGCTTCACAGCATTTACCCACATGCCTGAGAGATTTGTGTCCTTTCGACTTAGGCCTATGTAGGGTTTTTTTTTTCATAAATGGCTTACTTGAGTAAAATATAATGGGATCAATATTTTTTTTTTAATCTGTTGTGCATTAATGCTTTTTTTTTCAAATGGATTAGAGCTATTTTTTTTAAATTCAATTCAAGATCAAAAGGGGCTGTCAACTCTTTTCACTCAAAAAGGTGTAAGGCACTAACTAAATGTTTTAATGTTATTACATTTCTCACTATATATACACTATATATATACACTATATATATAATTACAAGTAGGAAAACGGTCCAGGAAGGATAGCCCAATTAATTGAAGGTTTAATTATCAGCTAATGTTCACACTATTAATAAAATTACCACAATTTAAATGTATAACCACTATTAAATCTCCCCAATGGAGCTAGGCTTGACAGTGGCTCTCTTTACTGTTAGGGTTGTATTCCAAGACGTCCGAGTAAGGTAGCGAATACGCACTGCTTTATTGGGATACAACCGTAAACTGGCCGTATTCTAGAACGTGTCAAAACTGAATCCCTGTAAGGTTACAGGTCAGCAACCGTTTTAAAAACGGTGCCTGCGCGAGTCTAGAAACTGGTTTCAACGCATCTAGAGGACGTTTCACAACCATCGATACAAATGTTACGGCATAAATACTAAACATAGCGGCACCATCGCAAAAAAAAAAAAACGCCTTTCTAATTTTCTGAAGTATTTTTTAAGTTGTGATTATATCTTGTTATGAACATTCAAGTGTACAAAATGTATTCCAGGATAGTTTCGCTATAATAAAGTTTCATTTGGCATACCAGCACGTTTGGTACGCCCCTCTACGATCACAAAAATAACTATAAGAGTTAATAGCGTCAGTAGCGAGTCCGCACTCTCGAAGGAATCAATGTAAAAGAGAGCTCTGTGCATGCGCAGAATTTTTGCAGTAAATAGGCAACGGATAGGACACCAAAATCCATACCCTGAAGATAAGTGACTGGCCATATCCTATTGTGCACTGGGAATACGTTTAGGGTACAGGTGTAGCATATTCCTTACCTAAACCCTTATTTATGTGTCTTGGAATACCGGCCTTGGTATCCTAACTACGCACCTCTGTCCCAACACACCGCTTCGCAGTACTCATCCATCCGCGCCGTGACACGCTGTTTCCGATGCTAGCATCTTCGCGCACGAAGTCCGTCACTTATCATTCGCTAAGATGTCACTCACCCTCTTCACTTCTCTGCTGGTTCCTGGATGAATTGCGCGCCACGTTGTTACCACTGGGTTGGTAACGGCGTCACCCGTTTACCTTTTTTTTTTTTTGTTAACGGAATTTATTTGCTATGATTAGTGAATCTAGATTTGTTTATTTCAAGTAGATGGTAATTTTTTTTTCTCCCGAACTTTCCCGTGTTTGTGCCGTCTGGACGTACGGGACGAGTTGTGAAGTTGGTAACATTGTGACTGACCCCTTCCTGGCTTTTCGATGGAGACGAAGATTCCCGAGTGAGGAGCGACGGGACAGTGTGCGGTTAGCACCACGAGGAGGAGAGCGGGTTTGGACGCCGAAGTGGGCTCATCGGGTAGGGCGGCAAGGTCTGCAGGTTGCGGCCGAGTACTGTTCGTCTTCCAGGCTTCTGCAGTCCGAGGGTATGGCGAGAGGCATCACGCGACGCGAGCAGCGTCGGCGAGTTCCCGGGCCCGGGCGAGCGCCGAGGTAGCGGCGTTTCATCACGGCGGATCGCAAGGTAAGGCAAAAAACTGCAATATTCTCCACAATGAGTTCTTCCCCAGTTGCAAGACATACCGGGAGTTGAATCGGACGAAGTATTTTGAGACTCGTGTGCACTCAGTCACGGCGAAGGAACTCACGTATTTGGGTTACCTTGCATTTAATCTTGATTAATGACAATGGATAACAACTTTTTCGTAGAACAAATAAGAGATAACGTTTGGTACCATAACTACAATGAAGTAGTGCGGTTTGGTAATTTTACGTTGGCAACATGGACTTATTAGTGGACTGTAATTTGTAAATATTTTTTTTAAATGTATTATTATATTACTACTTGGCTGTATAGTATTACCTATAAGTAAAAGTAAGTTAATATGGTTATTCTTGGATAGAGTCATAGCTAGTAACGAAAGAGTTATATTAAATTTATTCAAGAATTTATTTAGTAAAGAATAGTTTTTAGTAAAGAAGACTTTTTGTTAGTCTCGAGCCCCATAGCCTCCCATGCCACCTTATTACTTAATTTTGTTTGTTGCTGGATCCTACACCCACACAACAGGGAATGACGACGTTTTGGATTGTGTTTATTTATTTTTTTGCTTTCCTGTAACAGTGGAGTGTGGAAGGTTTTTTTTGTAGATCCCCGGTAGTTTTGCGTGAGGTCAAGCTGTTGACCGGGGCTTCAACATCTAACACTAGAGCATGAACCAGGGGATCTCAAATATTCTTGTGGGTTTGCTGAACCTCCGCATCCCTGAACCCATCTCTAAAGGCTAGCTAGCTGCTGTCGGGACTCTGCAGGAGCCTCTATGTAGGCAAGGTGCATAAACCTCTCGATGTCAGCCTCAGATTTCTGAAGGGTTTCTGAGGATCGCTTTGGCGATGTTCATCTCACCCATACCTCAGTCCTAGGACTTCCGCTTCCTCTGGTCCGGAACTGGTATAGTCTACAGCAGTTCAAGGGGAGATCCACATAGAGCCAAGACGAGTGCAGTAGGTTTATTTTCCTCATTACAACCAGCTGTCTGTTGCCGATACTGCCCGCGAAGGTCATCGTAGGTGGGTGGGATGAATTTTGAGTGGCCATTTGGAAGTGCCCTTCACCCTTATATCCCCGGAAACATACTTCCGGCTGGCAGCAGTTGAAGGTGCCTTTATAATTCGTCGGCATTCTTCAGTTACAGCTGATAAACGCTGTTCGGTGTCCTGTTTAAGCTAGCCAGCTGTTGTTCAACTTGCCCTTCATGTTCAACTAGATGTTGCTCCAAACACTGCACCTTACCTTCGAGCTGAATGCTGGTTTCATCAATCTTCTTCTTAATTTCTTCTCCAACAGCCACTAGTTCACTTCACATATCTTCTTGCGCGGCCACTAGCTCGTTTCGCATATCTTCATTCCTCATTCGACTCAAAACGTCGGAATTAAAAATGGGCGAGTGTGCAATAATCCAACATAGCGGATTTTTACAGAATCAAATATAGCTGCCGGAGTTAAAGTCAATGTCTGAAGTCAATGTCATTAAAGATGGTGGCCATGATATCACAAATCCAAGATGGTGGTAGGCTCACTGCTCCACACCCAGCGCCGTATATATACTAGTATAAAGCCAAAACTATTTTTGAATAAAATATTTCTTATATTAGTAAGTTTTCCTTTTATTGCCTACATATAGGTCTAGACCTCCCAGTGAGGTGACTCGTGTCGGTGATCCCAACGCTCAAAACCCTTAGACCGCATATTCTGCTGGCTCTCCTGAGAATCCAACATATTAACATCCTCGATGACAAGAGTAAGTACGTAATTTAGGAGTGGATACTAACCTCAGGAATCTACACTGTCATTAAATCTGTAACTCGGAGCCATAACACTATATGTCTACTTTCGGAAAAAATACAATTTTAACCATAAACTTGACCATCGTTTGACGTTATTTATAGTGGAATACAAAATTAAAATCTACTGTATGTCAAAAATTCCCACAGTTAGGATTTAAAATATAGTATTTCCATAAAAACATCTCCCAGTTATCAATTTCAATAGTATAAACTGAAAACGTGGTAGAGGGTTGGTTCAAGGTCACAATTAAAGAGTAACACAAGCAGTTGTAGACAAGCGCTAGCGCGAGAACTGCTTTGTTGTTTTTTCGCTTGCAACGCCACCTACGCAAAATGGCGATTAGTACAGGGTGAACTGCAAACTTTATTTGGCAACAGGATGGAGCCCCGCTTCTCCATTGGAATCTATTTGTACGAGAGTGGTTGAACGTGCAAGTCCGTGACCGTTGGATTGTTCGTAATGGTCGAGACGGCAGAGCTCGTTTTAGCTGGCCTCCACGTTCACCTGGGGATTTATAAAAGATCGCGTCTAAGTTCTGCCACTACCTAATTATTTGCTAGAGTTGAGACACAGAATTTAAGAGGTTATCGCATCCATTACTCCGGACGTGTTAACCAAAGTGTAGGAAGAATTGGACTTAAGGTTTGGATGTGTGCCGTAAAACTAAAGGTGCACATATTGATCATTTGTAAGGAATACTATGTTAGTTTATCTTCGATTTGATGTGTAATTTGTGGTAAAGAGTCTAAATCAATCTTTTATGACATACCATTGAAACTGGGACATTATTTTATAGACATCCTATAGTTGAGTTTAATAAGTGAGGTACTATTTCAAAATTATTTAAACTGCTCTCTTGGCATTTTTGACATAGTGTGTTATGCCTCCGAGGCACAGAGTTTCGCGGGTCTCTAGTCGCTGGTCCGTGCCCCAGGCACGCCTGGCACCCCCTGGGCCCCTGGGCTCGCCACTGGAGGCAAGGGCCGGGAGGTCATGTGGTCACGTCGCGTATCGCCGCGAGAGTGCGCCGCGGCTGATTGGAAAGCTGCGGCAGGCCTGGCTGCAGCACGCCCTCTCTCCCCCCCTCTGACACCCGCAACACGCGGGGGTGGGGGTGGGGTGTCCACCCCGCGGCTGGATAACATTCACATGGTCTCTAAGATGACCGTGCTCCAATTACACCTGCGAGTAGTTTCTGATTCACGTGTCACCACATCGGCAAATTTCACACGAGATTCAAGTCATACACGTGCTTCGAATCGTTCTTGCAATGAGTCACGATTGATTTGGAACGTTCTTGTGGACACACGTCATTTTCTTTTTTTAACTGTATGTCATAGAGTAACCACAATAATTGACAAGAAAGATGAATGCACAAACACACAGAAAATCAAGCCAAGATCGGCCGACGTCAAATGTGTGAATTCATAAACAGCACAGAGAAGTCCGTGGAAGGAAAGAGTCAGGAAAAAAATATTACTGCATAGGCGATTACATTGGGCTAACGACAAGACAGTTGTAACAAAACAGATAATAAGAGAAAAACAACTTTGGATAGCACAGTGACAAAAAAGACGGACCCAACATAATACAAAAAAACGCTGATCCGGACACAGGCCTGGTAAATCAGTCACTTTTTCACTTTTTGTCACTTTTTTTGGGCTTTGTCACTTTTTGTCACTTTTTTTCAATTTAGTCACTTAAGTCACTTTTTTCCTCTGTTGCAGTGCAATTATTATTATTAAGCTCACTTGTAATAATTTCCGGCGTCGGGATGTGACGAACCCATCGCCCAACACATTGTTCTTAATGTGTTGCAGCCAGCCACTAACTGTCTCACTTTTACTAATGTTTCTTGTTCCTATTTTTTACTACTCACTATATTGTTTCTTAGAATGTGTAGGGTACCTTGCAAAAGCAAGGGAATTGTGTGTTTTTGAGCATATGTGATGTATAATATTTGTGTAAACACTATGCAGAACATGTGTAGTTTGAATGTGTTATTTATCCTTTTTTCTTCCAGTGCATCTTGGTTAACAAA
Source organism: Bacillus rossius redtenbacheri (assembly GCF_032445375.1). Lineage (NCBI taxonomy): Eukaryota > Metazoa > Arthropoda > Insecta > Phasmatodea > Bacillidae > Bacillus > Bacillus rossius. The sequence goes on along the minus strand of NW_026962011.1, from coordinate 22,875,102 downwards.
TAATGTACTAACGATTTTGAGTGTTATAAAATATTAATTTATGTATGTTTCAGATAGAGTTTTGACATAGAAAAAAAACTGAGAAAATATAAATAAAATGGGGAAGTGTTCAGTAAGAGACGAGTGGCTTCAAAACAATGATGGACAGGGGCGTAAAGTGTGTCAGTGGGCAGTAAAACATAGTGACTGTGAAATTTTTTGTAAAGTCTGCAACAAGACTATTAGTGTTTCAGACAAAGGTTTCCAAGCTATAATACAACATGCTAGTGCAGTGAAGCATATGAATGAATGCAGAATCAAACTTTCACAGAGTCAATTACTACTGAGTGTGGTCCATAGTACACCCAGTACAAGTATGGGGGTCACTGACTTGGGTTTATGTTCTACCAAAGACTATGCAACAACAGCAGAACTGATATGGACAATGAAGGCAATTGCTAGTAATTATTCATTCTCTACTTGTGATCGCATTCCTGCTGTCTTTAACGCTAAGTTTCCTGGTGCTGTGCCCAAGAGTTTTTCATTGAGCCGCGCAAAGGTGCACTACCTCATCACTGATGCACTAGGGCCATATTTTAGGGATTCTGTCATTAAAGATGTGGAAGGTTCACTGTATACTTTGTGCTATGATGAAACAACAAACAGTGGTGGAAAGAAGGAGCTCCAAGTTACTGTTCGATATTGGTCGGAATCTCAGCAGCAAATTGTTTCACAACATTTGGAAACATTTTTCATTGGAAGAGCCACAGCAGAAGATATACGTGACAAGTTGATGCTTGCTATTAATGGGGCAAGTCTTCCTCTTCAGAATTTGCTTATGTTGGGAAGTGATGGACCTAATGTTAACAAAAAAAGTGTCACGTCTCATAAATGAAGAAATTAAGTTACTTCGTGGGAAAGGGCTTGTTGACATTGGCTCATGCAGTATCCATACCATACACAATGCGTTTTTGAAAGGAATGCATGAACTAGGGGAAGATGCTTCAGATTTAATTACGTCTGTACATTCATTTTTTGATGGATGGCCTGCAAGATACGAAGATTTCAGCACAATTAAAAAGGACCTTAATCTCCCAAATCATCAATTTATCAAGCATTGCAGTTCAAGATGGCTTAGCATAGAAAATGCAGCAGCTAGGTTATTGGAACAGTGGGATGCTGTTCTATTCTATTTTCTTAAATTTGCCCCACAAAAGAGACCAGAAATATCCAAAAAGAGCAATGTCTTCAAGAGGATAGTAGAAGTGCTAAAATTGCCTGCTATTAAGACAGAATTGCTTTTTCTGTGTTCTAGTGCCAAACTTTTCACACGGTTTACAGGATCATTTCAGAAAGATACACCTCTGATACATCTTCTTCTTGTGAACTGGTTGCATTGATGCAGGCACTAGTAAGCAGAGTATGCAAACAAGAAATGGAAAGTTCTTCTAGTATGAAAAGTCTTAACTCGGATATATTTGTGGAGCCAAACCATCTTCCACTAAAAAGCATTGTTTGTGGAGATGGTGTTAAAGAAGCATTGAGTAAGGCACCTGAAAAAGAGCAGTTGTGTTTCTTGAAGAATGTTCAGAGACACTATGTGCATGCATGTAAGCATATCATGGCTAAAGCTCCGGTCTCATCATCTCATTTGGTGAAGCATTTCCGCTGCTTACATCCAGATGAGAGGAAAAGTAATCGTAGCTGTCAAGACATTGTACATATTGCTCAAGGTCTTCCAATAAATGTTCGGGAAGATGTATTATTGGATGAATGGGAACTGCTTCAGCTTGAAAAAGATGAATAAGGGAGCAAGGGACAGGAGATTGATATATTCTGGAAAGTTTTTTTTGGCAAGACAAGGTAATCTGGAAGTTAGAAATATCCTAATGTAGCAAAAGTAGTTAAAGCTTCATTGTTAATGTCTCATGGAAATGCTGATATTGAAAGGCGATTTTCAATATCAGGTAAAATAATGACAGATGAGAGAGCGTCTTTGTCAGAGAGAACTTTGAATGCTGTATTGACAGTGAAAGATGGCTTGAAACAGTTTAAAAACAACCCTGACTATGTTCCTATCACAAAACAACTTATTTCTATGGCAAGAACTGCACACAAAAGTTACACTGACTACTTAGAAGAACAGAAAAGACAGAAATAATTAGAAATAAAAAGAAAAATTTAAGAAGAGAATAGAAAAATGTTGCAAGTAAAAAATGAGCAGGAATTGCAAAAAGAAAAGAAAACAATAGAGCAGAAAGAAGAAGTGCTTAAACTTCAAAGACTGGAGACAGAAAGAAAACGTAAAGCTGGTGATATGCTGCTTGAAGAAGCAAGTGAGCGTCTAAAAAAGGCTTTGCAGAAAGGAAGTTTGCAAGAGATAGAAGTTGCTCAAGCTATTCTGCAAGGTGTTTCTAAAGTAAGGAAAGAAGAAAACCAGCAAATTTTATTGGCTGATAACGCAAAAAAACCTGGAAAAAAGAAGATCTACTTTGCTGACAACCTTCTTTTCAAAGATACCCAAAACTAAATTTGACAGTTTATAAAAATTGCCGTACAAAACTTTTCTTAACATTCAAAAAATATTACTGCACTTGTATTTTTACTTTATGCTAATTGTATTGTTTTTGTTAACAATTAGTATATTTTCTATTTATACTTTTGTAATTTTTATTTTTTAACATTGTGATAAATGTCTCAAGTATGGATAGGCCTATGCGATTTTGTAATAAAAAAAAAGGCAATGACTGAAAGCTTTTCAGGTGAGCTTTGGGCGGCTATGGGGATGGTGGAGGCCATAGCAACTGTAAATATGTAATATTAGGTGCTTTACCAAAAAAATAATAATAATTTCTTTATGGCCACTTTTTGGTCACTTTTTAGTCACTTTTTGGTACAAATATGTCACTTTTCTCACTTTTTTTTTTCATTAAAAATAGTTACCAGGCGTGGGACAACACAATTACACTGTTAAAACTTTTTACCTTAATTTTACGAATATGGTTACACATATTCAGAGATCTTGGTAAATTTACGGTCATCTTCGTAAATTAACAGGTAATCATTTCACCTGCACTGAGCACGAATCCACAAGAATAATCTCGGCATGCCAACAAAAACCTTCAAAAACTTGTTAAGTCAACAGCAAGAACAACCCTTCTTCCTTAGACTTGCCTGTTTACCTTGTTAACAGCGGAGCACGGAACTAGGAAGTTTGAATACGGCGTAGTTTTTAAAATAATTCAGTTATTTGAAATTACGAAGAACTCTTCGTTTATTGCAGGTAATTTCTTCGTTAACAAGTCGGTAAATTTCTGTATTTTCTAACAGTGTACAAGACAATGACACACAGGCCAACTCCGTTCTGTTTGTGTCTAATGACGGAAACAGGAAGACAGTTCCCGTAACGTCACAACTGTTTGTCTTGGGAAGCCTATTGTGTTCGTCTGTGCCATTGTCGTTATGTTTTCCAGAATATATAATTAGTTTCATCATTGGGTTCGTCTGTGCGTCACTGTGTTGTCATTGTGTGTCGAGATTATCTGTTTTTTTTATCATAGGTATGTCCGTCTGTTGTCCAAAAGTTGTTTGTCTGTATTTTTGGTTCTTGTTAAGACTGTTCTGTTGTTGCTAGCTCACTGTTCGTCTGTGCCATGACATTTTTTTCTGATTAATTCCTTTCGCGGACTTCTCTGTGCTGTTTATGCATTCATACTTTCGACATCAGGTGGATTTTTCGGGGTAATTATGTATTCATATTTCTTATCGAGTTTTGTGGTTTCTCTATGACATACAGTGAAACCCAACAATATGTTCTAAAGGTTTAATTATTACGTTTACGTGTGTTTTATATACTATTTTGTTAGTCTAGAAGACCAATTAATTATTAAGACAGATTTAAAACCAACAAAGTATTCATTGACGAGAGTTATTTATTATTTTATTACCTTCATCAAGTAAAATGATATTTTCTATTGAACGTTAGACGCAGGCTAATTTTCCAACTTTGGTTAATTAAAAATATAATTGCTACAATTTTTGGGGTTTTTTTAGAAATAGGTAATTTAATTTACTTTTGCATTACAGCTATTTTAAAAGCTATTCAGTATATGGGTTTATCAGTCAAATGTCAGCTAAGATATGTGTTTTTTTTTTTTCAAATATAGCCTATAGGATGTGCCGAAAGGCATTTTTTAAATGTAAACTCCACTATATTTACCTATTAAATATACACGAAACACTTTAAAAATATGTTATTGAAATATTTTTATATTAGAGAAGCTAATTTAAACAAGATACAGTGGTGAGAAACGGTGGATCAGGTGGTCAGTGAGAATCTCCCAAGTGCCGAAGTTTGCAGAGGCTCCTCACGAGTGCGTGGCCGTACCTTACCCTCGAGATCCGGCGCGAGGTAGCGTCTCGCCGCGCTCCACGCGTGTCGCTCGAGATTGCAGTGTTGCACGCGGTTGTTACATGCTTGCACCGACAATGTCGTCACTCGTGGCCGAAATGATGAGCACGTCGCGCCTCGGCGCGCTTTCATGGCGCCGGTGAAAGCCTTTCTTTCGCCCGACCTGCCGGGCTGATTGTAGCGGCGACTCGCGGAACGAAGCTCCATCTCACGCCGATAAATAAATACATCTTGGGCCTCCCATTCGGCGCCCGAACTTCCTGGCCGTCTTCATTGCGTGCACGATGTCCAACTGGGCGAAAACATGAATAATTCCAAAACAAAAATATTCCGGAGTCGTAACGTACACGCTGTTTAAAATTTTAATCTTCAATTTAAGAAGAACGCTGGTTAAAAATTATTCAGTGCTCTTCGTAAAGCTACCTTCGTGAATTTACGGACACTGAGTTCACTTACTTTGAACATGAGTCCCAAATAATACTCTTGGTATATTAACAAAACATTCTTAAACTTGTTAAGTCTGCAGTAAGAACAGTCTTCTTTTGTCCAAGTGTGTGTTAACTTTTTTATTGAACGAAAATTCGCGTATTCATTTCGCGATAGGTTGAAATGCAAACAATATACCTTTAAGCTGCTTTTTATATTTACCTCACTCTTCATCTGGAAGACTCTGGGCCAATGAGAACCCATCAACCAAAGAAGTCTCGAATCACAAGCAAACCAGTTTAGACGTCTCACAAGTGGGTCAATGAACTGGCGTTTTTTTTGCCCGAATTTTCATAGGATTGTGTAGTTTATCCCGAAGGTCACTGAATCCGCGTATTCTTTCCAGTCGCTACTAATAACGTGTGTCAAAAAAAGTGCATTCACTCGTGAGGTATAATTTGATGAAGTATAGGAGGAAAATACGTATAAGGTTATAAATATTTTGACGATATTCTATAGAAAATAACTTTAGAAATCTATATGGAATGAAATAATTCGATTTTTATAAGACTAAAATACAAAAGATGTAACGGTGAGATCCCTGCACAACAAGATGCACGTGGCCACATAGGTGAAGACAAGCGAGCGTCACGCCTTCAGCACCGCAGAACCCAAGTCAAGGGCAACCTTTTTTTTTATCGTCATGGCAAGCTACGTCGTCAACTATTTCAAACGTAAATTCACGAAGAGAAGTAGTTCAAATTTATCCCGAGTTCTTCAAAATGTATGGATGACTTCGAAAACGAACGGATTTGTACTTCCTTGCATTCAACATAAACTCACCTTTATGTGCTGATAAAACCCTCATGAATAGTTGAGTACACAGTAAACACACTAATTCTTCCAGATGCAGTTTACCCTGTTTGAAATGGAACACATATCTTGGAGGTAACTTCTACGAAGATCTAATTTATGGAACTTCCAGGGTCAAAACTAAAACTAGTCCTTCCTTCGCCCGGGGCAGGAATTATAATTAGCGCCCCCTCCCCTTCTCTCTTTCCCGCCCCAGCTTTAAACGCATTAGGCATAATTTGTATTGGATTCAGGTACATTATACGTGTAAGTTAAATCTGACCAATCCCCTTGTACTTACCAGTACGTTTTATTTCACGTACAGTTCAAGGGTTAGTTAAAACTCTAAAGATTAAATATGATACTTAGTTTTAATTGTGTTACTTTGTTAATTTACGATATAAAAAAAATATTTGACAAAGCACGGCCTCTAGCAAGAACTCACTATATAAACTAAATAATAAAAATCTATAAGGAAAACGTGATTATAGATAGTGATTAAAATACAAATATTTGTAGATACTGTATAGTTTTTTTTCGCATCATTTTATTATACACTTTTTGTAGTCGAACACAATGTGTCGGCCCATACTTCTTCCCTTCACAGCCCCCCCCCCCCCCCCCCCCCCGTCCTTCCCAACAAACACTAAGAACCGTACCCTGATAAATTCAAAGACCTCTTCGTTTATTTGAGAGAATTTTTTTAAAAAAAGTTTTATAAATTAACTGTGAATTCTAGCAGTTTACCTATGATCAAAATACATGAAGTAATTGATGGAATAAATCAATTACCACATAATCGCCGATGCAGCCTTAGATGCATCCCTTCTGTCCACAATTTTTTTTAAGTTCACATATTCTTAAATTGATTAATTGGAAATACGTGAAAAATAAATGCTTAGAAATAGATCGCGGAGAATCTGTTATATTATCAATGAACCGCCGAAAATGTATTATTTTAATACACCAGGTTTTGTAAACGCTTACTTCTTTTCTTCATTAACAAGGTTCCTGCTGGCCTCCGGATGGGGTTATACGGTAATATTTAGTTTTTATTTTTCATTAGAAAAAGTCCCAAGATTGAATTCTCTTTGTTTGAACTATTTCTGGAAGATTTCCATGACATAATGTTTACAAATATCTCCTCTTCGAGAGGATTGGAATCAGACACTGCGCGTTTAGTAAAGGTTTAATATGCATTGGAGTGATCACGCACAACGTCACATAGTTATACGGAGTGGCGATAGACTTGCCGCCTCAACTTTCGGTGGCCATATTTGAAGAGAAGTGTTCCTGAAACGTTTAAAGACTTAGATATTATTTGCATAGAAGAGCACGATGTTCTTTTTTTTTTTTTTCATCTTTCATGTTTCAATATGTTAAATTTTTCAAACAGTGGAGAAATAAAACTTTGTAGCCAAAGTATTGCTCAAACTTTTTTCTCACGCTGTTAGAAAGTTTCACCTTAGCTTTACCAATAACACTGGTTACAAATTATCCGGGGATCTTCTTCAATTTTCGTTTATCTTCGTAAGTTTATGGTTATTTTTATTTCACTACCTTAAAAAATAATTCAATTATAGTAACAAAAAAATTCAAAAACATTTTACTTCCAAGTAAAAACTTTTTTTTTTCCTCTCCCATGTGTGTGTTTATCTTGTTTACAGCGTAACGCATAACTAGGAAGACCCAATTATGAGAGTTTGCGAAGAATTCTTCGTTTTATTTCGGCCTAGCTCTTCGTTAGAAATTCCTTAAATTTACTGTAATTTATAAAACAGTGCATGATAAACATGAGTTATCAGATGAAGCCTGGCATATATATTTTTTTCTTCTGCTGTTGTACAATATTTTTTTATATAAAGTCATGGTGCTGGTGACGTGTTGCGACCTGCGTTCTCCATAAACGACGGTTGGTCGCGCTTGCGAGGTTCCCGAGCCCAGCCTCAGGGTTCGCAACCAACCCTCCCCCCCCCCCCCTCCCTCTTCGTGAGGCGGTCACCGAACCCAGGAAGCTTGGACGCGCTGCGCTCACGTGCGACGCCCACGCACTCGTTCCTACTTTCTCTTTCCGACGCACTGTTTCTGCCGTCTTCGCCATCCTTGTTTCAGCGCACTCTGTTGCCAGAAGCTAGTCATAGAGCGAACAAGTTTCAGACACGACCTTTTATTAATATTATGAAGAAAATATATATATATATGTATCGGGGAAAACAATTTGTATTTTGTGAAGTAAGATTTGGAATGAAAATTGTGAGAATCCAATTTCCTGGTGTACTTCATCAACAGCATTTGATAAATTATATTTTTTTATTTCTAAGGAGATGTAATTGAAAGACGCAATCTTGGCTATAACTTTTTTTTTTGGTTAAAATTTCGTTAAAAAATTAATTTTAAGAAGTTTGGCTCTTTCTAGCATTGCACATACTTTCAAGGGGTTCCTTGTTATTAAATATGAGTGACTGTTTCAAATAATTTCTCCTGTGAAATAATAATTGGTGTTTAACTTTTAATTTTTTTTCTGTCAGAATGACTACAACTGTGATAATACTGTCAGTAGACATTATTTTATGATCTTAGAAAAATCATTAAATAGTTCAATTTAAAAAAATTGTTATTATCGTTGTTTTGACACACGGTAAAGTTGGTTCTATAATTATGTGTAAAATGTGTTTTCTGTATCAATTGTTAGAAGTGACCCGTGTCCCGAGAACGAAGACCCGTGACCCAGTCGGTCAGGGTGAGAGCCATGTCGAATCGACTGCAAGAGACACGGTTCACTGAAGCGTGACCCGTAACCCATGACCCGCTAACCGGGTCATCCTAACCACGTGACTCCAGTTTACGCCGAGGCACACACCGGGACCCGGTCCCGGGATCCGAATCAATTGACTCGTAACCCGGTTCACCAAGGATAGTTTCCGAGACCATCGGTGAACCCCCCCTCCTACCCCCCCCCCCCCCCCCAGAGTAGAACCGGATCACTGAGCGGTGATCCGTTAGTACGAACCAAATCCCTGGGAGGTTCTTTACGGGTATATAAAGGGGCCCGTCAGCGCTATAGAACACAGTCTGCACCTTAACTTCGCTCCAGGACTACTTGGGATCGTCACTGGATTGACCTGCCGTCGCCACGGAGCCCGCCGCCCGTCTAAGGCCTATTTCACACACATGCGGTTCCATACGGTTCGTTTTCGTTTTCGTTTGCAACCGGCCCTCAGGAGGGAGTCGCCCCTAGAAGCCGCTCACCTGAGACCTGCGAAGAAGATGTCCGTCGACGCTCCGACCCGCATCGCAAGAGATGCTGCCCGACCGCCACAAGGACTTCGGAAGAATGTCATGACGCCCATGCGTCACACAAGTTCGGTGACAGAAATTTTCGAGCGAAGGGTTGAAGTTGGCGTTAGAAATATTTCGAGGTAGCTACAGCAGGTGACTAGCTGGGACTTAGGGTGGTATTTATATTCACATCTTGAGCGATTCCTTCGTCAATAAATTCTTATATGCATTCTTATTTAAACATTTGTGTTCCACAGAGGTTGCTTGAGATGATCTCAAGTGATCGCAAACAAGACAATCTTGATGAAGACCATCTTATGATAGTCCCATATTTCTTACTTCTGAGAGGGCATTCTCCTGTCTCATAGTCGTTGCTTGAGAACACCATCGTAGAAGCATGTTTTATAGTCGCTGAGACCGTGCTTAAGAACACGAATAAGATCGTCTTTGCCAAGACCATTGCAGGCATGTCTCAAGCAATTGCTTGTTCTGATCGCAATGTAGAAAATGGCGGATTCTCGTGAACCTCGTATTTTTAAACTTAAATAAATCCTGTATGAAGTGCTGAAGCAATTTTATATGTATTTAAATGAGTTTAGTGTTTGTTTGTGACGAGTGGTTACATTTTAAAGTGATAAACAGACACGTTTATTTACATATCGATCACAGAACGAGTACAATGGATGTGGAAAACGATGTGTTTAATGATGGTTGATGGTACATATCACAATCAAAAAATTTAATTCTACATTCGTGACACCCAGAACACATTAAAAATAATTTAAGAAAAAGTGGTATTAAAATTGATATGAAATAATTTCACAAATATTCGGTAGAGGTTTGGTAGTGTAATGGTTAGGGAGTTGGGTTTGAAGTCGATGAATAGGTAAAAATACGAATGTGGTTCAAGTTCTTACACTGACAGTACTTTTTTTATAGTTACAGTTAATTAAAAATTCAAATATAGCTTTAAGAGAAATTTTATTGGATTATTTTTTTAAATCTAATTTTTATAATATACTAGCTGCCCGACCCGGCTTCGCACGGTTGTATTAATGGGAAAAAAATGAGACCAAATCTCCTATTTACAGTTATAATAAATGAAATAAAATGAAAATTAATTAATTTTGACAAAAACTTAATACAATGCTTTGTAATGTACCGAAGAAAAAACGAATAGCACCGATGGTTTCCCGACTCTCAAGCACGCAACGTTGTCATGGAAACGAAGTACCCACTGTTTCCCGGGCTTAAACACCAATCAACATTATAATCAGTTTATTATTAATTATAAATTATTAAGACTATTAATCGAAATAAAAACTACCCTATCTCTCAAGTTGGAAACAATTACACATAAATGCCAATTTTCATCGAAATCGGTTGACTTGGTAAAGAGTTCACTGGACCTTTTTAGAAATCAGATGTAGTTAGTAATTGTCTTCTTAATTTGAATAATTTATATCACTTTCAAATCCCGACCGACTTTGTTCTACCAGTGTATAGTTATTTACCTGTATATATCTAAAAATTGGTGGTCTGTATTTAATGAGTGATGAGGACTACACTAACAATGAAATAGTCGTTGCCATGGAGACGAATGAAGCATCAACAATGCTACAGCCGTTGCCGTGGTGATTTTCTGCCAACTCATACATACATCACATTAGAAAACTCTAAAATTATCAGATTAAGACCATTAATCGAAATAAAAACTACCCTATCTCTCAAGTTGGAAACAATTACACATAAATGCCAATTTTCATCGAAATCGGTTAAGTGGTTTAGGAGTCCATTGAGGACAAACATTGTGACACGAGATTTATAAATATTAAGAAGATTTAAATACATAGCTCAGTTTATTGGTTTGGTTATTTCATACGCAGTAGGCTTCTTTGAGACATAGTGTAGTCTATAAATATAACTTATAATACGATTAAATTTTAGAATCACAAGTAACTTGAACAACAAAAATTAACCTATTATATGAGGAAATTAATGTCTTATATTATTGATGAACAAACAAACACTTTATAAAGGGTTTTACAACATTTTAAGTTCCTTACTATGTAGCCTTCTCAGATTCGTTCAAACTTATTCTTATAATTCTAAACATACGTTTTTCTTACTTAAATTAAAAAAATTCTTTTACTGTGTAGTTAAATATGATATTTTTACTAAACTAAAATTTACTGTACCTTATCCTGAAGTTGAAGAAGAGTGATATTTTCTCCAAAAAAAAATTTTTTTTTCACTACCTGAAATATATTTTGATAATTCTTTAAAGACAAGTAGTAATTCAGTATTAACAGTTCTGAAGATGCTAACTTAATTTTATTGCATTATTTTGTTAAAATGGTATTATTAAATCGTTAGATACATAATTTCTTAATGTTAAACTTGCACAGGAAAGACAAAAGTCTATAAAGTTCTTAATTTCATTCATCTCAAGTGACACAAGTTGAGATGTACTAGAAAGTGTGCATATTTGTGGTCGCAAAACATCAATTTTTCCATGTGTGATTCAAGAGTATTAAAACAATAAACGAATTCCTCACATCAACGTACAAATGCACTTCGAATGTAGTGATAACTCACTAAATCTTGTTACTATAAATAGCCTCAAGTTCTGGGGTTTCAGTGCTTGGTGTGAATAGTACCAGAATATTTAACGAAAACAGTTCAATCGGCAAAGTTCATGTATGCTTGTGTCTTTTCGGCTGTCTCAAGTGCTTCGTCAAGCCATAAGTACGGCAAACAAGCTCTCGCTTGAGCATGCAGTCTTCATGAAGCTCGTCTTGTTCGCGGACTATGAAACATGGAGATTGAAATCGCTGCCTTGAGAAACAAGACCGTCTTCGTCAAGACGGTCTCAAGACATTGCTCAAGATGCGACTATAAATACCAGTCTTAGTTTTTTTCTCGCTCGGCTGGTCGTTATGTGGGCGCACAGCGTAACGCATCGACGTATGGACGTTGAAGTGTTTAAGTGACGTTTGCGGTGGCTGTGATCGTCGAGCTTGTCACCGCAGAACAGTGACGTCCGGTGATCAGCACGGACTTGACTATAATTTACCAATAGTAACCAGGTTGTTCTTACGTAAAGGCAACGTAAGTAAGAAACGTAACTAGTTTTACTGTTTCGGACACACGCTACCTCGTATTCGGTTCTATACGTGGTGGCTATACACTGAGTGGTGTTTATAGTGCCATTTGCGATATTGCACTCACGTGTGGTACGTAGAGACACGTGGCCTACGTATGAACTGTTGCTCGGCCTGAACGAATAAAAAAAAAAATACTGTATGGTCCGTGGATTTATTGTCGTTGATGCTCGGGGATCGTTATAGTCAGTTGTGCGCAGATTCAGAGAAACCTGCGAAGACGCGCGCTCTTACAACTAAGTGGGCGAGCGGGTGGTTACTGAGACGTGTGTGGTAGACACGGTGACTTTTGCCGAGGTCGGCGGGTCCTTTCATCGTCGGCACCCGACCTCTTCACAACTCGCCTCCTGGCCGGCGAGTCCCGGAGCGAGTGGAGACGCCTGCTGGAGAGCGGCGAGTTGCAGTAGCGAGTTGGCGCTCGTGACCGACGCTATGTCGTTTCGGGCGAGCGACCACGCGCATCCAATGTTCCTGCTATCCGGGTGATGTCATTTAAAATTCCATTTTCTATAATTCATAAATGTTTTAACTATATCAAAAGTTGTAGTGATCACTATTGTGTATTGATGTATTAACTATTCGCCCCCATGTTCTTTATGGAGTTAGCCACTATTAAGCTCTGTGGATGTGGAGTGATAATTAGTATTGTGGTATTGGGGTTCTATTTATATAACTATGATGTTTTCATGAATGTTCAGTATTAGGTAAATAGTGCCTTATTGTTAAACAGAATTATTGTTAGATTTTAAAACGGGGTAAAATTGTTACCTTTTCCCTAAAATGAATATATATATATAAGTTCAGCATCATTTTTAAAAATTTTATGTTAGATTTCGTGTCCGAGTTTCCTATTATAAGTTTAGGTAAATATGTAGAGTAGCGGTATATGCAAAAAATATGCTAAAAATCCGAAAATACTTTTATTCTATGCTCTTTCACTTCCTCTTTTCAAATCAACCGGCGGAGGTAAGAAATTCCAAATACTTTAGGAGATATCGAATTTTTTAATTTTGCAATACAACATTTGTACAACCATTCGACCGTCGCCATTTTTGTTATTTTGCCGTGTGTTCGTGAATGCGTTTTAAAAAAACGGTCGATTAGGTGAGGTCAGTTACATTATTAATACTTTCAAACTAAGCGGACATAAAAAATAATGTGAATTAATTTTAATGGCTGTTTAGTTTTAAAATATTTATAATGTAACTGACCTGACCAAACAAATCGGGACAAAGGATGAACAGTAGGAACTAAAATGGTCGATTAGGTCAGGTCAGCTACATTATGAATACTTTAAAACTAAGTGTACATTAAAAATAATATGATTTAATTTCAATGGTTCTTTAGTTTTAAAGTATTTATAATGTAACTTACCTGACCTAAAAAACCCGGACAAATGATGAACATTTACAACTCACGTAAATATTTTTTGTTACTTATTACTTGCGCAACAATATCTAAATAAAAAATAAGACTTTAAAATTAGAAACGTTAAAAACTCACCTAAGTTGGAGGCGGGTACATTTCCTTTGCCATTAGAAGGAAATGATGTAGTCGTTCACCTACGTCGCGATACCTCCGACGGAAAATGAATAAATAAATAAATAATCACGTATTGGTTCATTTGAATACTGGCCAATCACGGAACTGTCACGTGACAAAATTGTCCAATAAGAAACATAATAGATACTCGTAAACAAGAAACAATGGTGATCGCCGCATAAACACATGTATTGTGATGAAAATTAAAAAATTCGATATCTCCTAAAGTGTTTGGAATTTCTTATCTCCGCCGGTTGATTTGAAAAGAAGTGAAAGAGCATAGAATAAAAGTATTTTCGGATTTTTAGCATTTTTTTTCGCATATACCGCGACTCTACATATTTACCTAAGTTTAATCGCAAAACACATGAATTCGCTCGTTACAGACACTAAATGTTTACACATCACTAGTGAGTAGCTACTCACTCGCTTTTTTTTTGACATACGCGTTTTCTGTTTACACTGTATGTAATATAAATCTCAAACATACAATAGAGATGTATATGCAAACACACAGAAAAAAAAGCCAAAATCCGCTGCGCCAGGAGACGGGGGTCGAAGGTTTCCTGTTTCCACGTATCCCCCATCAGTTTGTTTTGCCTGAGGACGAGAACAGATCTCAGTTCCCGAAACGTCGCAATTGTTTTGTATTAGTGTTCGTCTGCGCTATCGTCGTGTGGTGTCCACAATCCATGCTAAAGTCGCATAGCTCGGTTCTCCTGTACGTCTCTGTGCGTTGTTGCGTTTGTAGAATATATGTGTAGTATCATTCATCTGTTTATCGCTGTGTGGTCCCAAGTCGTTTTTTGTTTTCATTTACTGTTATTTGTTGCAACTGTCTTGTCTGTGCTGTAATATTTTCTGAATACTTCCTTCCACGGAGTTTCCTGTGTTCTGTTTTTTTTTCATTTGCTGATTTTGTCATGTTTTCTGTGTGCTTTCATATTAATATTTTTTTGTCTGTGCTGGGGTTTCTTATGACTTTACAGTGTAACCAGCATTAGCGTATGAACAAACATAAATCTTAAACACTCATTGATTAGTTTACAGGCGAAAAAAAACTGTGGTTTTGTAGAACTTTTTTTTTTTTTTTTTAAATAAAACGACGTTACCGTGTAATGCGATCGTAACGCCGCACGCTCTGGCGAGTGTGTGCACACAGCACTGGCGCTGCAGTCGTTCAGCAAGCGGCAGGGCGCAGATACGCCCCGCACCGCAGACCCGCGATAAAGCGGGAGCGGCGTCGCTTAAGGAAACACGAAAGTAAATTGCGCAGACGCTCTTATCTCGCGCCGCGATCGGCCGAGGTGCGGTGTTTGCATGGCTTCGCGAGAAGGCGTTGCGGGGCCTTGCCTCCGTAACGCTGTATTTTTCTTATTTTTTTATTGAACAGGAATATTCTTGTAAAATTACAGATATTTGTAAATTTCTGCATTTTCATGAAAAAAACAACCGTATCCCTACAAAAGAGTGTTCGCAGTACTACTGGGTTCAGATTCTTACCCCTGCATGTATGCTTCCATATTAAAAGAAAGTATGCTTGATGAAACATAAATTTTTCGTAAAAAAAACACACAAAATTATCTCAAAAAACGTAATTCATGTAGCTATGCAAAAATATCCATATCTATTTGTTGAGCAAATTTAAATAACCGACTATTTAATGTAAAAATTCTCAAACTCCACAATTAAAACGAGAGAGAAAAAAAACTATCGCGTATCGCAATATTTGTAATGTTTCCTATGAAATATATGAATAATAGGTATAACTACGAACAATAGACTGGTTTTTTTTTACTGTGAGGGTAAACCAAAAGCATTAAAAAAAAAATCTGGAAACTCAACCGGGGTCCCACCCTACCCCTTGCGCCAAAACCTTTTTGACGACCCTGTGAGTGCTATCTGACTTAAGCTGTGCGTGTCCGTATCGAGTACTTAGCTCCTTTTCTTGTGACATGCATGCGAGCTCGACACAGACAGAAGTGATATTTCCACCCACCCCCCTTCTTTTTTCCTCTCTCTGTTTTGTAATTCTAACGGCCGAACCTTCGTGTTTGCTCGGGATCGCCTCTGACCGTAAAGCAGGTTATCAAGTCGCGGTTTCGAAAAAAAAAAAAAAAAAACCTCGGCGGGTTCGGTCTGAGCCGGGGTCAAGCGTGCGCACATGAGCCGGGCGAGTGTTTGGCGTGACGCCTATCGTATCGCACTTCCCCTCACCCCTCTGAGCACCACCCCTCCGCGCGCGCGGACACGTTTTAGGTTTTTACGTCTGGCCGGGTTTATCTGGCGGCCAGACCGCTGCAGATGCGAATCTTGTCCAGCTCTGTCCAGTTGGCGGCTGTGGCACTTGGACGACTAGCGTGCGACGTTGACGCGCAGCACTTAACAGCTATTGTTTTAAGCCGGGCGCGCAATTGGGGGAAAAAAAAAAAAAAAAAAAAAAAAACCAGTAACAGCAGGTCGTGCCCACAAGATTTGACCGCCGTGTTTTCCAATCTACTGATTCACAATATAGCGCAAAGCCGGTCGCGTGCGTATGCACATAGGAGGGATAATATTTTATTTGTATTAAGGACGCATGGCGCAACAACCAATGAGAGTAGAGTAGGAAGCCATTTTGGCGGTACTAGAAAACTGTTTATATGTATCAATCATATTGTAGCAATAAATTTTGAGATATTACAATGCTCTGGTGTAATTTCTGCTTTAAAAATTAATTAATGTTATTACTTATAAACCACTAGCACTAACTGTAAATAAATATATGTATCGTGGTTAAAATGGTTAACTAAATAATATATATAACCCTTTTGTATTTATATCGTGAATAACTGTGCTCTCAAATTGCTAGTCAGATGTTACGGGATAATAATTTGGTAGTTAATATTGTTTCTTACTAACACTGCCAACAAATGTCGGATACATCGCAAAATTTCACTGGCTGAAATGATCAGTAAGATTTCAATTGTGAACCGACTTCGCACAGGTCATGTGTACAGTCTTGCGCATGGCCTGCTAAGCGCTCGCTTGTGTTTTTTTAATTGAGTACCCAGCCTTATATACTTTGTTAGGACTCGACTAACTGACACAAACGCAGGGAACTCTGTGAAATGAAGCGGGGGCGACCTTTTTGGGCGTTATCGGATGGTTTGCGGAATTGCTTGGGTGAAAACTTCTGGTTTCTGAGAAAACAATTTCTAAAAATTAACTTACCTTAGTGAGGTTTCATGAATTTATTGGTTTTTAGCCGCAACAAAAGCGAACTGTTTTCCAACGGAGACGAGGGCGATTGCGATGTCGAACGAAACTTTTGTTAAATCTTCAGTTTTGAAGCGGCTAAAACCCACAAGACAAATAACTGTGAATATGTATGGTAATAAATTGTTATTTTTATTATTATCAGAAAACAAATGTGACTCACATATTGCCTGCAGTAACATTTAATTCACGCCAAAGTTAAGCTTTCGGTAGAATATTGGTGGGCGTAATTAAAGGATTGAAACCAGATTAAGTCCAAATTTCTTTTAAAACATATAGGCTCATTTCATCTTGTTTGATGTCAGAAATAAATAAATAATTGCTATTCATAAACATCCTCAACTGCTTCCAGCCGGCAGCCGGGTCAGCACAGTAAAATGCCTCCATTTTCCTCTGTCACTCGTCCTCTTTACTCCTTTAACTATCTACTCTTCCCACTTACTTGGTATTCCATGAGGCCTAGAAGGAGGTAGGAAGTACAGATAGTATAAATATAGTTTAAAAAACTAAAGAAACATGCTTTTAAAGATTATCAAACTAAAAAGTAAAAAATAATTTTAAAATTAAATTTATGACAATAGTATATAAGCAATACTAGTATAAATGAGAAAAAAGCTTGAGGCGCTTTGTGCCATATTTTTTGAATATTAAGCGCCCCATGCTTTTTTCTCATTTATACTAGTATTGCTTATATACTATTGTCATAAATTTAATTTTAAAATTATTTTTTACTTTTTAGTTTGATAATCTTTAAAAGCATGTTTCTTTAGTTTTTTAAACTATATTTATTTTTAACTTTTTAGTTTGATATTCTTTAAAAGCATGTTTTTTAGTTTTTTAAACTATATTTATTTTTAACTTTTTAGTTTGATATTCTTTAAAAGCATGTTTTTTTAGTTTTTTAAACTATATTTATGTATAATTATCATAGGGAAATGAGTTACCGACACTACCTATTACCATCTGAGATAACTATTTGGAGTTGCAACGTCACAAAGAAATGGTAAAGTCTCTACGAATCATTTGCAGTAAGATGTATGGATATAATATTAGAATTTACCGGGGAAAAAAAAACATTTTTTTTTTCGGCGTGGCCGGGAGTAGAACCCACGATCGCTAAATCCGAAAGCTGACGTCACGAAAGTCGCGCGCCTTAGACCGCTCGGCTAACGAACGTAATGGAATGGGTGGGACATTTTACAGTGATGAGTCACTCACTCTTAGTCGAAAGAGTTACAGACGGACAGACAGAGTTACAGACGGACAGACAAACATACAGGTGAAGCTAATATAAAGCATGTAAAAAGGAGTGCTATAGATTTACGATATTTAATGATCATAAAAGTAAATAAGTAGAATAGCTTATGTCCGGGCACAGGTTCCAGGTTGTGGTGTCGGTGGTGTCGACCGCCATCTTGGATTCTGACATCACGGCGACCATCTTGGATGGCCTATACTTTTGACCTTGACCTTTAAAATGTGCTAAAGTTTGCCTAAATTTCCAGTTTTTGGAAAAAAATACCGCCTAAAAATCTAAAAAATAATAATTAAAATTCAAAAATTTCGTTTTTGAGGGGAAATATCCCGTAAAAATTTAAACAATTTGGAATTCGAAAAACCTCAATAACAATGCTCCAGGTGCTCCAACAGCTCCAAATAAAACAAGTCATTATTGTATGTAGGCTGCTTCCCTCAGTTCTCTGAACATGGTGGCTGCTTGGTTGAGGTGCGAATAGTTCCCTGCCCTAAGCTAAGCCATCAGTAGTCTCAGACGATCCAACAATATGTTAGAATCTTCCCATTATGTGTAATCGATATCTTTGCTGCTGTCATATTCCGTGCATATTTATTGTGAATATTTTTAAGATAACTATATTTTTTTAGGATAACTATTTATTATGAATATTTTAAAGATAACTATCGTCGTAAGCTTTATCAGAATAATTTATTTTATCACGACGTTTCCATAGTTTTTGTCTCAGGGCGTCATCGCTGTCTTCGATCATGTCAGCTTCAGGTCGTTCTCTGTTGTTCAAAATTTGGTGTGAATATCTTTTGATTTCCCGTGAAGATGCTATTTTCTTCGTTAATTTTTCGATTTAAAATCATTAGTAAGATCTGGGATAGTATATTTAGCATTAGCAAATTTACATTCTTCGAAATCATTAGAGTCGTCTAATATTTTGCCACAATCCACTTCATCGGTGTCGTAGACACGTCCTCGTTATCGTTATTCAGCTTAGTGTGCAGCTCTTGCGATTTTTATTCAAGAAAATCTTCGACCAAAGAAATTATGACACTTTGACTGCAACTAAACTGTTTTTGGCAAGGGCCCAAAATACACTCGCTCATTTCATGCCGTTTAGCATTTTTTCTCAAGGTAAACTCCTTGCTGCAGTATCTACAGAGGCGTCCTTTTGATACAGCTACAGGCAACGAACCAGGATCCATGTTAGCATCTGCGATAAATAGCAGATGCAAACTGAGAGTTTAATTAGAAACTGATACTTAAATAGAATTATTTTTTTTCCGTGAGAGATAATTTTCAATTTTGAAAGACTCGTGGTAAATTAGATCTTTTTTTCAACAACGTATGTCGCCACATGTTGCGTGGAGGTAAATATTATTTATTTTTCATGTGGATGCGGAATGCTCACTCATGTGACTTACTGTGTCTGTGAATTTGGCGGTAACGAACCTTAGCATTGAACAGAACGGTACCAGTTTTTCACTATAGACTCATTTATGTTAAAACTGCAGTTTAACCTCGTCCTACGTATAGTAAATTCTTGTTCTCGGTTGCTGATGAATTCTATACGTCACTGTGAGGATTGAATACTGAGTTTCACCTTCTTGTTTGCGAAATTTCTGTGTTTGTGGACGGTAATTCCGAGTTAACATTAATACGTAACTGTAATGAACGACTCGTGGATTAAGTAACTGAATTTGCGCGAAATAGTTGTATGGGCAAGCTTATAGGTAAATGGACTCGGAATTTCGAAATGTTTATGAATGGCCAAAAAAAAAAAAAACATTTTTAGGAGCGCTCCAATTAGAGACAGTAGTTTAAATTGATAGTTTGATATTTTTTAATTATTTTTTATAGAAATTAAATTTAGTGGGATTAAAATGTTTGAGCTAATACTTTTATGTTATTTATATTTATCTGGCCTTTATTTATATTTGTAATACTTTTGCTTGGCGTGATTATAAAGAACGCCTATGTATTTTGGAACAAACAACTGTGTACATAAAACTTTTAAAATACGTATACAGATTTATACGCATTGTGGGTTGAGTGGAAGACACCGCCGTTTGCAGCGACGACCATGATAGTAACGAACGTGATTTTGGCATTTAATAAATTTCAGAGGAAATAATAAACCTCAGTTGTTATATTTCCTTTATCTTGCAAACCCACTTCACACTTTTCAATACAAATGAAAAATTTCTTGATAAATTGTCTGGTTTGGTTTATTGAATATCACATAGCATGCTAAAGGGAGGGACTGAGGCTTCGCGGAATCGAGTATAGCCTAGATAGGTTTGTTTCGGGCAGCTGAGTGCATGACCCTCTTGGTGACGTGCGCGTGGGGAATTTATTAACCTTGACCGTGAAGTTGAAGGTCAAGGTCGCGACAGTAACCCGAAGGAGGGCGTGAAATGTTTTACCGTCGCGCCACGTCGCTCGTCTGGGAGACAGTTAAGAGTCCAGCGCTACCTTGACAGTGGAATGTAGAAAAAAAAGGAGGGTGAAAGGTAAACCTGTAGCTTCATTACAGCAGAGCAGAGATGGTTTCCCCCCTCCCCCCTTACATATTCCATAGCCAGGGTTGTATTTCTGTGTAGTGAGGCGGGATGATAAGTGCGACGCTCGCTGGTGCTTCTAGCGCGGTATCGCCTCTAAGCGCGGGGCTCTTAACTGGCGCGCAGTGTTCTCGTCGTGCGTAGGACAACTGTGAGATGTGAGCGGTAACCCATTGCATTATATGGTGGAGAAATTAAGATAAAGGTGCAATACAGTTCTCTTGAGTGCTTTGAAGAATCTGTGCCATTTTCACGCTTCTCAAATTTTAAAGAACAATATACGGAAACTGAAATTCTCATCCACCCTCAACATATTATTAAATAAAAACAAACACAATTCGGATATCTTGAGCAGTTTTTAAATCGCGTGGCATTATCCGAAGTTTTGCTCACCGCCTTTTCTCACGCCATTATTATTTTATTTTATCAGAATGTCTCTCTTGCATTTTGTGTTTCTTCACGAGTATTGTCATTGGACATTAAAAAGTGTTAACTAATGCCAGTAGAAAGTTACGCAAGCGTTTATAATTAATTATGATCACTTACATTTTTTTCAGGTAGAAAAAAAAAGGTTTAGTAAATATTTAGTAAACGTATTAAATGCAAGCATTGCGTTTGAGACGGAGTCTTAATTCAGGAAATGAAGTGTACTTTATTGTGAAAAACAGTATATATCTCTGTAGAAAGACGTGGGACAGTTATAAGACAGTGCGCTCCCATTCCTAAGGAACTACGTAAGAATACTGTTTAGGCAATTCTGTTTAAAATTGTCCATGTTTTCTTGAAATCCCTCCAGAGTATTGCTGTGATGTTTTCCTACTGCGTATACGCTATTTCCGTCCCCCCTCCATTTTCCAAAAAATACCTACCTACCTTAGGCATATACGTGTCATTGGTTGATCTGTTATTTGCATGAACGTACGCAAAATTTCATTTCGGGCGGGGGGAATAAAACCGCATTGCCCACACAGAAAATTTTTTTCTGTACATTTAGAAAAGATTTATTTGGTAACCAATTGCAACTTTGTACAACAGATAGCTATGGTTATTATTGCAAATATGAAATACTTTTTTCGCGATAATATTGAGTTTTCATTACAAAAATTTGTGCATAATTTTAGTTTAATTTATGTTTCATTAAAGCAAAATATTTTAAACCATGAAAAAGATAATAGAATATTCAATCATTGGATTTTTATTTCATTTCATTGAGCTTATTAATGTACGCAGTTAATACTGAAAATATATTCAGGGAACGGTTTACAAATAACTTGAACTATTGGAGGTACTGGGAAAACACAAAGCATAAATGGCCGGGTAATCATCCAAACCCAGTATAACTGCGAACATTATTTTGTAAATATATAAATTTACAAATACCTGTAATTTTACATAAATACGTCTGTACTATTTACAAAAAAAAACAATTACAGTGCACTGTTTGCATTCGAATTATTATTATTTTTTCATTTGTTTGTGAAAAAGATAGGTTATATATTTAGGATTGGGGGTATGTATATAAATAACCATCACATTAGAATGGGGCGGGCTGTGTACGCCCCTGGTTATTTACAAAGGCACAGTAACATACCTGCGCCTACTTACGCAGCGATGTTTGCTGATGCACTACACGGCACTACGCCAATGTTTTTCGCGAGTCTTTGGAAATACACTTTCGCTACCCACCTCCCACCACAAATAAAAAAGCAACAAAAACTCTCACTGAATATTCCCGTTTGTTGCTCGCTTCTAACTACGTGTTGCATGCCACAAGCGCACACAACAAACAGCAACAATGCGAACGTATTCCGCGTAATAAATTCGTTTGCTGGAGGGGGGAAAACAATACAAAATATAAAAAAAATCCCTCGGGGCTGTACACGCGTGGCAAACCTAATGTGGAAAACCCCAAAGATAAGAGACAATGAATCATCATCACGATCAAATACATGTTTTTCAATACAAGCTTCAGCCGCGTAGCCACAAGAATGGAATGCAAAAATGGATTTGTGTCGCTGTCCAGGGTAACTTATGCATAATTAACCTCAAATGTATAGTTTACCGAAGACCACGACGCTTCTAAAGTAATTTAATCGAAAATTTCACATTTCCATACCAACTGTGTAAAACACGTTCTATGTTTGCTATGTTTGGACAATTTAAACATAAAATGTTTAGCTTACATTTGCGTTTAACTACGGTATATATTTTCTTGTAAGAAAATTATTATAGATACTATATTAGTCGTGCTTGAAATAATATAAAATACAAACAAATTCTCATTTTTATGCATTTACCGTAGATAGCAGATTAGTTGTGAGGGATGCAAGCAATATTGGAAAGGCTGTCAATTTTTATATTTATTTTTGTTCCTATTCTATCACTTAACTTTCTTGATTTTTTTAAATAATTTTGAATTATCGCCATGAAAGTTGGCACACTGATGTATTTTTTCATAGAGAAGGTTTTTATGCTATCCATTTTTTTGTAACCCGCCGCTAGATGGGGCGCTGCAGCGAATTTACTTCTAAACCGTTCAACCGATCGCCATGCGTAAACAGAAAATCGTAGGTCATATACATACAAACAGTAATTGTGTGTTATTTCTCTATTTCCACCATACATTATCAAAATAGCGCTATCACCGTGTGTTCAGCCCAGGCAACGCCGTGTACTACAGCTGTGAATAACTATTATTCATGGGCAAATGACATTTGTATCACACGCAACTAAACTATCTTTGGACGTCTCATCTGTAAATAAACATTAAATACTGGAAGTTGTTTGAAATTCAAAGCAAAAAATCGAA